>NC_060232.1:37830421-38153754 GCF_021155775.2 Neodiprion pinetum
AAACAAATTGTTACACGTCCCCGACGTTTCTTGATCACCATTAACCGCCTCTCGAAGTCGTTAACCCTGGTAATCGAGCGGAAGCTTCAAAGGGCCGGTTATCAAGAAATTTCCAGACCCTAATAATTAATTGGCAATGACGTTGAAGCCCCGTCCGAATATATATATATTCGGTTATATAATCAGCCAGTTTAATTGGAGCAGCGATCTGCAGCCGCAAACCAGAACCCAAAAGCGAATGATATGAACGGACAGGGTTTTAACAAGGGTGCAAAGTGAGGCCGGAAGACGTTGTCCAAACTCGCTTCTTCCTTCCTGTCCGGCAGCGTCGCGTGTCAAGCAATTTCCGACAATACTGCGCTTTATCTTAGGCTGCAGGAAATCGGAAACGAAATTGTCAGTGAACTGTCGTGATTTCGAATTAAAAACACTCACGATTCGTTCGAATGAATGATAAATTTCTTTCATCACATAATACGCGATTGTCAAATACTGCGAAGAAATGACTGCTGTTTTTTTTTTTTTTTTTTTTAAACTTTTACTCGAAACTGCGAAACAATAGCATATTGTGAAACAAGGAGACAAACTCGGGCTATTTTCGGGCCGAGCGTAAGTTTGAAATACGAGTCGTAGGCGAGCCGAAGATGAATATTGCGAATAGAAACGTATTCAAAAATGTTTACTCATCCTCAGCCGGTAGATCAGAGAAAGAACGGATAAGAAGATAAAGATGAAAGTGGTTTGCAAAAAAAAAAAAAAAAAAAATGGCAATTGCGTGGTGCAAAGTGCCAATTGCACAATGTTGTTCAGCTTAACCTTGCGAGAAAAATTGCGCAACAACGCGAACGCCGATACGTACATATACGTACGTATAATATAAATTGCAGTTATGCAGTGCGATGCAAATGTGAATTTGTACACGTATACGCGCAACAATTTATACACATGTAACGAGAGTCTGGATATTTTTACGCCCACCCAAAGCCGTTCGGATTAGAGCTTTCGCTGGATTAGAATAAATTAAAAGATGTAAAATTTTTAAAAAACCCGACGACAAGCGAAGGAAAAAAAAAGCAAGTTATAACTGAAACGTAGTGGAGAGAATGAAAGTAAGAAAGTAAAAAAAAAAAAAAATAAAAATAAATAAAAATAAACTGGCGAATTTAACGTGTATGCGTGCGTGCGCGTTTGTATTACATTACATACACACTAATATTCCCGAAGCGCTGAATTTGTTTTGGCGAATTGACGTCAGACGACCCTGCAGACTATGTATACATACGCCTATATGATGTACTCTGTATAATACGTATACGTACAGGCAACTATACACGCCTACAAACCGCGGCGATCTATTTTTGCGACGGAGCAAATAAAGCCGAGTCGTCTGTATTCGCATGTACGATACGCGTATATAATACACAGATTATGTCCGTGACTCGAGACGGATCTTCGCAAGCTTGCCTATGCCTAATCATCATTAGGACCTGACTTTTTCCCACCTTTTTTTTTTTTTTTTTTTTACTTCTCTCTTCGCAAGTAAGGAAAGCTCACAAATATTTGGCCCTGTATTTTGACAATGCACTTGAAAAAATTTCATCAGAGACAGCCGGGCGCGATATTCGCAAATATACGTAATATACGTACTCTAATTATTGTTTAATTTATCGGTATATTGATATTTCGAAAATTTGATTTTCACATTAAGTATAACTTGTACCTGCAACGCGAAGCTTTTCTCTCAACCGATCAACCTCAGGTTTATGATAGGTAGAGTATATCTATTGTTACAAGGGGGGAAATCACCAGTTTTGCCACTCTTTTTGATCCAGCGACGAGTCAGGGATAAAAGACGTACGAAAGCTTTCGCGTGGCAGAAAATTAGTAAATTTGCAGCGTCGATCAACGTTGTTGTAAAGAGAGTCGAACTCGCATTGTCATTGAAGTATTTTTCCTCATCCTTTATTTTATATTTTGATGCCTGTTTGTCCGCTTCGCAAGCTCAGGAACCTGTTATATTTGTCATTTAACGCCTGGTTCGTTGCGTTTGGTGTTTATGGCGAAAATGAAGGATCTCAAATATATGTATACATGTATAATGATCCTTTTTCGTGTATAACATTTGGCGAAAATTCGCAGGCTCGTTTTCGTGAAGCTCAGTTTTTGCGGTTCATATTATTTCAACTCGAACCGTGATTAAACTATTCTTAGATTTCTCCGCTGCAGTCGAGGTTGATCAATTCTTCTTCTTTGCGACGATTGAAAAATCTCTGTAGAATAACAGAGAATATAAAGTCTGTAGGTAAAAATAAAATCGTTCGATAACTTCGCTTGGAAGTTCAGAGATCTTCGAGTTCAAATGTATATGTACCTAATATCTCTTCGTAGCTTCGAAATGAAAATGATCGTTATCATCATCGATTCGATGAAACGGCCTGTTATACAAGGTAAAACGAAATTCGCCCCTTAAATTTTTCTTCCTCTTTCTCTCTCTCTTTTATGCTTAACGTACGTTTCCCTCTTTTCCACGCGAAGCGATCGATTTTCCGAATAAATAAAATGTGCACAAACACGAATTACAAATAAGAATACAGTCAGTAACGAGAAAGAGAGGCGGTAGAAAAACGACGATAACAACAACGAGGAAAATAATCCACCGGTAAATATAAAATAAATAAACTCAAATCTTTGCCCAATTTCCTACACACGCGACGTGATTTTGTGCAGATTGTAAGAGAAGATGGCGGCTTGGATATAGAATGTAATTACCGTGAATTTCTGCGCACACATATATATACATATACATATGTATATACACGTGGGAGTAAAGGAGGATTACCGCCAACAGGAACGGAAATGGAATTTAATTATTCGCACGGAAAACGCATGGAATCTCTTATTCTTCGGTCACCGGGCTCGGTTAGCCGTCTCTTGCAAGGATTTTCAAAAACTCCGCAATCCTTTCTCGCCCCTTCAAAATCGGCCTTACATTTGCGATAAAAACTACTCTGCGATTTCGGTTATCACGGCTTGTTTAAATTTTTTTACAAGCATATTCCCGTTACGAAAGAAACTTTCAACGATGAAATTTGCCTTCTCGCTGTATTTAATCAAGCTTTCCTCCAAATCATTTCTTTCTTCCTTCGCATGCAAATAAAGCTGAATTTTTTAACCGCAAGGTTTAGCGCTAAAAAAAGTTTCATCCTCATTATGCCAGAAATAATTATACAATATTAGAATATACATGCGTAGTGTTATGTAAACGGGAATAAAAATACAACGCGTGGCAAAATTTCAAGTGTCGGACACAGGGTGTTCTTTTTTCTTTTTTTCCTATTTTTTTTTTTTTCTTTTTTTCTTACAAGATGAAGGCGGAAACTCTGCGGACTTGTTTTTCTCATCCTCCATTTTCCTTCTCCCCTTGATACCTGTTTTGGCAGATTTTTTTCCAAGGGCTTCGAGCGCCTCCCGATCCTTGGTAAGAAGTCGTTAGTAACGTGTGTCAATCACATCGAACACTCTCGGAGCCCATCCTAAAATTGAAACGGCGTTGGGTGATCGATATAACGTCAAGGAGTAGAATGAGTCGACGGTGTGTCGGACGAAATTTCCTTCCCTGTCACTTCTGATCGCGGGGCTTTAACTGCGATACGGGAATGAGAAATTGTTTTTTCCTTCATATTATCGGGTGCCGGGTGACAAAATAATAATTGTCTTTCTTTTCACCTTAAGGGGACGCCGCGCCACAGTCATACCTTACCGACCGAGTAAAATGTCACTTGTTTTCACCGTGCGTCAAAGCACGCGCAAAAATCCCGCAATCAGAGAAATTCTACACGCAATACCGAGTACAAATATCGACGAAATCTTTGATTACGCGACAATAATGCCAAAAAATGTATTCTTGCTATCGGATCAGGACTCATTTGTAAGAATACGTTCTTCTGGTCTTATTACCGCATGAAATAGAAAACATTTTGGACACTTTTGTTCGGCGTTACATGTAGAATCGCATTTGACAACGCGCGTCGATGCAATAGTTGAAATTTGTGAAATTTTCCTCGGTCGGTAAAGACGGACGGTTGTTATCCTCTTGAGATTCAAAAATTGTGTACTTACACCTGCTGTGTGCGTACATTGCGTATAATATTTGGGCACTTGGTTATTATTATTAATATTATCATTGTTGTTATAATTATCACTTTTTCTGACGCACGCGTAGAAAAACGGACATAGCAAGCCAGAATATATTTACATACACAATATACGTTATTTACTTGCTGCGTGACGTCAAACCCCGATACTCGAAATAAGTATTTCTTGAGACTGTTACATTAATGCTCAAACAACGTATTCGCAAACCTGGGTATACAATCGACTTCGTAATTACTGTTCGGCGGTTATATGCAGGCGTACCTATAACTTATTCCACGTGAATTACTTACACGAATACCTGTAACGTATGTGTATATAATTGATTTTATTGCCTAAACCGATTGACGTACACTTGACTGCGATGAGTATTATATACTCGCAAATTGAGGATAAATATTTGGACTTTGGATGTAACGTGTTATATACGTGAGGTGTATTAAAACTTTATGGCGACGAACGATGTTTCCCCCCCCCCCCTTTTTTTTCCTTGTACACAAATTATAATTCATCAAGTATTTCGATGAAGCATGAAAATTTTTGCTCATTCGAAATATATACACGTGATAAATTGTAAAGCGAAAAGCAGAATTATTGTTGAAAACTGAAAACTTCTCCGACCTCGTATCATATTTTCCGACAGGCAATAAAAAAAAAAAAAATAGAACTGATTTTGGATTAATTGCTAAACTGGAATAAAAAAATATTTATCGATTGAAAATAATATTCGATGATTCGAATTGAAATAATTCTATTTCAAATGACATTTTCATGCAACAGTTGAACAGTCTGAATTTGAAATAAAGAAACGTCTGCCAAGGACAATTAAATTGAATATATTCTCTTGGATTCAACTGTTTTTTTTTATTTATTTTTTTTTTTTGCTTCCGTTTTAGCCTGTATAAACGAATCCGCAAAGTAGAAGGATATTGAATAACGACAATTATCGGCGAGTTGGGGTAATAGATCTGCAATTTGGAAGACATGCGGGGCAGGGAATAGCGCAGATAGTATAGAATTACATCTGAAAGAAAATTACAACACCTCACGCCATGTGTATATATATATATATATATATAATGGATTACGGCGTTGATTGTAACGCCCGGCACTAGATTATAGATAGACTCGGCAGTGTGTGCAGGTGGATACCTATCAAGGAGCAGCGGAGGAGTACTTTGTTCGGTTAATTAATGGCGCCGTTAATTAGTAGATAGATATATGGCGGGGGCGTGACGAGGATTCGCCGAGGGTGTAATGCGGGAGAAATACGCGTGACGTTGCCCTTGTTTCCAACTGTGCGAAAATCCTTACAACACGCGTTATCGAACAGGACGCGGAGTCCTTACAGCGAAGCAGCTGATCCCAACATCTCTTTTCCCTCCATCTATTCCGAGCCCTCGACTTTCCCCTGACAAATTGATTCGATATATGCAGAGTGAATTCTTAACGACTGCACGCTCCGTCGTCTGCTTGAGTTCAATGCGCGTGCGCTACGATCCGAGAGCGTCTGTTTGCCAGGGCGACCAACCGTCATAAATTTAGACGACGGTTCGCCGCGATTTATGCACGTAACCTCGAAATTTTTTACGGTTTGTCGCCCTGGCAAAACAGACGCTCTCGGATCGTAGCGCATGCGCATTGAATCATAGCAGACGACGGAACGTGCAGTCGTTACGAATTCAACCTCTATACAAAGTTTTATGTGCGATCTGGATATTCTGAGGGACAGGTTTGGAAATTTCGATCAAATTACGAATTTGCGTATTTTCTGTCTCAGTTATCATGATCAAAACTTGCCGGATAAAAATTTCATTATGCCTTTTTCTGCGGCACGAACGAGTTCCTGAAGAGTGAAATAAAAAGAAAAAACAAAAAAAAAAAATAACAATTTTCTCAGCACCGGCGATCAGCGGGAGGCAATTGGCAGTTCCGGGACGCCATCGAGTCCGTACTAATTGGCCGATAATTATGTTTCCTTCGCGGCTCGTCTCGAAACAGGTCGTTACATCTATCTATCGAAAATTATGACCCCGAGTTAGGAAGGAGATATTGATTAAATAATATCCGGTCGCGTATACAGAGTGAATACCTAACGACTGCACGGACCGTCGTCCGCTAAAATTTAACGCGCACGCGCTGCAATCCGAGATTGTTTGTTTGGCATGGCTACCAACCGTAGCGAACATAACCTGAAAAATTTTCTCACTTTTCGCTATGGAAGTTGTGCTCAACACCGACGATTGTAAAAATTTTTTAGGTTAGAACGCATCGCGGCGAGCTGTCATACAAATTTCTGAAGTTTGGCCACCCTGGCAAACAATCGTTCTCGAATTTCAGCAGACGACGGACGATGCGGTCGTTAGGAATTCGCTCCGTATAACCTGCGTCTGTCACCCGAAATCGTCGCGGGCGATGTAGCGAGAAAATTTCTCGACCGAGAACGGATTTCGGTTTCATTTTTCTTTGGGAATGAACCGCGCGGCTTTCTTTTCCTTTCAGTCTGCTGCAAGCTCTGGGATCAACAATGCGGATCGTGCTCAAGCCGCGGAGTCGATGAGAGGCGATATCGCCATGTTTGTTTGTTATTTTTTTTTTCTTCAGAGCACCGATGAAATCGGTCAGCTTGTTGTTTTAATCTGAATTCCCGCCCGGCGATAGATGAGTTAGGCCGCTGAGTCACCCCGAATTACTCGAATGTTGCGGAATCGCGTTTAATCGAGTTCCGAAAAGCGCCGCTGCCGGTTCCTGTAACGTTATACAAAATGGATATTCCAGATCGATGTGGAATCCCGAAGGATTAGAACGAAACGAGCGAAAAATGTGCGCTTCCTCGAAAATCCCGCTTTTTTCTACGTTGTAAAGAAACGCACGGTCGTAATTGAAAAAACAAAAGCGCTGGATTTAAAACGGAAAAACTATGTCAGAAATGCGTCAAGCGAATTATTGGTATAAAGAAAAAAAAAGAAAAATATCTACAGATTAGGAATTTACGACTATTACACGACTCTGCCAAAAATACGTTCAATTTTCAACGACTTTTCTTTCAACGTCGTTCGCATCTATTTTTATACATTTTGTAGCCTTTCGGTAAATTCGTTAAAATTTGAAAAAAAAAAAAAAATAAAATAGAAAATTTCCATTTACCCCTTTAGTGGGAAGTTTTAGTGATTTGGCGTGAATAAGTGACTGAAAATAAAAAAATAAAACACAGCGGTTACGTTATAAATATGTTAAATTTCTTCACAAGTAACGTGTATCGAATAATATTTTTTTTTCACTTCTCCTCTATTTATATTTATTACACTTGTTGAGTATTTTATTGTTGGATATATTTCACTTGGATTTAGACACACGTATACGTAGATCCGTGCGTACGTATAACGCGTCTGTAGGTTGAAAATGAAGTTTCGTTGATTTATTCAAATATTGGTTTAACTAACGACACATCCGAGGCACATACCGCGAATACCGCACGTATGTTTTTATCCTTTTAGCAATTCAAATTTTCCCGAGAGACCTTACGAGTTACAGCCGGCCATCGGTTATCGATATTGTATCGGAATATGGTTCGAAGAGAATGAAAAATATCCTGTAAATTGAAACGCGATGAGATGGACAGATATGTTGGTCAATTTTTCCTGCTAAAAACGACAGCAAAAATAGGTGAAGAAAAATTGTTTCCTTTCGACGAATCGCGATATTAGTAAAAAAATTTTATTCGTCCACGTTTTCATTTACAGCCAAAAATGTTCGACCCACTTTTCGATATTATATCTGTAAGCTTTGGAAAAGAAAAAAAAAACAAGGTCGGATGTTTCGTTACCGCAAAATCATCGATTGCACGAATGGTGCGATGAATTTTTTTTTTATCATCTCTGCTTTTTTTTCGCACGCGATTTTTATCGCTGATCACTAAAAAGCGGTGAACATCGGATCGCGGCTGTGGAATTTGGGTTGATACTCATTTTGTTTCGATTTCGAACCTGCCGTTTTTAAAGCCGGTGTCGTGTCCGAATTTGTTTTTCATATTTACACATCGAGGATGTATTCAGGTCGCGTATTTCGCCAGTTTCTCAACGCGGTGTGAATATTTACCAAACGTTTACGTATTCACGTCGGATTCTTCGTCTCGCCTTTTGAAACCCCAGGGATGGATATCCCTTCGAGTATCTACAGGTAGATACAGAATCATCGAACAGACGTCCGAGTTTCCGGCTTGCCGAATAAACGTTTGCTAAAGTTTCAACGCCTGCCACTCGCCAATTTCGATATCTAAGTTTTTGCGTATAATTACCAAACTTTGTATTCTTACGTTTTTTCCTAAAATATCTTTGCAACCCAAAAGTATAACAATACCTTACAAATACTCAAATCCACGACTATTTCGTAACGTAAAACTCACAAAAATTAATAAATTTTTTGCCATTCAAACTCCTCGAGGATTTACTCACCCGATATTATTCGACAAAGCAATTTCGTGAATCTTGAAGCTTTTCCGGCCGCCGTTAAACGACCCGGAAGTGAAAATGAAACGATCCTGCCGATTGCTCGAAAGCGACGAAGCTTTGTTTTTCGTCCGAGTCCCTCGGCCAACAATTATTATTATTAAATTTCACACTATTCCGTCGAGCTTTCTTTTCCGCGCTCCGCAGTCTCTTACTAAGAGCTTCTAAGAGCCCCCTAAGAGCCGCTAAGAGCTATCGGCGGTTCTCTCCTTCTGTGCAATTCCGTTACAGGTATATCAGAGAGACCGAGAGACGGGTAGATGGGTAAGTGTACGGGCATGGAAGTCGATAAACTTTTTCACCGTCAACTCGCAAAAGTTTCTACACTTTACCTCGGCTTATTACTACTTCGCCAATCCCCCTCCCCCTTCACCTTTTTTCTATTCTTCGTCGCCGTAATCGCCGCGTAATTATTTATAAAGTATACATATATTAAATTGCCTGCCATTTCACCGAAAATCATTCAACATTAATCGCACCTTTCATTTGTTCGATCTATTTTTGGTTCTACGTTTCTACATCTACGTTTGTACGGTTATTTAATTGTCGGGGTGAAATTGACGTTCTCGAACGATGTGCGTAATTTGTGATTTATTTTTTACCTTTACGTTGCAGGGGACGAGTTTTAAAATACGCGGAACAGCTGACGTTTGTAATCTTGTAATCCGATGTACAAAGTCGGCTTGATTCTTGTTCGGGAATCTCTTGAAAGTTGAAACACGTCAAGTGCGATTTGCTAAAGCCTTCGGACAGGCATTAAGACTTCACTCCTGGGTTTCACGTGATTAACAAAGTTTTCGCCAATCCGTGATAACGGATTATTCCGCACTTGTACGATTTTTTCCTCACTCTGCTCTATGAAATATTCAATTTCAACAATTTTTATTTATCTCTGGATCCCGTCACCTCGCAAGCTTTCGCAAATAATTAAGTTAACGAGATTGAAAGAAAAAGGTGAAAAGCTTTGGAAAAATTGTTGAAATAAAAATGTTAATGCTTGGAAAATTTTCTTGTAGGGAAAAAAGTGGCGCGATTCATTTTGACAAACGATACGTAACGTGGGTTAAGTTAATAGAATTTTTATTCCTTCGTCAGAGGTTTACAAATCTTTGGTTATATAAACACTCTGCTTCGTATGCTGTAAATGAATAAATAAATTCCTCTTTCGTTCCAAGAGCGCGAACGATGTTTAAACGTTGGAGAAGAAAAAATGTTCTAACAGATGTTTCGGTTAACCTTGTTTTTTTTTTTCAATCGGTTGATATTACATAAACCACACGCCTTTCTTCTCTGCCAATTTTTCGCGGTGCTTGCAGAAAAGGAAGTGAAAAAATAAATATCAGTTGGAAGCGATTTGTCGTGGGAAAATTTTATTCGCGTTATGAATTCGAGAATTACCATCGGTTTCAAAAGTTTCAACTACAAGAAACATAATTCGCTTGGAAAAATTTTTTCCTTCCGTTGATCGGTATTTATTTATTTGTATTTTTTTTGTTCTGGATAAATTGTGACAAGACTTAGAGAACCGATGATTTTTGACGTTGGAAAAATTGGTGTTGGAGAAAAATTGTAATATCGGTTAAACTGCGTGGAAATGCGGTGAAAATTAATTGTTTTGTTATTCCGTACTTACAAAGCAACGAAAATTGATTTTTGTAGTTGCGAAAATTTGTTATTGTTTCGTATTACTATCTAGGAGCTTGACTAAACTTTTTATAAAGGAATGAGGAATTTTTCAATCAAGATGAGTGCAATTAAAATTGTTCGAAACAGTTGGCGAAGAATTTGGTAATTGGAAAAATTCGCGATTGCATAATTCCTAGGATTAAACTCGAGAGCTTCACCGTCTCGGATTTATCCGAGCGATGTCAAGGGACGGTTTAGAATCAGGCAAGACGAGTGGCTGAGATAAAAGGCGGGGAGGCGGGCTAGTAAATACATGGAAAAGAAGATGTTTCACGGGTGATTAGAGCCGAGCCTCGTAACGTGTAAAACCGGGGGCCGCAGCCAGAAGCGAGGAAAATTGCCGTGCCAAATTCGCGAGGTGCGAGCGGGATTCGCGGATGATTCGACCTTGGAAGCAAATTCGCGGATATCGGGTGTGCCGAACGGATGAATTTATTTATATACGCTACGACGAGCTCCGGTAACTAATATTACTGTAGCGATGCCCGCCAAGCTCAAAATAATCGGTGCATCGAGACGGTCGATAAATCGAGTTTGAAAAATAATCGATCTTACTCGACTACCTGGGAAAAAATAATCGATTTCACCAAATGAAACAATTTTTGTTTTTTTTCACAGAATTCTAAACCGATTCCTTTTTTCTTTCTCGTTCACCGGTTGAGGAAACGTTTTGCAATTTTTGTCTATTTTCGTATTCATTGACGTTAGGTGAATAGTTTCTTTTTTTTTTTTTTTTTTTTTTCTTTATATCAGTTGGGTTAGACTAATTTCATATTTCCTGAAAATATCATCAAAATTCACGATTCAATAAAACGTCCCGTTGTTGTAACTCGCAAAGTTTTGAAAGCTTGTACTTATACGACTAAAAAAAAAAATCACCAGTCAATTTACGTAGCGATGAATTTGCCGTTTATAGATTTGGACGAAGGAGAGGATATTAAAAAAAAAAAAAAAAAAAAAAAAAAAAACGAATCAATTCGTCGAGATTTTCTTACGAACAACGGGTTAAAAACATACAACAAATAACGATTCAGCTACGGAATCGCGTCAAATCTGAAAAAGTATTGAATATACCGAAAACTCGAAGTTTTACCTTTATTACAGGCTTACGCATAACAACAGCAACAACAACAGCAATAATAATAATAATAATAATAATAACAATAGAGACGAAGAGTTGGGCTCGTTGTTTAAATATACTTGCTCCCTCATTAATTTTTTTCCCCATCCCCTCGTGCAAATTGGGAAACCGATCGCTCAGGTTTCACCCTGCGGCAAATGGTCTTTGCGTATAATGCACATATATATATATATATATGTTTGCGCGCGTGTGTGTGTGTGGTCGGTTTTTCTCAAGACGTGGGAATATTTATCGCCGGTACTCTGTCGCCGAGAGCACGCAGGGTAAATACGTAAATTTGCAAACTTTTCATCCCCGTTTCGTCGACGCTTTTGTTCTCCACTCGCCCCATAGAGCATCGCGACTTTTGTAACACTCTAATACACTGTTCGCATCCCTCGCGGGGCGGATAATTAAGAGCCGTTCAAAAGATGACGGGAAATTGCTTGTATACATATAATGAACGCTTTTCCATTTTAAGCCCCCCCTCCCCCCCCCCCCCCTTCCGTATAACATATTTCTTTTCTTTCGCCCCCTAATTTTCGACAATTTTTTTTTTTTACAAGGTTGCGAATTACCGTATTTTCATTCGAATCTTTTCTTGCCCTATATATTCAACGAGGAAGTTGAAATCCGAGGTCTCGTTTATTCTTGTTTTGTTTTATTTTATTTTATCTTATTTATTTATTTTCTTTGGTTTCATTTTATCACGAGTTTATTTTTTTTTAAATTTCACCTCGACATGTTTCGGCCCAGCAAAGGTAGTACGAGAAAATCGTTTTTTCTCAGTAGGAATAAAAGAAAAGTTGCGCCCAACTATCAATCGTGTGCATTTATAGTTGCCTTTGTTGAGAAAATTTCATTTTACCGTTTCTTCGCGACAGATTTTATAATAAAACTAATACCCGTTCATTTGAACGAAATTAACATCCGAATGGAAAAATAGCTTTGAAAATGAGTGGAAATGAAGTTGGCGCGATGAGAAAATAAAAATATGAAACCACATCTCTGTGTCTATCTTCTAATTTTCTTTCTTCGTCTTTATTTTCTCGCTTCGGTTTTCCACATCCCTGGTTGCGCCTTTCAGATTCTGATTTACGAGCTTGTTTGCGTTCTTGGCTTGTACTTTCGTACTTTTCTGATCTCCGGTTATTACCGCCATCGCATCGTCTGGTTTCACTTGAGACCCTCTCGAGGCCTCCGGCTAATATTTTACAACATCGGCAGGAATATCGCGCGGCATTCCTATCCCGTAATAAATAGCAGACGACGATTTTCCAAGACCGATGCCTGCTCCTGGCGTTTAAAACGATCCCTCTAATCGCCCCGAATTCATTAGGTAAATACATAACTCTCATCTTCTCCAGGCATTCATTCGCTTCGATATATGGCTAAAAATAAAGCCGCGTAACCCGGTTCTGCATTTTCTCCCTCGATCAAAGCCTCGTCGGATTCGTCATTACTGCGTATAATTATTCGCTCGTGAAAAGGACGAAAATACAAATGGATATCGAATGCGAAGGAAGGTAACCGCTGACTCGCAATGATTCTTCGATATTTATAAGGGGTAAAACAAACTCGCGTAATGATGACAATAATAATAATAATAACGACAACGTTAATGTTAAATAATACAGCTGATGCATTTTTCGTATCGTTTGCAAACTATGTTGTGTATAATATCCTAGATTGCGATTAAAATTGTAACTTTTTCCTTTACGGAACTTAAATTTCTTATCAAACTTCATTCGTAGAGGGAATGGCGTTTTTTTTTTGTTGTTTTTTTTTTTTCACGAATAGATTTATCAATTTTTACGGGATGAAGGTAAGACGAAAATTTCTGTAAAAATTTGCTCAAGCTTTCGGGTAATTTTCAAAACATTTATTTTTTTTTTTCTCTTACATCGAGACGTTATTCGAAAATTTATACGATTCAAACAGTTGACCAAATCGATTTCCATCAACTAAATCTGGATGTCAAATATTGTTTCGAATTAAGTTATTATCGTCAACACTGTTATCGTTATTACAATTCGAGTAATTATTACTTTTTTTTTTTGTTTTTTTTTTTTTTCTTCAATCTCATCGATCGCGCGATGTAGGAAAACTGAACATCGTCTGACAAAGCGAAAGAAAACAGATTCTGTTGATACACCGTGTATCACGGTCATATATTATACTACAGAAAGACGCATAATGCGAGATACTGCGTGGTTGTATTTCGGTTGCGAAACGGCCGTAAGATGAACCGGGAATTTTAGTCCGGAGGTAAAACGTATTTAGGATGAGTATAGATGTGAGTTTCGGAAGGAGGAGGTCGGCGAGGGGGGGGGGGGGGGGGGGGGGGGGGTAAAGCAAAGATATGGCGAGTTAGGATGCTATTGATTTCGGGAAATGGAATAACGCGATACAACGTCGAGCGGGAAAAGAGAGATGAAATTCGTATGACTTGGTGCAAAGGGGGACGAGAGAAGAGAAGAAACGAAGGAACGAAGAAATGAATCCGGGCCGAAATTAGCGGTCAGAGAAACGAAAGAAGCGCCGCGATGGTCAATTCGGGGCTTCTGGTGATGCAGGATTTCTTATTCAATTTTATTTTATTAAGGTAAGTGAAATTCAAGGAAGCACGATATGGGAGGAGAAAAATAAATCACAAAGAGAGAGAATGCGGGGACTGTGCATCAGAGAAACTTCCCTGGGGTTTATATATAAATAAAGTATATTTGCTGCAGAGTTTCCCGTTTATTATATGTATTTTTCACGACGCTGCGAAGTATATAAACAGTTATATTTGCATGTAAACATACGTGAGCGTGTTCCCGTTATTATTATTATTATTATTAATATATTATACGTTCGAAAAATTCGTTTGAACTCGTACGAAGTTGCGACTTTAACACAACCATTTTCATTCATTACAGCTGCCTACATACTTACGTACGACTTAAGATCCGTTAGAATTCATCTAATTATAGAAACGCGACAGTTTTGCCAACACGATTTTTTCCACTTTTTCTGTGTTTTTTTAATTTTTTTTTATTTTATTTATTTTTTCTTACCCGTTTGCAGAAATTTTTTTCACTGTTTTTTTATTTTTTTTTTTTACCCAAGTTTATTTTCGCCTTGTTTTTGCGAGAAAGAAACACGCAGACTCGAGTTGGCTCCGTCACTTTATGTTCGGTTATTAAACGGACAGAGAGACGAGATTAAAACAAAATAATGTAAAATTCTGGTTTTGGAAGGATGATTCGCAAAGTGATTGACAATTTAGAATACATTCTGTTTTATAACCATTAGATTTAACCATTTTTTTCCGTTCCTGATATCTTTGGGCTAATTTACGTGGACGAGAAAAAAAAAGCGAAGAGATCAGAAAGATGAGAAGTTACAAATATGAGATAGAATATCGTAAAGTAAATCTGATTTTCTATCTTGAGGAAGTTCTGCAGCCACTTTAATAAAATCGTTGCCAAAATAATTGTAAAATAATACTTTTGTTTCTTACAAGTTTTCGCAATTACTGTAACAGATAAATCGTTGCGATAAAAATTGTAAGACGAATCCGCAACTGTAACAATTAACCCTCCCAGTAATAAAAAAAGTTGAAAATAAACTCGAGTTTAATGCGTTTCTATAAATTTCTGCACTGCGATTTATAATATATTAAAAATACTGATCGCAGTCAGCCTAATTAATTTCGTATTCCTACGGCGAAATTTTTATCTCACCATTAAACTATTTGCCAAGCGAATGCCTCATACTTCGGTGGTATAATATTCAAAAGGTCGAAAATGGATGAGAGGATAAATTCGCGAGTTTGTACAGCCGGAAATCCGGTTGAATATTTTCGAGAAACAGGCGTGTAAAGATTGAGCGTCGGTCGACGGTCGTGAAAATTTTACGACACGTTTCACAATTTATTATGAGAATGCGTGAGCGTAAAGCTATAAGTATACGTATATATATATATCGAAACTGATCGGTACACGACAAAATAGTAAATGGGAAATCGGAGCGACCGCAGCGATTTTCTTATAAAGAATTTATCCCCCCCCCCCTTCCCGTGATCGCTGAATACCTTCTCCCCCTTTCTTTCCGTTTCACTACCTTCTCATTTTCATTTTATTACTTTCCACCCTCCCTTTTTTCATTTATACCCTCAGGGACTCGGCTTACATCGTTCCGTCTTATAATGCGCCCTGCGGGCATCTCTTTCTGATGGATCTGTAACGAAATATGTGGGTCAGGTGTCTATTTACGAGATCAGCATCCCGCGGCGATCGCCGGCCCTCCTCGCTGATCGTTTCAATTTTCATTATCTTCGTCTACCGCGTTTCAAATTTTTTTATCTTCATTTTCATTAATCCAGGAGAGAAAAAAACAATAAACAAATAAAGGATGAAACAGGCACGGAATTCTTTTCGGAACCATAAATTCTTCGCCTGTTTTTTTTTTACACCGAGAGAAATTTTTAGTTCCGGTTACCGCTCGGTCCTTAACTATTTTCATTTTTTATGACAATCGAAAAATATAGTTCTAGGTAGAAAATGAAAATTAGTTTTCTAGCCGTTACCGAAAAGTCTAGTATCCGTTACTGTTCTTGCTCGTTACGATCACTGTTGCTATATTTTCTTGCAATTGTTGCGAAAATTTAATGCTTGTGCTGCAATAAATTGACGTTAAAGCCCTATTTAACTAAAAAAGTAGAGCAGACCTCGCAAACTTATTTTGCGTTGCAATTAGGTACCAAAAAAGGATCGACAATAGCGCAAAATGTTTATTCGACCTTGTACAATTTTTTTTTCTTTTTTTTTTTTTTTTTTTTTTTTTTTTTATTCATGAAATATTTATCACAATAATACAAGAAAAATAGATTTGTTGAAAAAAGTTGAAACGATGGTTTATTACAATTAAAATTTCACACAATTTTGCTAACGATATCTACCCTTTCACGTCTCCAAGAATCCTGCAAGTAAAAATTTATTCTACCTTGTGAATTTAATAAAATTTAACGAGAGTGAAAAACGGTTCCTTAACATCAATTAATAACGAAATTGCAGCGTTTATCATAATTGGTCCGAAAATAGCGATTCAACGTGTTTATATTCTCTCCAGTGGGTTTCCTGTTTCATGGCTAACCGGAAGAAATTATAGGAACTGTAGAGTAAAAGTCGAGATTGGATAGAAAGGAAGGAGACTCGAATTGCGGGCAGGTGAAATTACGCTTGAAAACAACTCTTGTAATACCGTTGAACGGTTGGAATTAACTGTTAAGAAGCGCAACAAGCTCGGATTTAAACTTCGCGACAAAAGTGCTTATAATTTTCTCGACTTTTCTCAGTGAATTAATACTTACCGAAAGGATTTCGTCCCGACAAGCAGTCTTAAACGCGAGCAATTGTTCAAGCATACTCTCAAAAATGCGCTTATTATTATCTTTGAGGCTCAATCTTCTTAAAGGATTTAATATTAATTCCAGTACTAAGTCGAGAAAGAATCTTCACCGATTCTCCCTCAGGGTTGTTAGACATTTTTTTCGCGAACGCGTGACAACTTGGATTTTTATCTCAATAAAGAGAGAGAGAGAGAGAGAGAAAAGAAAAGAAAAAATTCTGCACCTAGCGCTAAGTCACGTTCAATTTCTGCACGAACAGTTCAGCTGCGAAAATGGACGCTGAGTCGATTCTTGACTCTCGTATCGTATATACTGTGATGATAAATGGTGTATCGGCAATAACTGTAATCCATCAGAACGCCTTGTATATCTAACCCCCCCCTCCTCCCCTCATGAAGCATAATACATAGCGCTTTTCGTAAATGGTTATTGATGTCAAACTTTGCGCGAGTAGAGAATCAGAGTCGAGGTGATTTCTCGTTTTTCTCACATCTAGTGGAAAATTGATCGCCGTAACGTTGAAAATTTTTGTTCCTTATTCAGAAGTGTCGATGTTGAAATCGTCGATCGGTCGGCACGGAAAATTCGGTCACGTTCAGCTGGTTGAACCTGAAAACAAACCGAGATTGCGTTTCGAATTATGGGTTCAAAGTTGCAGGGCAAATATTTTCTGGCCAAACAATTCGAGTCGGTAAACCAAATTTGAACGGTTCACGTAGGTTACATAAATTCTTTACTCCGCGTCGTGTTATGCTAGCTTTACTTTTTACCGAGGAGAAGTTGCACGTCCGCATTTTTTAACAGACAATATTCGCGGTTATGTTGTAGAATATCAACAATCATAAAGTTCCAACCTCGTATAGTCTTCGGTGTATATACCAATAACCCTCAGGGTATAAAACTTGTTCAGGTTTCAGGATTCTCACGTCTTCCCCAGTTATTTTCTCGTTTATATACGGGGCTAGACGTACGAGTTGGCGTTTCCACCCTTATCTTTCCGAACGCCGTGAGCACAGATCAGGTCCAACGGAAAGTCTCGGAGATTACAGGATTTAACAGCTGTACAAAGGTGTAAAAAGTCCATCAGCAGGACTGAGATCCCGGCATGGATTTATACCGCACCTTTTTAGTGATTTTTTCCAACCAAATTCCCCATAGAATAGTAAATTGAAAATTCCCTGAAATGTTAAGGATTGAAAAAAGTTTTAGAAAGCTGCAAGAGGGTGTAAAAAGTCCCACACCAGGGTTAGTAGCCCTGCATGGATTTATATTTCACCTGTTTAGTGTTTTTTTTCGAACCAAATTCCCTATAGAACAGTAATTTGAAAATTCCCTGAAATTTTTATAATTGAAACAAGTTTTAGGAAGTTATAAGAGCATGTAAAAAGTCTCACAGCAGGCTTATTAGCCCTGCACAGATTTATCCCGTACTTGTCTAGTAATTTTCTCAAACTAAATTCCCCGTAAAACAGTAACCTAAAAATTCCCTATAACTTCCAGACTTAAAACGAATTACAAGAAGGCAGGAG
Source organism: Neodiprion pinetum (assembly GCF_021155775.2). Taxonomy (NCBI): domain Eukaryota; kingdom Metazoa; phylum Arthropoda; class Insecta; order Hymenoptera; family Diprionidae; genus Neodiprion; species Neodiprion pinetum. The sequence continues at coordinate 37,848,812 of NC_060232.1, forward strand.
ATTTATGTCCGCAGAATTAAGCTAATTGTGAAAAGACGAGAGGTGTACGCATCTGTTAAATTTTCTCCAAATATCTCAAAGTCACCCCTGATAAATTCCCATTCATTTCACTCGCCCAAGTGTCTCGCGGTAATTTATTACTGGAAAAATCAAAGGCTAGAGACGGCGGACGACGAGAATCTACCTCTTTTCCTACACGTATACCTCCATTCAACAACAAGATGATGAATCAACGGAAACGAACAACGCGAGCGATTCTTTTTGGTAGTAGCGGTGGCGTTCGTTATCTTTATATACACATATATACGTCTATAGATATTATTTGGAACCCTAACGATATTATTAGATTGAAAATGTGAAGGATGTGACAGCCGTTGCAGGTCCAACATTGGGATACACATATATGTATACATACATATATATATATATAAGGACAATCTCTTGAAACTTGAAAATCAGCCGCGCATGCGCGAGTTTAATCGGCTGTTCGCGCAGGCTGGCCATCCCGAGTTTTCAGCGGTCAAACTTTGTTTCTGGCGGCGATGTAGTTGATACGAATTTTCGAGGTTAGAATCTCAAATAATTGAGGCAGTGACTCGGAAAGTTTTGGGAAGCATTTGTTATCGGGTCGGAAAGTTGATTCTTCAAAGAACGGTCGGAATTCATTGCTTACGCACTTTGAAAATTCAAACGTACACATTTTGCGTAGGTTGGTTCACCTGCATCGCAGACAAATATATCGCTGCGGGAAGATTTCGCCAACCAATGAGATCGAATTACTCGGCGCATGCGCGGTGGATTTTCAAGTTTCAAGAGATTGTCCCGGTATATTTGACTCGGCGAGAAATGAAAAGGAGCGTTGCGCCCCGATAAAACGGAAATACGGATAGTACAGAAACGAAGATCGACATTGCAGGGTTGTTGGCTCTCCCTCTCCTTTTTTTTTCCTCGCAAACTGAAACAACTCTAGATTTCGCTCGTCTGGCGCGAGTTGTCCTTCGCTTTACGAATCGATGTCCTACATTCTTATAGGTATATAATACCTATACTATACTATACTGTACATATATACACCGACGAAGAGGAAAGTCGAGTGGCGGATTTTAGGAGGGGAATAGAGAAACAAAGATACGCCTTTGTAACAACTTCTCAGATGCTTATTACCTCTCTTAAGATCTTACCGAGGATTCGTCGCGCCTCTTTTTATGATACAAAGCATCTGTCTTTCCTCACGTTTCTCAAAAAAAGGAAGCTCCGGAAGGATGCCCGGAGAAAATTCCAGTTCTTTCAGGCTTCATCGCATTTCTTTAGAAACTTTCTTTTCAACCTTTTTTTTTCCATCTTTATACTTTTTTTTTTTTTTTTGTTTTTCGAGCCAATATTAATGGAAAGAAAAATAATTGTAAGCTACTTTTACTGTTCCTAAAAATATTTACTTGCATACAATACTGAGTGATATTTTTGGGCAGTGATTTTTGCGAAAATACTTCGGTGAAATATAATTACTGACTCGACGATGAGGAGCCAATTTTTCAAAAAGATCGATGTATTTCATCTCCCATTTTCCTATTGAAACTCAAAAGCCTACTGAACATTATTTTTCTTTTTCTTTCGGAGTTGAATTCAAGCTTCGAAAGTAACTCTGCGACCGATCGTTCAAACCAATTCACCGGAAATATTAGAGAGAAGAGAAATTTCCATTGAGGGTCTCGGAGGAGTGTATTCTCAATTCTTTGGCTAAGGCTTTTTCTTTTTCCTCTCTCTCTCTCTCGTCTCTCGCGTTTCGGTCTCTTTACTTCGTTTTCTCGGTACACACGACGCGGTACAACGGGAATAAAAAACGAAGAATAAAAAGAAGAAGAAGAAGATGATGAAAATAGAATAAAGCACAAAGCGCACCGTCGAAAAAGGATCAGAGTGAAAGGAAAAAAAGGATATCGTGTATTCTAGCTCGATTTTTATACTCCGCCTCGCAGGTTTATCGATTTTCTTATATCGGAGTGAGCTTCGCGCGAAACATTTGCGTCAGAAATATCCTCAGGCCCCGGATCTCAGATGCACGCCGGTATTTACATCTCGTTACACGAGCGCGGCTTCTTTGCACTTTGTAAAACATGCATCGCACCTTGCGAAGTTAGGTGCGAGAAGAAGGGTGTGGAAGGTTGAACGACGACGCGAAAGCGGTATGTAAAAATCTACCTTTCAGCATCGGCGCAAATTCGATGCAGGTCACATTATTTGCCGTTCTGTAAACGTGCATTCGTGCATTATTGCATTACGGATGGAGATAATTCGCGAAGCCAGCTTCTTGATCGTCGTATTCATCACTGCATCGTATGCGCGAAAGGTAAAAATAATCCAACACGACTCGGATTGAATCGGTAAAAATGAATCGATTATTTCAGGTAATTCTCTTAACCGTGACATGTAACGAACAAATACGAAGGTTCAAATTTCGCCCTGCAAAATTTTCACGAGGGTCTTTTATGGGGTCAAGTCTCGACGTCTCGGGATACGGAAAGAGTGATGTCGAGACGTGGGAAGCGCACGTGTGTTTTTCCTTCTTTTGGCACTGACAAATTAGGGTCTAGTCTCTGTTTATGGAATAATTCAGGGCGAAAGATTGCCGCGCGCAAGGCTTGTCTGTTCGAGTTAGCCAGAAGCGCTTTTCTATGTGACGTCTTTCTTGGTTGCTGTTGTTGTTGTTGTTTTTTTTTTTTTTTTTTTCATTCTTTTTTTTTTTCATTTTTATCTACCTCTCTTTCTCAAACTTCTCAACGGAATTGAAAAGGACATCGGTAATTTCTCCCCCGCGTAAAACGAGAAACTTTCGCTCCGTCGGAGGCTCCAAACACCGTCTAAGAGGAGTCGAGTATACTTTGAATACATCGAAAGACAGTTTACGAAAATGGAGAAGAAATAAAGAAAAAAAAAAAAAAAAAACAGACGAAACGTTGTTTCGATTTCTTTCCATAATCTGGGATGTTTTTTTTTTTTTGTTTTTTTTTTATTTTTTTTTGTTTTTTCTTCAACATCCAGAGACTTACGGAGAGGATAACTTGGGAAGTCTTGTGCCGCAGATTTTTCAAAGAAGTTCGAGTCTTCAGGCTTGTTTATACGGCAGAATATACGGGGTGTCAATGTTCTCGCGTAAACCGTTTTCACCGCGTACTGTTTATCGTTCGTCCTCGAATTTGCATGATAATTGGGAGGCAATTAGGCGGCTTAATTTTCGTCGACGATTGAGAAAACGGAATAACATCCGGCGTACGTTTTCCGATTTCGGGGAAAACGGAAGGCGCGAGAAGCGGAAAGAAGAAGCGGGGACGAAGAGGGAAAAGAGTAATAATAAAAAAATAAAGAAAAAGAGAAAGAAAAAAAAAAAAAACATGGAAGGACACGGGGAGGATATTCTTCAGTTGTACAGTATCATGTTTTATTAAAACCCTTGTAGTTTGAAGTTTTGTTTTTCGTTTATTTTACTCCCTCTTATCGAGTCAAGAGCATCTCCTTCTTTCACGTCTCTTTATAACCACGTGGTGTGTACGTATACGTATGAGAAAAATCCGGAGGATCTTTATCCGAGAAGAGAGAACGACATGCGGAGACAACGTGAGTTTTGACCTGCGTTGGATACGCGGTGATTAAATTCAGCGAGAAGGAGGAACCGGGACCAGAATTTGAGTTCCCGTTTCTCCACCGCTCGTTATATTCAAATATCCAACCTTGTTCCAATGTAGATTCCCCATTGCTTGGAATATCTCTCCCCAATGCGGAAAATATCGGGTTTGTCTAAATCCCGAATCGCTAGGTCGCCGCATTGGCTTCTGAATTGGAAAATCGATCCCAGTTTCGAAGGGTTCTATGTAACCAAGTCCGATGCCCATTTCGTACGAGTCGACGGGATCAGGAAGATCCTTCAACCCGGATCACAGACTCCCCATACATACGTACAAACTTTGCCAGCCTTACGATTTCCTTCCGGATAAACAGGACCGCCTGCGGAAGGTCCTCAAAGTAACCTCAAATCCTCGAGAAATGTCCTTATTCAAGATTGCGGAAGATCGACAAGCCGCGGTTTGAAATCTCCGGATGCTTTGTCTATATCTGCACAAGTCTCGTCCGATATTTTTTCAGAGTTCACAATGTTGTGCTCTGAGAGGAATTCCTAGTCGCGGTCGCTATAAAATCTTTAACTACGTCTACTATGATGTTTCAGAAAAAAATAATTGGCCATTTTTTTTTTTTTTTTTTTTTTTTTGAATTTGTGAAGAAACGCGTTGTAGCGTTACAATTATTATTTCTATCCCGACATTTACATTCAACCCAAAGATCACGATCCGTAACACAATGTTATATCATCGGGGAATTTTATTGTCCTAAATTAAAAGTTCATATTAAATTATAACCGTTTTATGCGATTGTATTAATGATGAAAAGATCGTCAGATACGCTTCTGAAACATCAATCGGAGACTCGATATTACAAGCGTGTGTTTTCATAGTGACGTAAATTGATATTACGATTGATGTAGGCAATAAAAAAACAATTTTACTATCGATTCTTGAAAGGTTAAAAAAAAATGTATCAAAGTGAAAATTCAACCAACCGCGATCTTCCACGTAACGTAGAAGGCTCCTCTTTTTCCGGAACCCTTCTCTTAACCCAAACAAACTTTTCAGGGAGTGCCACGGTGGAAAATCCCTAATTATTTTTTCCCAAACACCCTAATACCTGCATTTCTTACCATAACGGAAAAAATGTAATTCCTGCTACACTGAGAAAAATTTCATTTGTTACGAAAATAAAATCTAACGTGAAAAGTATTTCCTTCTCATCCCTTTCGCGCATAGATACGGGAGTAAAAAATCAGGAGCTGATAGAAGGAAAAGGAAAATGAAAAACCAACGAAGTACACGAAAAAAAAAAAAAAAAAAAATAGGGAGGGGAACGCGTGATTCAGTATCGAGTCGAGGCTATCGGCCCGTCGAGAGCGTCAGGATTTTGTTCGATCCATCTGGACCTGCGGTAACTTATGGAGCCCCAGGGATTGCTTGGATTGGTTACCTGCTCTCCGAGCTTTGAACACATTTCTAGCTAATCCGGACTGTTTGCTTCTGCCGAAATTTGACAACGGGTTGTTATTTACGAGCGTCGTTGTTACGGCGTTTGTCTCGATCGAAGAAGCCCGGAATTCTCAAATCGAGTATTCGAAATGTAATCCGGCGAGCTTGTTGAAAATTTTCAAGGATTAAATGTGCCGGCCGTGAAGCTTTGCAAGCTTGAAACGCAACTTAAAGAGATTGGCGAGTCGAGTAACGATTATACTTTTGGTTTGTTTGATCAGGAAACATTCGTTCGTTGAGTACTTTCACCTCGTTCTCAAGCTAAAATTGTGCGCAAGAACTCGGTTATCGAATTTTTATTTCGAACAGTTTGAAAATTTCTAAAGCAGCAAAACAATTAGATTTCACCCCGGCGGTGAGTCGTTGTTATCTTTTTGTTTTTTTTTATAGCAAAAATTCATTTCCTCAAATACTCGATCGTACGAGCGTATATTTTCTGAGAAAGTAAACGAGAAAATACTGATTTTAGATTCAAATCGACAGCTGCAAATTTCGTTCCTATAAAATTATACACATTTGGTAATTGAAAAATGTTGACGACTCGTTATCTGAACTAAACACGGCAATGACTTTTACGATTCAAATATAAAAAATAAATAAAAATAAAAAATGTGCACCAAGATGTTGATTTTATCAGTTCTCCGAATTATCGTGCACGTTTTGATTGCTTGAAAATATTACAAAATTTAAGCGAATTGCAAGAGGGTGCATCCCTGATGAAAATGTGTCTCAAAAAACTACGAAAATGTGTGAAATACACTATAAAAACTTTGAAACACCGCCAAATAGTTTTTTTTTCTTTTTAATCGCGTTTGACATAATTTGGCGATTTTTATATAATCATTTTTGTCAGGGATTGCGATTGAAAACAACAGCCGTTAACGTTTCTTCTTATTTTGTACAATAAACGTGCGAATCGATACGTCGACAATGCGCTCTCAAACACGCCCTAGATAATCCCGAGGCTTTTACACCACTTTAATCCTTCACCTTTCACCTTTCGCACTGTTGTTCCGCGCCCTTTGCCCTTTGCACTTTGTTTAGAAAGGTGCGCCCCCGCACTCTACACGTCGCCTCCCGATCACTTCCAGTTTCGAATTCGATTGTCTTTCCGTTGCGTAAGCCTTGCTTGGCAAAAAAAAAAAAAAGAAAAAAAAGAAAATAAAATATAAAATAATGGGGGAAAAAGGAGATGAAAGAAAACCCAGAGTCGTGCTGTTGAAGAGGATCTTTATAAGCTGAAAGTAGGATTTTGTTTTTATTATTTTGTCAAGTAAGCGAAAATTAGGAAAGTCGAATAAAATCTTCTTACGCTTCTTGTGTATTATATTGTATTATTATTCGAAATAAATTTACTCAAGCCATCAGATACCAGGAATTTAATTTTAATGAAGTTGAAAGATAATTTTATCGAACGAAATACAATCCGTCTAATTCAATTGTCTCGAAATAATAATCAAAGACATTCAATTCAGGTATAAAAAATTCAGTTCCTAACAATTTTAGCGAAAATATCGATGAGTTGTTTATTTTTTCATGCCAGAGATCGAATTCTACATTCATGTTCGATTGTGAATTGAACTTCTACTAAATAAACGTCCAGGATATTTACTTCGTTTTTTTTTTTTCAGCTATATTTTATTTACGACGTTATTCTGATGAACTTGGAAAACAAGGGGGAAAAAAATTACCCCACGCAAGCCGGAGAGAAATTTTATCAGCAAACAGTAACCTAAAATTCAGTAAAACTAGACGGAGGATAAATTTCAAGAGTTTCAATAAAATCATTGATAATAATACAAGTTCCTTATTTGAGATTCGTAGGTTTCTAATTTTTATTTATGCGTTACAAAGATGTTTGAATAAAATTGTCGGTCATTGATTTTTCGGTTGCACTTTTTCGCAATCGTTGCTTCCTTCCGACACTTTTTCCTCCCGACTGTACACCGAATGCGTCCTTAAAGAAAATCAGAAGCGGCTAACGCCTCAGGGAATCGAGAAATCCTATGAACCGAAGCATTTTTGTTTTACCGTCACATCGTAGCCGAAGAAACAAGAAAAACTTTGTCGTTTTCCTACAGTTTTCGCACTTGAGGGAATCAAGTAACCCGAGGGAAACTTCCGATTGCTTCAAGATCGGTCCAACTTATTTTTTTATATATATATATATATATTTACTGTAAAAATATAGTGAGAAAGAGCAGAGAGAGAGAGAGAGAGAGAGAGAGAAAAGAGAAACGCAACAAGAAACGAATTCTTGTCCCCGGCAGGGACTTGGAGGGTTCCTGATCCTGCACCAAAATCGGGAAGGACGAAGGTCGAAGGTCCTGTGGCCGCTTTGTCGACTGTTTGCCTCCCACCCTCCCATCCTAAGTGATGCGGAAGCAGAAGTCGGACCCCGAATTTCGCCCCCTAATTGCGATCGATGGGTGTCCTCGGTTCCTGTCTTTTGTCATTCCCGTGAAATCGCTCAGAAAATTATATCCCCTTCCTTCTTTACATCCCGATCTTGATTTACGACCCGAGCGTGGCTCCGACTTCGTTATCTCGTTAGGTATGAAAATTCTTCACCCCCTTGCCGAATGAGGCAACGGTATTTGGGGGGAGAAAATAAAATGAAAAATTTCACATACGAGTACCGAACAATCCAGAAACAATAACACACGCAAAAATATCTCATTTGACATGTAATTTAATTTATTTTGAAGAAAACAAATCGCGTTTCATGTCTTTCTAAAACAGAGAAAAATCTTGTACAGAAAACTGTCATTTTCGTAAATAACTAACAATAAGGGAATGACTGGGCTAGTTTTTCTCAAAATCAAGCCAAAGCGATGCGCGAAGTTTTATCTAAATTAATCGATCCGTTTTCAAGTTATCGTCGAATGAAATATTTGTCAGTTTTTCGAGTATATAACTCAAGAATGGCGAAACGAATTTTTCTCAAAGTCCGATCAGTTCCAAATTAATAATAGATCGCAAAAATCCGTAAACTCGTTCTCGTCGATCTCGAAACGTGAAAAAGACCGAGTAAAAATTCATATTTTCACTTTCAAGTCTCGTGCAATAACTTTCTCTGATAACAAAAGTTGACGAGAAGTCGAACGGCGTCGTCGAAATGTTTTTTAAATTATCTTTCGAGTTCCAAAAATTTTCCGATCGATCAACGATCCGTTTGACCTGCGACATATTCGCGTAAATAACAGCGACACTAATCGCGGATTTCTCTGGGAAAGGTTAAAATAATCTGAGTGCAAAAACGCCTAGTTTTTTTCTTCCTAATTTCTACGAGCCGGGCGTATTTTGCTCCTTCTAACCTCCCGAGTGTCGCGCATTTTGCTACGATTTAACGATTTGGCGATTCTTAATTATTTGCGGAAGGATTGCGGTCGGGATTCTCACCGGCGGTTGGCTGAAGCCACGCCGCTAGTTCGGCACGGTTGCCAGGGCGGCGGATCGATCTCTTCGAAATTCCTACCCTTGCGCCGCTAACTCAAACTCCAAGAGACTACATTTATGGGACTCGAATGACTCAAGTTTCCCGAATTTGCAACTAACTTGCGGTCTTGGGCTTCGACATAGCCGAGACGAATTCCGGCCACGCGTACTTTCATTTTCTTATTTTTAACTTACCTTGTCGTATGTTTTCAGGGAAAAATGAAAGTTATTTTAATCACCCCGAAAATGAAAACTTGACTTTTTACTAGATCTCCGCGTTTCGAAGCTCGGAGAATCATCTCCGATCGTTTTCGGATCGATGTCTCTGTGTGTGTGTGTGTGTGATGAATTTTTTTGTCCGACGATATTTCGAAAACGAGTTACCGGATTTCAATGATTTTGGTATCAATCGACGCGGGTTTTACAAACTTGGAACTGATTAGATTTCAGCTTTTATCGGTTCGGTATTTTTTCAATTATTTCAATAGCAAAATTCCAATTAATCGAATAAAAATGATGATATATTGAGAATTCGAATGGAAATTGGAAACGTAAGGTTCTTTTGGGTCACTAATCGCGAATCTAAAGTTAGATTTGCAAAATTTTAATTTGCCGTATTCGATAAGCTGACAAAAAACTAAAAACATTTGGATTTTGATGATAATTGGTACTCGTCGGTTTGTTGGCTGGTTAATCACGAATCTGAAATGAGATTGTTAAATCCAAAATGGCGAATTAATATCGTGGGAAAAAATCTAACGATTTTCCGATTTCGGTAGAAATTTATAAGCGGACGTTTTTTGGCTAATCGATAACGAATTCAAGGTCTGACTTTTAAAATTTGCAACGGTGAATAGTAAAAAAATAAAACGTCACATTTTCATGTAATACGGTATCCGAGGTCGTTAAAATTGTTAACAACGAGTCTGAATTTGCAGTTCGAAATTCAAATTGGATATTGTTATTTTCTTTTCTCTGTGAACATGGAACCTGCAGTTTGAGAACGGGAAGTTCGACGGATGGCACATGGCCAGTATAAAAGCCTCTTGTTAGATAAAGAAGTTTGGCTGGTCGAAAATCGATACGTTTTATTAATTTCGTAACGAAATTGTCTCGCATATGATATTAATTTTAAATTATAAGCAGTCAAAGATTCTGATGAAAAAAAAAATAAAAAATCTGCTACCAAACATTTTTCCCGCATTATTTCAGAGCGGCTCTTGATCATTGGGAGTCAAATTAAGACTTCAAACGTTGAATGAAATCAGACTGAGAAGATAAACCACCGAATTTTAGTTCCTTCGTTTCTCACCGATTGTTATCACCGATGAATAAAAAAAGAACAAACAAAATCATTAACAACTGGACTTAACACGGTCAGGGCTAAGCGAATTTCCGGGGTTTTTGAAAGTCCTCGGGGAATTGATGCCCGCAGAAAGAAAACGAAAGAGAGAGAGGGGGAGAGAGAGAGAGAGTTGGCACGAAACGCCGAGAGGAGTGAAAAAGGAAAGAGCGCGTCCCGCGGAAAGATTCATTGAGAAAAGGGCGCCGGAAAGTCGGCGAGGAGTTTCTTCTTGCTTTTTGGCTTCCCCGGGAGAAGTGAGCCCGATTTTTTACCCCGGAAAAATAGGGCGTTGCGCGACGTTCTTCTCTTACTCTTCTAAAAGAGAAAAAGTATATCGAGAACGATGTAAGGTCGAGGCGTACTCGTTACGCGAGTTGCTTCGGACGTTATTTTCTGTCGCGGATTTTGAGACCGAGAGAGACGCAGCATCCGCTTTATAACAATATGCGATACCTACTCGAAGCTTCTCGTACAACCCGCCTCTTTGAGTGGGAAACCCTCGTTAAATTTTCACTCGAGGACCCGCGATCTTACATTTTATATTCCAAAATGATCTTGGAGGAGGTTTTATCGTGTCCGCGGATTATTCCGCATCAACATTCAGTGGATTTTACCTTGCCGGCAGCTTCCCAACTCCGGACGTAACAGAAAACGTGAGATGGGATATTGATTAGTGATTATGCCGGATACTCGTCTCGTAATTTCTACTCGCTTCCTGGTAATACCTGACAATCTCACCATTTTCCCAAGGTATTATATCTCTCGCCTCTTTTCTCGGAAAGTAAGATGTCCAAAGTCACTTTAAACGTTTGTGGTTTGCGATTTTTCGTTCAATTTCCATTTGTTTAGGTACGCTGTACGAAAAATTATGAAGTCGGGAAAAAAATTTGAGATCGTGAACGAGAGCGAGATGGAGTTTAAAAGTCTTTTCTGTTTCCTTGAGGGATAAATTTCAGCAAAATGAGAAAACTTTCCTAAAATTGATATATATATATATTTCGAGAACGTTCGGATTGTAACTAGAAAAGTCACGTAAAACTTGTAAACATCTTGACGGGGAAATTATTCTACTCGTGGAAAATTCAAGATATTTCTGAATATTTATACTTCTCGAAAAGCGTAATTGTAGAATGTAAAATTGTTTCTTAACGTCAGAGAATATTTTGTTAATTTAAAGCGCAGTTTCTAGCCGCAAAAAATTTACCAGTGGCATTATCGTACGCTGCGTTTATATCGCGACGTCGAAACCAGGAGGGTTGCATTAACAACGAAGCAGCCCTCAAGCAGAGGAGTTTCCGGGTCACGTGGGGTGACACGTGACGAGCTTAAAGCGTCTTCGTCTCCGTGTCGATGTTCTCTTCCTTTATTCTTACGTCAATTCCGCAATTTTATGCAGCTACCTTCTTTTTTGTTACCCCCCTTTTAATGAAAATATCAAAAAATAAAAGGACCAGAATATGGAATGTTGACAGAAGCGAAAATTCGATTTATTATATGTTTAAAAATATATAGGGTTGGAGTATGGAAAAGTTAAAGAATAGAAAAATCAGAATACAGAATACCAAAATGTTGAATCGTCGGAATTCGTTTCGATGAGACAGAATCGTATCGATTTTTTCCATTCATTTTTCACCTCTCTATATTTCGACTTTCTGCATTTGCCATTTTCTGTACTTGGACTTTCCGCATTTCGATTGTTTTACGAATAAGATCTTCAGCTCTTTGAAAATTCTATACTTTGATCCTTCCACCTCAAAATGTTGTTTTATTCATCTCCCCACCGGGTTTTCAAACCGTTGTTTTTCGCCTTTCCTGACGTTCTGACTTCAACTATGGATCCCATTTGTCTTTGACCCTTTGAGTCACATATTGTTGTACTGAGTGAAATTTTATAACAAGATGGTATTCTATAGCTTTTACGGGGTCGCTGATTACGAATCTGAAATCAGATTTTGATAATTCAAAATGGTGGATGAAATATGGTTGTCGAAAGCTTCAAATTTGATTATATATGATCAGAAAACTCTATGCAGGAGTTTTCAGGGTCGCTGATTGGATTCGCCGTGTTGAAATTTTCAAAATCTGATTTCAGATTCGTAATCAGCGACCCAAAAAGCTTACAATTTATGTAAAACATGTACATCTGTAGAGGAGTAACTTTCTCAGAACTGAATTCTTCCTTCAATTTTCGTAATTTTTTTATCAATCAATTCGTTTCTAACAATAATAATTTACATCAAATCGCAACAATTACTCTCGAGTATCGAAAACTTGTTGGCATACTGTCAGAAATAGCGAAAAACCGCAAAGAAATATGTTTTCAAAGTTTTTTAAATATAAAAAAAATTGATACAAAATAGGTGGTAAGAATACTCACCGCTATAAGTCAAGGGATTAATTATGTCACGGAGCTTTTTATCTCTCGGCGAATCTTTTCATGAAATAATTTCCCTGACACGCGATGGATGTTATTACAGGCGGGGGCGAAAACCTCGTGCGAAACGTCGCATGTATTATTCACGATCGAGCTAGAATCAATTTGAACCCTGATATGCGAGCGGCGTGTCAGGACGGAGAAATCTTCCCCCTATGATGTTGCAGGATCTGACCCGGAATAATAAAACTAAAGAACCGGAGGGACTCAGTCTCATCACGAATTATCCTGAAGCCTAAACCTCATTGGCATTGGTGGGATTTGTTATGGGCTACTAAATCCCGCGGTTTAATAGAAATAAAAACACACATATTGGGGGATGAAAATTCATCCGCAAAATATAAATCGCTGAATTGTAGAGGAAAATTCTTACTCAGGGAAGCTTGTGGAACAGCCTCGTTAGTTTTGAGTCTTCCTTCGTTTTTCTAATTACAAAATTCAGTATTGGCAAACTGAATTTTTTTTCCAGTAAAAGAGAAACGCGTGTATCAAAGAAAAGAAAAAAAAAAGAAAGAGAAAAACGAGATCTAAGAATATAAATTATTGAACAGAATTGTTAAAATCATCAGTTTCGCCCGCAGCTTTGACCCGACTAAAAAACTAATCCCTCGTGCGTTTTGCCGTCTTCTAGAGTTATACTGAGAAAACTTTCGTTTGTTATAGTAACTAGAAAAATTCAGTAAAACAGGCATCGTTAAAAAAAAAACTGTTTGAATATTGTTGGAACTACGAAAAACGAGGTACTCCTAACTTTTTTGGTTATTGCAACGCAAAATCAGTTTCTGAGGTTTACTCTACTTTTTTAGTTAAACAAGGCTTGAACGTCAAATTGGGCCGGATTGATCGAGTGGTTGGTAATTTTTCCTCCGAGTATATTCCAGAGTCAAGTCGCACCCTGGCGACGAATAATGTATTCTACAGAGGTCAAGGGATGTGCTCTCGAGTCTCGATATCTGACAGGGAATTTACCCTAAGCCAACCCGGGCGGTTGCGGCGTTCCACTTGAATTTGAATTCCAACGGACCCGAGCTTCTCTCCCTGGCGAAGACGCTACCCTTTCGGGGGATCGAATCCGGCCCTGGATACACACGTATTACTGCACAACGGAAATAGGAAAGGGGTCGAAGATTATCCGCTGTGATTGGATATGGGGATCTTCTTCGTCGGGTCCGACTCCCGGACACGCGGGCAGTTGAATCCATGAAATTTCGATTCGACGGGCCGAAAATTCGCATTTTCGGGCAAAGATTTCGGTTAGTCGAGAGTCAACGATTTTTTTGTCATATTTTTTGCACGAGCTTCTCGCGCGTTCGTAATTATTTCCCAATATTTATGCAGGAAAAAGAATACTAAGATTATAAACAAAAGCTTAAATATATTGATCATTCAATACGTCTAAAAATTTTGCAGATTGGTTCGATTTCTGTTTACGATTATTTTTTTTTAATGTATAGTTCGTAAAGGTGTATAGTTAATTTTTCAAGATTGCTTTAACGTCAGTTTTGACCAAAAAATATCAGCATTGAATCGATTGTTGAAGAAAAAAAAAAAAAAAAAAAAAAACTGAGTGAGCTCAAGAGACTAAAAAATGTAGGCCAATGTCTGCTGTTCGAAAACTGCAGCTACGTATCAACAACTTCGTGATAAGTTTTTTCATCGAACATTAATTGCACCCTGCGCGTGATCAGTCATAATTCTTTCCAAAAATAAACACCGGCATTTTGGGAGAAATAATGTAACGAGACGCAGAAAAATGAAGGACAGACGGGATTAACTTCCAAATCGGCTGACGAGAACTCCCTTCTTGAGCCCTTCGAAAAAGGAGTGGAGAACCTTCGGGCTCGCGACTCATCCGAGCTAAACTCCCCATGAATAATTGAAGAGATTTATGCAGAATTTTCGTGGAGAGTAAGATATTCCGATCCTCACTGGACATCCCAATTTCCGGAATAAACCCTCTCAGATTAGGACAGCAATATATATATATATATATATATATATATATATATACAGGGTAGTCCAAGAAAAAAAAAAAAAAAAAACCGGACCGATTTAAACCGTAAATAAAATTTGAGCGCGTGGTTCGATTTTGAGAAAATGTTTTTGCTCGAAATTAGAAAATTAGACTCTTCTTTTCCCGTTTGAAAATCCGAAAAATCTTTATTCCTTGCTGAGATACACGCTTTGGAAAAGTGAATTTTGAAAAAGTCACTGGTATGATGAAAAGCACGATTACCTAATAAAAAATGTTCAACTCAGTTTCTATCTTGAATTTTCGATTCGAAATTTGATTCTCGCTTTTCAGAGCAGTTCTTCCGGATTCTTTTCACATGGCATGAAACTTTCTTTTGCAACGCTACTTTCTAGCCTTGTTACTACAAAATTTATACCGTATACTATATCACAAATATTTCGCTCAGATAGAAAAAAGCGTGAAATTTTGTGACGGGCATTTTACAGTCTCGAGTTAAAAAGTTACGCTTGGACCTGTTTTCCAGTATGTGAAGAAAAAAATAAAAGAAAATGTAGAGGGAATGAAAAAAAAAAAAAATAAATAAAAAATTAGTAAGTTCGATCGACGGGATCAGCGACGCATTACAGAGGGTTAAAAGTCTCGGGGAAGAATTCCGGGCTGATTAGGAAGATTATTGCCTCTCGGGCGGCTTCGTCGGCTCTAACGAACTCGATTAAAGGGTGAGCTTGCATGACTCCCTCGTCGGGCCGAGATGTAACGCGTGTTCCGATCCCGGACTTGATTCGCATCGCCGCCGTTTTCTCATCCGGATTTATTGATCTATTCGAGTCGGTCTGTCACCGAGGGGCGGGGTTCAAGTTCCGAATTTTAAGATTTCCGAAAGCGACTAATTCCGAATTACTCGACGGCGAAACTTGAAGCGAAGAAATCAGACTTTGAAGAAACAACAAGAGAAAATCCGAAAACAAAGAAAGATCGAAGCGGTGAAATTTCACCAAGCCAGAAATTCACGGAACTGAAAATCTTCGATCATTCGGAATTTCGATGTTTCAGATCTTGAAATTTTCTCACTTTCGTACCTTCGGAACTTTGACTTGTCGGAATTTTGTCCTTTCGAAACTTTGCACTTTCGGAACTTTGAACGTCGGGTTTCGGCCCATTCGAAACTCTGACGTTTCGTCAAAGTTTTATCTCTTTACTTTAAGTTTCACCACTAAAAAATTCGAAATTTTAACCCTGCCCTGTCACTGAGTATAAGCAGAAGATGCTTCGAGGAAGGAAAAGTAAGAGAAAAAGACGCGCCCACGCCGATGCCCGAAGTGATAATCCCTGTTCCGGATGAGCACTGACCGGTGACAAGAGCCGGGAGAAGATCGTCTAGGAAAAACTAAGACGGTTATCTCGTCACCGAAAAACGACGCGGCGGCTATGAATCATGAA
This sequence comes from Neodiprion pinetum, assembly GCF_021155775.2. Classification (NCBI taxonomy): domain Eukaryota; kingdom Metazoa; phylum Arthropoda; class Insecta; order Hymenoptera; family Diprionidae; genus Neodiprion; species Neodiprion pinetum. The sequence goes on from NC_060232.1 coordinate 37,864,570, forward strand.
AACACACCGAAGTCCCTTTCCTTTTCTGACAGTTCTACCTTTTTTCACCCTCTTTTTATTCCCGCCCCACTTTTGGACCCCTTTTCTTTCGAAGTCGCACCACTTTTTCACCCCCCGCATACTTGGAGTTCGATTTTTCGCGAGGCGTTTGAAAGACGGAGAAAACTCTGCTCTGTTGTTTTTTTGTTTGTTTCCAACCGATCGAAAAAATGTGATTTAGAAAATCCCTGACGACATATTTTTCAAAATCATCTTACAATATGATTGTATGAAAATATTCAAGTTCAGCGCACAAATAATGAATGCAAAAAAAGTGATCGGTGTATTTTTCGGATATTTCTTCTGTTTTTAACAAAAATAAATCTTACGATTTTACGTACTTGAATAAATTTTTTCAAACGGGTTTTCTCTCTTTTTTCTACTTTTGGATTCAGAGAGCTAGGTTACAGGCGGAACTCTTCCTCGAATCCTCGTATCCTCGTCAACTTCTCTGGTTACACAGTTTTCGAAACGGACTATTTCAAGTTCGCAGGGTCCTGGAACAAGGAGAAACACAAGTTTCTGCCCCAAACTCGGTGATTGCCATTTATCCCTCGGGTATCTAGATTCGACCAAAATTTATTCCGTCCACGTTACCCGGGGATCCTGGAAAACCGGTTAAACTTTATCCCAAATGCAATTCACTCGCTGTCAAAAACGCCCAACCATAATTCTGCCCTCCGTTTTCGTCCCTCCAATCTGTCCTCGGTTTTAGAAATTCTGGAATACAGTTTTCATTATCGCTCATTGTTTTCGAATTGCGGAATAATATCTCGAATTAACCAAATGTGCTTGAAGAAATGTTGTTTGATCGAACAAAAAAAAAAAAAATGGTGAAAACAATAATTTGCGTTATCCCGAGTGAGAGCACATTTATTTAAATCAACAATACATTTCGTTTATTCGCCATATTCGATGAATTTACAACGTAACTTACGGGCGTTGCTACTTTATCTTTCCTTCAATTTTCTCCGTTCCTTTTTTATTTATCCGTCCCGTTCACTTCGCCTAAACTTTCGCATCGCTCTTTGACGGGGGAATAAAAGAAGTTTTTTTAATCCCGGGTCAGCAGCTGCAGTTAAAAAGAAAAAGGTGGTGAAAAGTTTGGGTATAGAACGAAGGTGAGGCGAAAAATAAACCTGATAAAGTGTGTTAAAAAATGTAATCGAAAAGGTGGTCCGAAGTCGAAAAGACGGATTGTTTGTCCCTCGGCGATTTTTCCAACTTTTCAACCTGTAACCGAGTTTATTGGCCACATTTTTGGAACACCGGAACAACCCGCATAAATCTCTCCAAATATCTTCGATCCGAAATGCGATTTTTTATTCAATAGTACGTAAAAATCGCGATCATACGCTCGTTGCAATAAATTGTCACGTTCATTTAATTATTGCATAAACAAACTTGGCAGGTTTTAGTTTGCATCGATGCAGAATTGTCCATTTATTACGTTATTATAGCCCGGCTCAGAACTGAAGTTTATTTCCTTCTTTTATTTCAACCTACACAACGATTTATACCGAAAAGTGTCAGCTAATTGCGTCTATTAATCATTTTCCCGCTGGAGTAGTGCGTCCCTCGTTTGTACTCCTTATCATCATTCATCCCTCCGTTTTTCTTCTGTCGTTTAGTAGATAATGTTCTTTAATAGACGACAAATTGGCAAATGGCTCGAAGATGGGAAAACGGGAATTCTTGCCGGTATCGGAAATGTAATCTGAAATATTCGCAGTGGCGATTCGATATCCCGTTGAAATCGTTGAAACCGTTGAAACCCGAACCCTTTTCCGTTTGTTCCTCTCGATTTTTTGAGCGTTGTTGATTTTTTATTTCTCTATTTCCCTCCTGCGTCTGTTATTTTTTCTCTCTCTACCACGTCGAGTGAAATCCTTCCGCTCCGATTTGTAAAATTCTGCAGGAAGTAATATGTAACATTTTTTCATACAATTCGTATTTTATTCGTAATTTTATTTACCCACATGACACACTTGCTTAGAAATTTGTAGCCGTTTCAGAGATCGCGTTAATTGTATAACGGCGAACAAGAGAAACGATTGCTTTTCTACGGGTGCAGAGTTGCGGAAGAATTACCGAATGGGTTCACCCTCCGAGGAATTTTCGCTAAAATGATTATCGTCGTAATTTCGCATACTTGTTATTATATACCTATGATAATTCGGAATTCTCAAGTACATGGCTTATACCCATGTTCGTATAGTACGGACGGGTGGATTAACATTCGAATTCCCGGGTATTATATTGCCTTAGCAGTGTTTAGAGGAAAGACGGAGAGTTAGACAAAAGAGTTTAACAACCGAGCGAGTCTCACCCCAATAAATTATTTGCCATCGTAAACGGAACGGGGATGAAAAAAAAGAAAATTGAATGCACAAATATTCTTTGAGTAAGTTTCCAACTACGTACTATTCGGTAATTTGAAAATAGAATAAATTTAATACATCGGTTTGAAAAGATGATAAGAAAAAGATTGTTCGAGGCACTGAGAAAAATATTCTCTACACTGCGTCTATCGACGTGTTGAAGAAAAATTCATTTCATCTGCAGAAGAAAAATCTTGTAATTTTGTCAACGAATTATACAACATTGGGTAAGTATAATTGAATAAAATTAGTAAAACCTCCCTCAAACCTGAGAAAAATCGTATCGCACGTAATGTAAAGAATCACGCGATGAATGGGAATTCTGTTTCTGAGTGGGTGAAAAAAGCCTTTCGAGAGGCAAATTCGAAATTCGAGTTACAAACACGCTCGGCAATTATACCGAAAACGTGAACCTGAATATAAATGGAGGGTGTAGATTGGCGCGATACGTTGTCGGCCATGATTGATAGCGGTTGAATAAATAACCGATTCATTAATCCGCTTGTAAAGCGGTACAGTAGCTGTTTCTGCAGGTGCAGGTCCGTCGTTGTTGATAATTTGTCGAGTTACAGAGATGGCGGGAAAGGGGCGTGAATTAAACCGTGTCGACAGATTGACGAGGTGCGATTCAGCCTCTCTATGCATACGAGGTTCGTTTATTACCTCAGATTTCCCTCGACGTTGTCTCGAAGCTCTGCGGCTGTGACCTCGGAAAATGCGGCAAGACATCCTCCCCAGACGATCGCCTTCGTCTATGGTCTACGAACACTGCACGTCGTATTTATTCGTTGGGAAATGCGGCGTAATGGAACACGGAGGATCATTGTCTTTGCCACCACGACCCGTTGGAATAATGGCTCCAGTTCGCCTGCGCCTCCCTCTGGACCCCGATGCATCTCACCCTGAATGCAGTTGCTCCGACAGTTTTCCCCCATTCATCGACCCCGACTCGCCTCGAAAAGGCGAACGTATCGTGTTGTCGGAAATATCTCAGCCTTGGAATTCGCGACTCGTCGCTAATTCACTCAGAAATGTTCCAAATTAAACGGACGTCCTGACCCTTCAGGGTTGGAAATGTAACCGCGGTTCTTTGACGTTACAGCTGCCAGTTATGGGACTGTAGAAATCATGAGAACGGTATTTGTCTCGTTAGAAATCAACTCGATTGATTAAAGTAGCTGGCGAAGTGCAATCAGATCCTTTTGTCATTGATACTTTATATTTTCTCCATAAAATGGTCTCTTTATCCCTGAGCTTAATGCGATACGTTGCGTGTGGTGCGGAACAATTTATTCAACCGACTTCGAAACAACAAGTCGAAAAAAAGTCTTGTAAATTTTGGATTTTCTCATCGATGCATCCCTGAGATCATCGCTCTAATTCTCCGATTTTTCATTTATCCTCGCACATCCCACCGCTGTCACCAAAGTTGGATTTTGAAACGATTATAAGACGTATAAAAAGTCCTGTAAATTTTGGATTTTCTCACCGAACCATCCCCGAGATCATTGCGGTTATTCCCCGAGCTTCAAGCCCAAGCTCGAAAGTAAATTGATATAGACTCGTTGGGTTGATTCCAAGAAAGCATTTCCGAGACGAAGTTTCAACAAGGAGATCTAATTACCCCTTCTTAAGTAACCGCGAGAAGAACATCGATCCGAATTCGCTGAGTGTACACTCTCTATTTTGGGAGAATAAGGTAATCCGATACTCACGGGAACAAATTGAGACCTTTGAAGGATTTTGTCTCTTGCGCTTTCGCAACGGTTTTCGAACTGAGAGTAAGAGTAACGAGACAACTCTTCGAGCAGACGATATAACATCGAAGACCAGATGTCGACGATGATGATGATGGATTCGCTCGCTGAACCAGACGCGAAACAACGCAGGTCATGAGGTATGATGGGTCATTTGTGGTGTCGTGACCGTAACGACCATCGGCGATTAATATTGCGCCGAACTATTGACTGCGATTCAAATCACTTGACGATTGTGCTCGGTGATGACTCCGGTTATAATTCAACTCCGTTATACCACTATGGCCAAACGTATTGACCCCTGACCGTTTCGTCCAACGATCGCGTCACTATTCAACCGCAGAATCGACATTCGAACCCTCCATTAATCGTGCTGAGCACATCCTGAATCTTGTTTGTTTGCGTTGCAGTTACGTTTTCGCCAGAATTTCACATTTCACCATCGAGTCAACATTCGTTTAGAGACGTTTTCGAAGAGGGAAAGAAACAAAAAAAAAAACAAAAAACAATTCGTCAATATTACAATTCCACTGTTCAGAAGCAAAAGCTTTGTTCAGTGAAGCGAAGTGGCGATCCGATAGATGTTGGTCTGCCGACTTTCGATCGGTGTAAGTTCACGAAGTGGGTCACGGAACGTCGGGTGTATTCACGTCGGTCGGTTATCTCTGACCGTAGATAATTTCACATGCGGGGAAGTATAAGTCGTCGGACGTTTGTTTGTTCGATGGTATATTTAGACTATCCCCAATCGGAGGAAGATCAAGGGCCGAGACTCGGCTGCGAAATGGGAAATGAAAAACGACGAGACCTAATGATTGAAAACACATGGCGAAAGCACTCCTGACGCCACGCGAAGAGACGAACAGCCCTCGACGGAGTCGAAAGCTTCTTGAATTAACCCCCGACACGCGAGACGGCAATATTCCTAATCTGAAAGACGAGGCGTCTTGCCACAGTCCGAACCAGATAAGCTCAAGCTCCCGACTTTCGGCTCGAAAGCTTGCAATTTGATCGACGGGATACGTTATCTGTGCGGTGTTGAACGGCGGGAACAGGTGGAATTTTAAGTAGGGGAGGATTAACCGGAATTGGAACGGAGGATAAAAATAAATGTAGCCCGGCTATGAGACTCTCGAAAACAGTGGTTTTTTTGGTGTTTTACATGAGCCGAAAGCTTCGACGCGTCTCTGACGTACGATTTCTTTCGCATTTTTACCGTGCTAGTAGTCTTTCGAAAGACTGGGTTAAACTTGTTATCGAAAAAAGGAATCTATCCTCCGAGGGTGGAAAAGAAGGTTCGATCAAGATTTATCATCCGTCAGCTTTTGCTTTGAGCTTTTCCTGTAAATTTCGCACCCTTAAATTTTCTGCAGCATTGAAAACCAGCTTTTATCGAACACGTTCCAAGGCCATGAAAGTTTTTTTTAAATATTCACGATTCAAGTGTATCTTACCATTTTTCGTTTCAATTAGATATCACAACAGGTAGAAAAATATACTCGGTGACGGCGATCATCCTGAAATATATTCACGTGTATCGAAAACAGCAAAATTCATGAGAATGAAAAAATGTAACCTCTCTATCCTTAATTATTATTTACTCCAATGAAACTTCCCCGATTCGTTAGACCTGTTTTTTCCATCTTTTCGTAAATTTTCACCCGTTATCTGCCAAAAAACGTAGCGTAGCGATCCGTCAATTTCGCGCGGGGTTTTCTAACCGCGGAGAGTGAAGCGGCGGCAGAAAATCAATGACGGGTCAGCCGACACCCGGTTTCATATCCGTTTCGAGTGTCTGGGAATGTTTTCACCGTTGATTCGACGGCATTGTACAGGCGCTAACTCACGAGTCCTTCACCTGCAGCCTCCCATTATTAATGCGCATTGTGTCCGATCAGTGTCAAGCTCCGAACAGCGTACGACGAACGGTTTGCGCCTCGTGTTGGTTCGTCACACATACCCATCCATCCGCTACTCACTTCCGCCCAGATCGAAAAGCTTACGTCACGCTTATCTCGACTCGAGGGCTATAAAATGGGCTGCATCCCATCGCAGTTCGAGTCTCGTATTTTATGCGGTACCGTAAAGTTTTCCAGGAAATTACGTCGGCTCCACGATATCATCGCAACTATTTGTTCAAGCTTTTGCTAATCGCAAGAGGTGGCTCATCGCGACTGGATATCAAGGGGAACGGTTTTACATTTCCACATATCTCTCTAAATCGCTCGATCGATTTATTACGCGAAGAACGTATCACTTTGGAGAAGAAATTCGCTTTCGCAACATGACAAATGCACGCCGCGTCCGGATGGCCGTTTAATTAATCACGAAGACACGATTTTCACGGAGACTGGCCGAAAGACAATTGGCACGGTTTGTAAAGCTTTGAGGAGCATTACGTGATCCGGTTCGATTCTGCCTCGGGGATGAGGGGCGTGTCGGTTTAAGGGTTGCATAATCAAGCATTGTGTAGTGCGATTTTCCGCCGTCGAACGACTCGCGAGACGCGGTATGTCAGCAAATTCCCGCGAATAACAACCCTTGGAAGGCGATGCGGACACTCGATTCATCCCGTCGTTCTCTCTGGGTAACCCGCAAACTCTTCTTATGGCACTTGGCTCTGTTCCTCGCAAAGTCTCGTTTTCTGAGCCGTTGGCCTCGTTGCAACGATGCAAACACCGCGGCGTTCGGATCACGGAAATTTACTCTTACATGCATATTGTTTACCGCGTCGTTCAAAAAACTGCTTTACAATATTATAAACGTGAAAATGAAACGCAGATTTTCAAGTCTGCCGAGCATATATTACTGAAATTTTCTACATCTTGTTCTTATAGTTGTTACATTATTCACAAATGATCAAGTTTCTCTCGCTTATGTAGATCTATTAATCCTTGAAACGTTTTGTCATTTTTTTCTTTCTTTTTGTCAAGTTAATTTCTTTACAGGTCTTAATTCTAGTTGCTAGATTATCGCAAGGGTGTCTAATTTTGTTTGAATCACTCGCTCAAAAGTAGCTTGAGCTGTGTTCTTTTTTCTTAAAAAATTGGCACGTTCAGGAAACTTTTCCGATAAACAGTCGAATCAATGATGATCCCGCTGTTAAAAGAATTTAACAATCTTAGTTGGGCGTATATTTGTTACAACTTGGTGAGTGACTTTAAATTTACTTTATTATCCAATATCGAAGAGCTACTGAAACGACTGCAGAAATTTTCCGAATGTAATATCTATAAGTCAGGCAGCCGTATTTTCCACGTTTGTTGAAGTTGACTTTGAAATATCAGAAGGCCCGCCACGTCGGAGTAAAACGAGAGATAAAAACGCGGCTTTGCGTCTCTTCTAACCACCGTATTCGAGATAAACGCAGGGTTTTATTTGTCGAATTAATGCTCAGGCATAGCGAGTATCCATGCGTATGATTTATTCGCGATATCGCATTAGCGACGGTTCAAAAGCGAGACAAAAGGCTCCGTGAGCGTAAAAATCGGGCTTCAACCCCGGATAAAACCTTTACTTATGCCACGCATGGCGCGGTAATCTCTTCTTCTTTGCTCCGTCCTTTGATCCCTGAAATCCGCAGGATCCAGGCTACGATAATCTAGCTGATCGATTCAATTTTCCAATTTTTTCGCAATTATTTTTTCTTTTTTCCCTTTTTTTTTTTTTAGACAGATTTACATTCGTCCGTGGACTTCGGTATTTTAACACCGAAAGCGACAAAAAGTTGGTGTCCAATCTTTTTACCCCAAAGTGCAAAAAGGTGTTGGGATAAAAATCTTGGCCGGTCGTGGAAAATTAACTCGACAAAATTCGTGAAAAATTTTTCAAATATTCATTCAATCAAAGAATTGTCGAGAATCGCTGATGAGCTTGGAGGGGGGAAAATGTTTCGGGTAATTTAAACTGATTAACGGGAGAAAAAAGCATCTTGTCAGCTTCCGTTTCATCGAATACTGTGAGAATATAATCGAGCCTGTACAGCCATCAGCAAAAACCCCGAATCCCTTTCAACATTCGCATGTCTTCGTGTGATTCTGATGAAAGGGCTCAGTAAATGGAATAAAAGGGACCGCTCTGAATTGCTAACATCCTACTTAAACCGCACTAAGAAGGTACAGTTTACCCTTTTTCATTGCTCTCCCTTTCACACTAGCCTAATTTTCCAAAGAACTGTGAACAACTTTTTTCCAAAAGCGAAAAACCGGACTTTTTCTTCCGTATAAACAACTCAATATCATAATCAACTTATTGATGGTAATCAATAACGATGCAATATTGTAAAGTTAAGATATTCAATTATGACAACGTTTTGAAAATGAAAAAATGTTCCAGTAAATTTGAACGAATCAGCATCGATAGCTGACCCGAGATGAAATTTTATACATCATTCGGACCCTGAGAAAATTTCGAGCATTTCTAAGTTCATATGAAATCTTCTTATGCAAGGTAATCCTGAGTAAAAAGAGAGCTCATTTGAACCTCAAAACTGCGCAAAAATCCCGATTCCGATGTTTAAGGTTATAACGAGCACCAAGATTGGGACTCATTTCACCCTCGAAAGCATCAGTTGCAATATCTGTGTTTTTGCTTTCTTGCAGATTCGATGCTTTAACAATTGCGACAAAGATATTAGGGTCTCAAGGTTTAAATTAGATCTAAGATTTTTAGAAACTTCCAAACTCTACCGAGTCAAACCAAACTACGAGGATCTTGAAGGTATAAATCAGACCTAAATTCGAATCAGCACAGTGGTTCTTAAATGAGTTGCAAAATTTCAACTCTTAAAGCTTTTGTTCCTGTATATTATACAGTTCGAAGTCAGTCCACTTTACCGACCGAGAACTGCTTAATCGTAAGATATCAATCGTCCATGCCGTAATCGGTCGGTAAAGCAGATTGAATACGAACTATCTGTATATTTCTACTTAATTGAACGAATAATAAACATAGGAATGTCTCGTGGTAAAATTGATGAAAAATATCGATATTTTGCCAACCAAGCTCCTCAATCTAAGCGCGTATCTGGAGTATGGAAATTGGCAGGTATGCACCTGAGCACAGGTATTACGGCATGGATCTTGAGTAGAGTAGACCGAACGGGATTATACGTATCTATACGAACTCCGATATTGCTCCGGCATTTCGTGGATAATTTGGCCAAGCTCGCTGATGACGTTAACGCACGTTGCAGGTTCCTGCATTATCTGCAGATCAAGCAACTCGACGCGGAAATCTGAGAATTACAGCGGCCATTAATGCCCGTGTAAACTGAGCAAGCATAGTTTCGTGTAGTAATTGAAGCGATCCGTGCGAGCTCGCAAAAACTTTACTCGAACTTGCGCAAGTCATGGAGCAACTTTACATGGCTTGGTAAAGATTTTTCACCAATAAGCATAACGGATTTGAATTGAATCGAGAAAATTGCTGGTTTTATGTTCGAAAACGTGAAACGTGAAAAAATATGTAAAACTTTTCACCCATAATCACTACTCAAACGGCTTTATACAAGTTTTAATCTTTTCAAGCAACTTTCTGAAATCGTTTGAAATTCAACGAATAACGTGAAATTCCGGAAACGAGGTAAAACCGTCTCATAAAATCTTCCAGCACCGCTTAAAACTGGCGAAAAGAATCATCTTCAACATCGTGAAACCATTTTTAAGGTTCTTTCGAACTTCGAAGGAATCCTAGCTAAAAAATTTGGCTCATCTTATATGAAGAAATATTTTTCGCCGATGACAGAACGAATATCTCTATGATCAACGGAAGTACGAAGCAAACTGAAGCAAAACTTAGCGGAAAAAGTAGGGTAAAAACGAGAAAGTGGGATAACGGAGTAAATTTATAACTTCATCAGAGAATTTGTTGTCCTAGATATCTTATAGTTACCTATCAGAACATTAGAGACTCTGGTAAAAGTGACGAAGGGCAGAGTCTGAGAAGTCTGGAGGCGAAAAAGGGATGCTGGTAGAATCAGGATCCACGATAACGTCAACCGAGACTTTCTCCTCTTTTTGTTTTTCCTCCTTCCGCGAGCCAAATTTCGTTTTCCTTTTCATTCCCGCTGCTGTTTTCGCCTCGCCCTTTCCTCGCGCTCTATTTTCATTCCCTTGCTATTTATTTTTCCTATTTCCCGCCGCTCCCGTCTATTTCGTCAATGATCGTTGACGGGAAATTTTCACTACGTCATTCCGATTTTATTCAATAGAACCCAGAGTCAGAATTATCGCTATTTGGGAGAAAAGAAAAAAAACCGTTCAAAAAATCTTTGCTTATACAAATGAAACGACATTTCTACCGTGTCATGGAAATGATTTTAAGCAGGTTTTCAAGCGTTCTTCTTCTTCTTCTTCTTCTTCTAACGTTTGGTTCGGAATATTGATCCCGGTCATCCTTGAACCATGAATCTGCATCATTTCAAGGGCGCGAATAAACCGAGGGAGAAGCGTTGCGGATTAGACCCCAATTAATATCGTCCCTCCGAGTTCCTTCCGGCTGATAATTGGCCAACAATTTACTTGCAAACTTTTTGATCGGACAAAGTTTACACGTTCCGATTCGACTTAAGGAACGAGTTTTCGTCTCAATTTTGATCCTCTGCAACGTATGTTTTTACCATTTAAGAATAAACTTGACGGGTATCGGGGAATCGGAATGTATGTATACTAATGCACCTTTTCCCTTTTCCGCAATCTGTTTCAGCAGCAGACGACAATGGCGCCATGTCAACGACGCTGCCAACCGCCCCAACGGAATTGGCACATTATCCAAAACTCTGCGAACTTCGTAGAAAGTTTCCAGTTTTATACCGCGTCGAATTTCAGGTGAGTTTCAATCCGATACTCGTTTATATGGGACGGGGTTGAAATTTCGAATTTGAAAACTTCCGAGAGCGCTAATTCCCAATTTTTCGGCGGCAAAACTTTGAGTACAAAAATCACACTTTGACGAAACATCAAAGTTTAGAATGGTCCGAAACCCGGGGCTCAAAGTTCCGAAAGGACAAAACGCCAAAATGTGTGACAAGTCAAAGTTCCGAATGTGTGAAAGTAAGAAAATTTAAGAATCTAAAGCATCGAAATTTCGAGTGACGGGAGATTTTCGATTCTGTGAATTTCTGGCTTGGTGAAATTTCACCACTTTGATATTTCTTTGTTTTGGATTTTCCATATTTTTATGTACGGAATCCTGGTCATTCTGATTTTTGGATTTTCTGATTTTTTACACCCACTCGTTGAGAAAACTACGCTGCGTGAGTATGTTTTAATTTTCGGAATTTTACTCTATTGAAACTTTATTTCACAGAATTTCGCTCTACCGGAACTTTACTTTTCGGAACATTTCGGAACTTTGAGCCGTCGGCCTTCCGACCATCTGAAACTTTGTTGTTTCTTCAAAGTTTGATTTATTTGCTTCAAATCTCACCACCAAATAATTCGGAATTAGACACTTTCGGAAATTTTCAAATTCGGAATTTCAACGCCGCCCGGTTTATCTCGACCGTATTTATTGTTATTTAGTTCAATATTACGCATATTTTATCGGCTCAAAAACTGAGATGTGTAATATCGGACAAGAAAATAAAACGAACGACCACTTTTCCGATAAACTGTAATTAAAATTTTTAATCCCCGTATTAATTAATTATTCAATCACTGTCCTCTTTGAAAAACTAAAACCAGTAATCATATTTCACCATAATTCTATTCTCCTGCGATCCGATAAAACCACGTCGAAGTTTTCGCACACCTTGATCAAAAAAACGCGTTTTATAGCGGCAGATGCGTCGCTGGCCTTCCGCGCTGTTTCGTTATTTTCGGATAGATAATATTTCCGCATGATCGTTCTTCAAAAATTTCCGTACCATAGATATCAGCTCCTGCGATAAAATCGGTCACGGCCATCGCACAACGCGCAGTGATGTGCGAATATTTCACACGTTATATGCATCTGCACGTATGTAAAATCATACATCATATATTGTGCATTTATATCTCACAATCAGCCCCGATGATTTCCGCTGTTCGTTCCCGAGTGAGCAACCCGGATTAATCCGTCGATCGTTTTCCTCTTTTCTCTCTCTCTCTCTCTCTCTCTCTCTCTCGCCAACTCCTTTCTATTCCACCCTTGGGATACCTGTAAACGTGATCCACGATTCCAGTGCGACATTATAAAATACAACGAAATTGATTTCCCTCTCTTTGTCTTTCTCGCCACTTGTAGAAAACATTTTCGAAAAGCAGTATAAATTGCACAGGTTTATGCTTTCGTGCTCAGACTCCTGTAGACTTGTAATAAACTCGCGTTATCATTTGTTCCAATATAACGAGGAGTGGACATTTTATGGTCAACGAAAAAAAAAAATGCCTTGATGCCGTCGCGTGTGTGTGTGTGTGTGTTTTTTTTTTTTTCTTCACATTTTCCTTTTCCTTTCTCGTACCCGTTAGAAAATTCAGGGCCGAAAAGGTGAAGAAGTATAAAGTCTCGTGTAAGGTTCTGCGGGGATTAGATGGAGTGGAAGACTTCTGAAACTCTCATGAATCCTGCCCGAGGGACAGGACTATACTATTTCCGTTCCAAAACCAGAACCGGTGTTACGTACTGTACTTCTTGTTTGTCGTTTTACTTCGTTCTTGTTCCAAAGAGAGAGAGAGAGAGAGAGAAAACAATGAAACAAGAAAGAGAGAAAGAAAAAAAAAGCTCCTCCGCCATTCCGAATATTTTCGCCTCGTTATATCGACTCCGCGTCACATTTATCAACCGTCTTTTCCCGGAATTTAGAAACCTTCGCTGTTCCGAGAAAGAATTAAAACTTTGTGCCAAAAGCTGAAAGTCAACGAGTACCTAGTAATCTCACCGAAAGCTCGATCACGATACGGCTCGAGTTTGTTTTCACCGTCCGACGCAGTGCTGACAAGTTTAAATTGAATCGAAAGCGTGTAAACGGAATGTCTGTTAATTATACTTAAATATTGATTATCAACAGTAGAGAAAATTCTGCAATTCTTCTTTCTCTAAAGTTTTCAACAATTCTAACTCCAACGTGAAAAAATCAATAAACAACAAAGTATTCAACGCGAGGATTTCAAAACTTTTCAAAGTTAATAATCACGCTAAAATTACACTGCTGAAGTGTTTGCCGATCAATGATGTTTAAAATTGTGTAGAATTTTATCTCTGTCTAAAATTTCTGAACGATTTTTACCTCCGATGTGAAATAATCAAAAAGCGCGAAACGAGGACCGACAATTCTGTCAATCTTAATATATCGCATTCATTTATATAATACCTGAATGAAGAAAGATACGAGATGCAATATGTAAGATAAAAACATAAGTTGAATTACGACGGAGTGACGCCGAATATTATTTTCTCCGATGTTCCATTAATCATCTTTTCTTATTAAAATATACCGCTGTGTAAGATCAGAATGAATCTCGCCCCTGACACATTTCAAAAAATTTACTCTCGCTCGCAATAATCTCCTCTGTATTACATCTGCACACGACACGAATTATCGTATTATGACCGGCGTTATAGCGTCGCTGAGTAAAACACGGTATAAAAGAAAAGTAAAAAATAATTATATTTCATGCATAAACAGGTTGAAAATTAGGTCGAATGGAGCATAAAAAAAAAAAAAAAACTCTACTCCATATTTTATAGTATACATTTACAACGTGTGTTACGTTGATCTAACAAACTCGTAAATATCCACATGTATATATGTATGGGGAATTCCATTCGGTTTCACTCCCAATTTTTTTTTTTTTTGGTTTTTTCCATCTTCAGTCTACGCATAATCTTCTCAAGTAGAACGTCGCTGGTATTTTTTTTGTTTCCCGGCACATAATACAGTAAAAGAAAAAAAAAAAGAAAAAGAAGGTCGCGGAAAATCTACGACAAAGGAATAGAAATTTCAAAATCTTTCGTAAAGTTTTAAAATATTCATCAATTCAGCGAGTTATGAATTATTTACCAGCGTTACGACTCGACTTATCGGTCTGGATTTTTTGCGAAATACAGTCTGAGTAAATAAAAAAAAAATTAAAAAAAATTGCGGATAATTCTAGAAAGAAAAAAAAATGTAAAACTTGCAAGCACAGATATTATTTCAGGGAATATTATTCTACTGTTCTCCGACTCGCGCTCCATGCTCTCTGACCTCGTTGTACACAACTTTCTCCGCTTCTCTCGACTTTTCCAACCCCTTCTGTTTCACCTTTCTAACCCCCCCCCCCCCCTCCCCCCTCCCTGCCCCGTTTCCTTTCCCTCCACCCACTCCTGCAGAATCCTTTTTGTCCCTGCCTTTTCTCTCTCCCGCGCGTATTTACGAGAAGCTTTTGCGAGGAGGAAATTCCGGTCAGTCCGAAATCACTGCTGTGCCAGTGGTGTGCGTGTTGTTGATGCATTCTTCGACGGTGTTGAGAGATGCGTGAGAGAAGAGAACGGTGAGAGTGAGAGAGAAAAGAGGGGACTAAATACACACTCGAACCTCAAAGTCAAGTGTTCGAAAGCACACTTTTTACAGTCAAGATTCTTGCTTCCGTGCGCGGAGAAATATTTCTAGTTAAATGTTACCGCACGGTTTTTGAATGTCTTCATTTTTTTGTCACAGCCAAAAAAGTCAAAGAATCATGCAGTTCCGAGTACGAATTGAAAATTAGCTTCCTAGCTGTGACCTGAAAGCTTATAGTATATATTACTGTTACTTTTGATCATGGTCACTGGTAAAAATATATTTTCTTGGAACTATTGCGACAATTTTATGCTCGCGTAAGAAGAAAATTTAATTTTTTTGTAACTCCAACGATATTTGAACCGTTAGTAGAAGTATATTAATATATAACTGTTATATGTATGGGATTTATACAATGTTTTATACAAGGTGAACCGACATGGAAGGATACGAGTAGAAGAAATCTGGAAAGAAATCTTGCGAGGAAAGTTAGCATTCTTGTTCTCATTCTTTTTCCAAGTTTTATTCTTACGTTCTTACAACTTCTACATCCTCTTTGTTCGACTTGCGCCAAACGTCGCTGCATAGCGCATAAATACCGCTCCTTAGCTGTAGTTTTTCGCCACGGATCGAAGATTTTCCATTCCGAATAAAAAGGAAGAGGTAACTCGTTGAGGAAACGGTGCGGAACGATTTAATCCACCGGAGAGAAACACGCGGTAATACGATTGTGGGCGCAGAAACCGAGATCGAACTTTTCGAAAGGCGATTGCTGATAAGTTCGATCTCGTTGAAAATTGCCCGCCCCATAAATTCACCTCGAATCGGATTCACTCGAAATCTGTTAATTAGCGATAATTCACCACAAAGTTATTTAACTTGTTACTCTCACCGCCTCGTTCCGTATTCTACGAATTATAATGTACATAAAGGGAGCCAAAAAGTTGTCCAAGATTAGAATCTCGTACTTCTTAAGAAAGATCCTTTGATTCGTTGATTCGTTTGTTGCCTCTGTTGAGATATTCAAATAATTATCCACAGCCTCTGTGAATCAAATTATACTAATTATCTCGCGATTCGATACTCGGTTTATGGTTCTCTCCGCCTGAGATTAAATTTCATAATATTCAATACACCTCCGAGAGTTAATATCGCGTAATTCACCGCCTCAAACGATCGACAAGCAAGATTAGCCGTTTCGTCGCTTCGAATTTTACCAATTTTAGTGCATAAATAAAGGTCGTGAATAACACTCACAAATAAAATAAAAATCACACATCAACCGTTTGCATATCCAAAGTATCGATGTTCAATCGATCTGTCAAGATATAAACGAATCATCGCGAATATCGCGACAGACTTTTGTCAGACCGTTTTTAATCCTGTTCAATTTTTTACCTTTCGTCGTATTATTTCATCGATTTTACCTTGCTGAATAATTTTGCTCACCTTTCTCAGAACCCGTATCATAAAATGTGATTAGGAAATTTTCTAACAGACGTTTATTCGCCGTCTAGACTCAGCTTGGTGATCCACCGCGTCTCCTTAGCGAAACAAAGTTTTTCAGTTTATAAAACAAGTTTCCGAAAATAGCCGCTGCAAACTCGCGAACTCTGCAATCGTATCGTAGACAAGCGGAATGAGAGGAGAATAAAGAAAGAATTGAAAATCGGATGATGAAGAGTAGGAAAAAAAAAAAGACGACGAAGAAGAAGATAAAGAAAGAAAAAGAATGGTTTACACGTCTGGAACACCTTGCAGTGTATATATTATGCATAATATATTCCAACAAAAAACAGCGACTTCGTCTTTCGACAACTTGTAATATCTTTAGCGGC
Source organism: Neodiprion pinetum (assembly GCF_021155775.2). Taxonomy (NCBI): domain Eukaryota; kingdom Metazoa; phylum Arthropoda; class Insecta; order Hymenoptera; family Diprionidae; genus Neodiprion; species Neodiprion pinetum. The sequence goes on from NC_060232.1 coordinate 37,881,047, forward strand.
CTACTTGTATATTATACATGTTTGACGTTGAGAGAGAGAGAGAGAGAGAGAGAGATCTGGGCGATTTGCTAACGATAAGAGGCGTGGAGAAAAAAACAAGAATGAAACCATAAATTTTCCGGATTAATCGCAAGAGTGGTTCCACCTTCATTTCTCTCGGTTTAAACATCTCCAGAAAAATATTATTAATGTGGTACTACGGGCGAGTGAATTTATTCCGTCTATTATAGTTATACATACCGCTATCGCAATGGTTCATAGATCATCGAGACGGCTTGACTGTCTGATCATTTCGTTGGCTTTACTACTTCTGTATGCGGTAGCTGTGTATGATATACATATACTTATATAAATATATTATATGACATGTTATAACGCACAGTTGGTGAGACGGAAACAGTGGAAACGGTCCGACTGCAGCGGGATTTTCAAAATCTCGAATAGCCGGTTTTCAGATTTGTTGCTCTAATTATACGGATCTCGGATTTTGTCCATTTCATACGATTGAAATGTACCTATATCTGAACAAAATTATACGTCTGATAAATTCGTAACACGACTGATTGCGAATCTTGTGAGTTTTGGTTTCATGCCAATAAATGGGTGGCAAATATTTGTATAATCACTTGGAATGACGATTCAAAGTCAGTAAAAATAATCAACGGTAACAGCTTGAAATGTGTAGCTCAGAATGGCCAGAATCAGTGGAAAAGAAATGAAATCGTTTTATTCCGACTATTGTTAGAATTATCATTACGATTACTGCAAGTCCTGAAACCGATGAAAAACCTTCAAACACGTTTTTCGCATTTAATGAAGTCAGGGACAATTAGTCGGGCTCATTTTTTTCAACGAGCTCGTCTCTTTGATCATCGTCAAAGATGCGCGGATCTCGTTATACGATATCTTGAGTGGCCAATTAAATTATTGCCAAGTATAATTCGAATAAATATATACGTATAGAATGTAGCACGACGCAATGCGGGACACTGAGATTATTGGGAAAACTTTGAAGATGCCGCAGAACGCAGAGTCGACGATACATCGAGAGAAATTACAAATTTCCTGGAGGTGTGTTACATAGAAAGGAAACGTGAATTTTATCGTAAACGTACCGCGTGAATATTTTTCTCCGCGAGACAGGGCAGCCAACTTAACTAAACTCTCTCCTGTAATTATGTCGTTACGATCGACTCGCAGCATCGATCAGTCGTCAGTCAGTTTATGAAAATGAAATTTCGTCCAGTCTTCGCAAATCGCAACATCAACGATTCGCGATCTGGTTAACCTAAGAAAACTCGCGTCAACCGCGTAGCCTCGGTAAGCAGCGTTTCACGGCTGAGAATTGAGTTGGCGAACCTGTCGACAAAACTCGCGCATGCGCATTCGGACGCTCGATGCGATAGGTTGCACCAATTCAGTCTCTGATTCTGAATTCGAGTGGATGTCTCGTAGGAGTAGAGAAGGTGGGAAAGGATGAGCCGCGAATAATGACGCCCGGTTTTCGAGACCTCTGCTCTCTGTGGTTCTCCGATCCGATAACAAGGCGGTGGGACCTCAATCATCCTCAAATGCAAATCTATCGATAAGACGGACGCCCGGTTTCTAAGGCTTGCCAATCTCGTCCGACCATAATGTCCTGTCTCCGGGTTCTTCGACTCTCTTTTCACAGCTGACGTCGTGATCCATAATGTTTCTTTTCGCCTCTTTTTCTTCTTATTTTGATAAAGATTCGGTAGAAAATACGAATTTTTTAAATTCTTTCCACTTTTTTTTATTAAGGTATAGTATAAGTTCCGTAATTGATATCTTTCATATCTATTCCGCTTTTCAAAAAAAAAAAAAAAAAAGAAATTCAAACCGATGGTATGTTTACGATTGCAGGATTGGATAACATGTAATTAATCACCCTCGTAATTTCTAATTAAGGTGTCATAAAATGCGCATGAAATTGATGTGAAATAGAGTACAAATATTGACCAATTAAAATTTCGCCCATTACCGTACTAGAGTAGTTAACGTAGTTCCAAAATTTGCACACGAGTGATCGCGATTTTCGAATACAAAGTAGGTACTGAAGATTAAAAATAATTAAAAAAAAAAAAAGAAACATCCCCAAGCAAGAACGGGTGTTAGCCATTGTCGAGATTGACGCAAGACGTCCGCGCAGAAATTTGTAGGCATAAAACGATGCTCGATTTTAGCTGTATGCGGATTTGAGCCGGATCTTGTTGGCGGATAAATAATGGTGGAGTGTATGTATATGTATATATATATGTGTGTGTGTGTGTGTGTGTGCCTTAACACATTTTACCGAAGTATTTATACCTACTCGACGTACGATTCCGTTTTACAGGCTTTTTCACAGAGCTGGGCTCTCTCCGACGTGAAAAAGCTCTTAAACTGATTTACCGCCGAAATGTTTAGCGATAGTTTGCTCGGTGAACGAAAACCTCCTCGAGGACTCTGTTTAAATGCCAAATATATCCCGCTCACAATCGATCTTTTCGCGCAAATGAACAAGATAAAAATTTACAAAAACATAAACCGTCTCACTCAAATTGCAATCGCATTTTCACCTGCCTGTAACAAAAAATGTTCAATTCTTTATCAATTTTTAATGCAAAAAGTGTGAAATTTAGAATGTTGATAACTGGTATATTTACCAAGCGGTCTTTATTGAACGTGATAATGTTTTTCTAATGTTTAACAAAAGATGGTGATGGGAGGTGGAAGAGCCACGTATTTTTCGGTGTGCTTTCTGCGTTTGCGAAAGTGCTCCTGCACTCCCTGAATGAGCAATCGTTGCGAAATTTGGCAGGCACGTGCACACCGAACGTCTTCGTTAGTTGTACCAGAACGAAGAAAAAATATTGAGAAACAAAAGAATAGTCGGCAAACGAAGGGGAAGCTCAGTTGTTTGCCGAAAATTTGTTCAGCTTTTATCTTCATAAAATAAAAACGTTTGAATATCTTTCGATGATTCTGATTTAACCAATGAAGACGTGTGTTGCTGACGTGCCTGCCAAATTTCATAACGATTGCTCCGTTGGGGCGTCTAGGAGAATTTTCGCAAGCGAAGAATATCCTTCCGCTTTAAAACTTCAGAAAATATTACGATATTCAATAAAGACCGTTTACAATTAGTAAGCATATCAAATATAAGCATTCTGTATTCAAAATTTTTTGCGTAAAATGTTCATAAAAAATGGATAATTTTTCAGCCCAAAAAAGTAGAAAGACTCTCTCTCAATCAATCCAAGCCATATTTATTTCGAATTTATAAATTCGAGCTGACTCGACGCTCGAAATCGGTGCAGTGTAAAATTAGCCACCAAAAACAAATTCAACCGGCTGAGAAAATGTCATCGAAGGGTTTTCACGTTCAGAGGGTTTTTGCTTTGAAGTTTAACGGCGCCTGCAGCTCGTTAAGTGAAAAATTATTCGCGAGGTTGGTTCACTTGATACAACCTTACAACCGAATTCACAATTTGGGCTCAGCTCAGGGCTGCACTCCGTCCGACGAGCTGGCCTTTACCTGCCGACCATTCAACTTTTGACCACTCACCCATGCCGGACTCCTTTGTACGTTTGCGCTCGTGGTTCTGGCAGGACGAGAGAGAGAGAGAGAGAGAGAGAGAGAGAGAGAGAGAGAGAGAGAGAGAGAGAGAGAGAGAGACTCCGGTTCGGTCCTTGTGATGTCTGCAATTTACTTTGGACTGTTTCACAGAATCCGTCGACCGACAAAAGCATGATACAGGCAAACCGTCGTAGTGTTGACGTCCTTTTGGAAACTGCCATCCTGCGTCAACGCCGCGGATTCGAGGGATGGAATTTTGTTATTTATACGCGTATTATTAACGCTGGAAGTATTAATCAGGCCTTCGTTCCTCGTTTTATTACGCAATGGGAAAAGTCGTTTGATTCTTCGATTGTTAGAGATAATTTATCCTTAATCGACCTGTAAGAACTTCATTTTAGACAAAGAAATATCTCGTTTAATTGTACTTTAAAGAAGTGATAAGTCGTTTCGTAGAATTGAAGTGACTTTTTACCGAGTTTGACAAATTTTTTGAAATTAATTAAACTCCGACGTACCTATATATCTACTGAAAGAAATTGTTCACTGCTACATAGAAAGTGATGATAAGACGTTTCTTGTTGCGTCATATGATGTTTTGTTTTTTCTTTCGAAATTCAATTTTCTCGTCAAAACTACAAATAATCAGGTACCAAACCGTCAAATTTATTTTCCTGTAAATTATACATTTATCTTCGGTCAAACGATGTATAATCCGATCAAATCATCTCACATTCTCATTTTTTCTCTCTCCCTCTCTTCTTTTCAACGAAATTAAATTCGTTCAAATAAAAACTCGGACGCAGCTTTATGTTTAGATCCAAACACGCTGAATCGGCTTGTTCGCGCCTCGAGGGGGATTTTTCAACCCCGACGTGTCGTCGTCGTTGTTCTTTTTCGCGAGCCGCTGACTGCAGGCGCGTTTCAAACGCCCAGAAGGCGAATAAAGTCCAGTAAACGCGGAGGAATGGCCGACCTGAAACGGTCAGCGAAGCAATTTCATAAACCCTCGACGCACACCAACATCCTAAAAATGTCGTCCTCTCCAAATACCTCGCCATTTATACCCTTCAACGCCCTCGAACGACTCGCTACTGCCAAAGAAGACAAAGAAAAGAAAAAAAGAAAAAAAAAAAAAAAAAAACCTGTAAAACTTCCAAACTACGCTGAAAGATATGTTTTTTCAATTTATTCAAGTTCAAATAAATTTCGCTTTCGCGTTTGACGACGTAAAATTCGGAAAACTCTCGCGCGCAGGTTGCGTGATCAGGGAGCGTGAATCGGCGAAGATCCGAGGATCCGTTTCAGCTGAAGATTGATGGACACCATCGGCGGTATTCGGTTTCGTCAATATCTCGTTCTCCCGGTATAATATTTTCCCTCCTTTCCTTCTCCACGAACCGTACAACGAACAGACCGTCATGCGGGATAATAGAGGGGAAAAATCGTGTCCGATGTCGAGATGAGACACGTGTTTGTCTGCTAGGTTCAGGTACCAATTTTTCAAATCGATGGGACATGTGGAAAAAACTTTCACGATCTTACTCTGGACGTGAATTTTTTTTTTTTTTTCGATGGGTGTAAATCCACGAGATGTTTGTGAGAAATTGACGATTTTTTTTTACTTTTCACCCGACACTTCAAGAGGGATTCTCGTGTTCGCAGTCGAAACCATCCGATTGAGTCGAAACTTGGTAACGAATTTTGCCTGCCGGCTTATTTTGTATTCCTTTTGATTTCAGACCGCGGTCAAAGTCGAGACGCACTCCTGCAAACACGCGACGAAGATCGCGAACAAGGAGAAGAATCAGAATCAAAGGTGCATACCCTGTAAGTATATATAATGCGAATTTCTTATGCTAAATCAGCGAACAGCAGCCGTGGAATTAAATCGAAATGCTTTCTGCACCTCATGATAATGCCGGATAAAAATCTGGGGACGACAATTACGCGTAAATTTGTTTCTCATTTTCAATCTATCCGGCAATAAATTACTCGAATTGTAGAAAAATACCTGCTCTGGGAGAAATTTTTATTTCCGGTTACCGCTCGGTCCTTAACTATTTTCATTTTTTACCACGATCGAAAAATATAGTTCTAGGTAGAAAATGAAAATTAGTTTTCTATCCGTTACTGTTCTTTCTCATTGCGATCGCTGTTGCTATATTTTCTTGCAACTGTTGCGAAAATTTAATGCTTGTGCAACGATAAATCGACGTTAAAGCCTTGTTTAAATAAAAAAGTAGAGTAAACCTCAGAAACTGATTTTGCGTTGCAATTGCCAAAAAAGGATCGAGGATAGCGCAAAATAGTTACGCTTATCTCGTTTTTTGTAATTCCAACGATATTCAAACAGTTTTTTTAACGACACCTGTTTTACTCAATTATTCTAGTTACTCTAACAAATGAAATTTTTCTCAGTGCGAAGAGAATAAACATCGTATAAAGATTTTATCATCACGACGTAAAAATCCGTCGCTATGACGTGTAATTAAAATTTATCCTTCTTTCTTCGCGTAGGTACACGTATCATACGCTACATAAAAACTTGCGCACTCTCCCAAGAATTTTATATCGCGGAATTCAAACAGGATTTTATCACCGTCCTGAATCGATTACGTTCACATTTTCTCCTGATTATTATTTTTGTCTTTGCCGTCATATGAAAATAATATTGTATCAACTTCTCAGCGATTATACGTGACATAGTGCAGCAACTTGAACTCACTATTCGCCATTTTCATCCACAAAATAGTAACATCGTAGCGGGTTGACATTTATGTTTAGTCCTTTGTAATATAATACGGTCGGCATATTATCGCGATGTTTGTCGAGGGTGAGAAATTGCGGGGAAGGAAGGAAGTCGACCTCGGAACTAGTCGGAGTTAACGGCTTGAATACGCTTCGCATGCTACAAACTTACCCATGCAACATTGCATAATCCTTCACATCCGTCTGCTCACACATTTTCCTCTTATACGGAAATTTCAGGGCTCGTTTTTGACGCGTCGTCCGATTTTTCCCACACTTTTTTTTTCTTTATTTCTTTCTTCTTCTTTTTCTTCTTAACGTGACTTCTTCTTCTTTTCGCCTTTCCCTTTGTCTCTGATAAATACGTATAAAGCCGCATGCACTGCTGAGCGTTTTCACGAATCATTGAACTTGTTCGTTCGTTCATTCTTGTCGAAATTCACCTCCTCTCGCTCTTGTACCCAAAACTCGGTCATTGCCGAGCAGAAATTATTTGTTACTTTTTATACTAAACTTGTTTATTTTATCATTTTACGAAATGCGAGGGACAATATATTATTTTCGCAACGAAACTTCGAGAGGAAAGATTAAGAAAATTATTTTCTGCACGTATCGTTCGACTAGAGAGAAAATTTTCAGAACTATTCTTAACGCGCGGAAACGATCGTACATTTTTCGACTCTTTTTTTTTTCAGTAAACAAACTTAAACTCTTGATCACATATTGATAAGAAATCTGAATTTCTTCACTTTGGAAGAGTTAAGAAAAGTGTTACATATATTACGAGCATTGATATAAAATTTAAATCTTTTTTAAGAATCTGGCAGAGATTAGGTACTTTTTTTTCCTCTCCTGGTTTGTTTGTTTTACTCTACAATGTATATTATCTCAACTTTCGTCAAGATTACGTTAGATATGTGTTGTAGATACAACGTACGTGTAGGTTGTTAAATATGTTGAGTATATAATGGCAGGATGTAAAATTTTTATACTCTCCCGGATCTACTGCTGGCAGTTTCACCTCTCGACAGAAAAGTTTGATCGCTAATAACAAAAATAATTACAATAATGATTATAAGGTGTAACAGAATCAGGCAATCGATCGCTCGCAAAGATTTTCTACAAATATTATAATGGAGTAAGGGAAGAGGAAAAAAACAGAAGAGGAAAAAACTTGTGAGAGAAAAAGTAAAAATTACTCTTCTTCAAAGCGTTGTCGTTATCTTTACGTCTTTATACTTTCTACTGTACAACTTTGTGAGAAATTTTCGCAATAAATATTGTTTGTAAGACGCGAAGAAAAGTCGCCAAAGCCTGCAGTCCAGATCTTTACTTCCGAATGATTTTTCGTTTAATCTATTCACCGGGAGTTGTATTTCATCGATAAGTTGAACAGTTTTGCAGGTGACGATTGAGAAAACGTATAAAAGGGGAAGAAAGAAAAGTTTTTTTCTCGTCCAATTGTTGTCTTTTTTTTTTAATTATTTCTTTTCCTTTTTCTCCTTCAACCATCGAGCGAAAGAGCCAGATACCTATATATGTATATAATACCCCGAAGAAAGAAGTTTCAACGGTATAAATCTCCGCGATTTTATTACCTTCGTTTTCTAATTGACGTACGATTTTTTTTTTCATTCTTCCTTTTTCGCGTCCCCAAGTTATCGTTAAAATCGCTTCTGCAGGCGCTCAGAGATAAAAATACACACGGCTGTATTTGGCGGGTATAAATTTCTTTCGGATTGATTGAAACGTTCTCGAAATCCGCAATTTCGAGTACAGAATTTTTCAACGTCTTTGGCTGATCCGCTCGCCGGATTTTAATCTCGTAGAAATTGATTCGAGAAAACGAAAATCTCGTGTAACTTTTTCCTTTTCTTTCTCTACGGTTTGACAGAATTAAAGGAACAAAAAACTACTCATCTGATTATAATTATTCACTTGTCTGAAGGATTTTAAGATTCGAGTAACACGTTGCAGAACTCAATTAACCGTGACTCGTTACTTTACCCGAGTAGGTATATTCGCGGAATTCGAGGTATCGTTATTACAAATCGCCTCTCGATACACAATTTGTAAAAGAAAATTCGTAGGCGTCGGCTGAAAGCCGGGCGTTTAACAGGGTTCTAAAATTAGGCGAATATAATATTGCGTTTATATACGATTGTACAGACGCTTGTATTTTCTGCACTCTATTTTTCCGTCTCAATTCTGGCTCCATTACTTCGTTGAAAAAACGTTTCAACTTCAAACTCCGTGATTCAAATCGATTAAGCAAAAACTTGAGTACATACGAAATTCGCGTTATATATTTGCGAAATTTAATTAAACCGAAATCACTTTATCCAATTTCCTCGAGTCCGCGAACGGACTCTACGATTAGAACCAAAATCAAACTTCTGTTACGGCAATTTTAAGGCTTGCAGAGATGCTTAATTAGCCACTTTTACTAACTACCAAAGCTCACGGAGCCAACTTTTGGACGGTTATGGGATTCGAATTGACGGAGAGAAATATTGGAACAGAACTGAGGATGAATCAACTTTTATTAATTTCTATCGCAATAAGAAATGTTGTTTCATTCGGGTTCACCGTCATTGGCGTGAGATAGCATCGCTGAAGATTTTTGAAACGGTTTTTTCCTCTTTTTCAATTTTTCAACCGACACTGTGCTTCAGGTTAATCCTTAAGGTGCTGAGGAGTCCAGACGCCATTTGCTCAATGCTTTTATCCCAAGTATTACACACGAGTTTACGATTTCCGTCACGTTTTTCTCACTTCCATTTTCCAGACGACTACAACAGAGTTGTTCTCGACACGATAAAAGGCGAGCCTGACTCCGATTACGTCAACGCTTCCTACGTCGATGTGAGTATTCGTAAGGAATTTTTGTTATTTGTTTATTTCTTTTTGTTTGTCATTTGAAGAAAACAAAAAGCGGATATTTTTATCCGGCTCTCTTTTCAACCCCTCAAATTTCACCGCTCGACGTTATACCGTCATATTTCTTTTACAGAGTATACTCAAGCCAAACGCCTACATAGTGACGCAAGGACCGATGGAAAATACGGTGACAGAATTTTGGAGAATGGTTTGGCAGGAGAACGCTTCGTGCATCGTTATGCTGACGAAAACGTTCGACTTCATTCGGGTGAGTATAAAAAATCTTGCCTCTCTTTAACCCTTTCAGTCACACATTTTTTTCACCCGCGGGTTTTTGGTGTCGCTGTTCACGAATCTGACGTCAAAGTTTGATCATTCTGAATCCAAGATGGCGGATCCGATGCGGTGAATGTAAAATCGAAAAATCTATCAAAACTCGATGATTCTGGCCGAAACTTGTTACTCGGAGGTTTTTGGGGTTATGCGAAGTAAGAAAGATCATTTGAAGTTTTAAATAAACTACGATAAGGCTAGGAAATGGAAATTTTTTAGGCGAGACGCTGAACATTCCGCCGTGATCGAACAATTCTATAATTAGCTACGATGATTTTCCGAATGAGTACTCGATGTTCTTTCAAAATAAAGTATATCGATTGTTGATTCTCCGACCTCCTCAAAACATTCCAATTTAAGGAGGAAAAAAATTGCCCCGCAATAAAATAACGAATCTCAGGCGGAACGTTTCCTCAACTCCAATTATCGCATTTATCGTAAACGAGATTGTTTGTCGCGCGTATGTAGATTCAAGTCTCTATCGTACACGTGAACGATATTCATTCAGCACGGACACATTAAACACATTGTGTATACGTATAATAACTGTACCCTTTTCACAGCGGACAAATCGAGGGAAATTTTTCCTATCCGGAATGGAATATGTTTTCAAGCTGTTTGCTTTTCCTCTTTCACTGTAACGATCGCGCTGTTATCGAACCGATTATAAACAAGTTCGGTCTGTTATCCATCCCTTTTGTTTCCCGTGTTGGAGGGGATCAGATTTATCCCAATGTACTCGTAACACCGCAAATATACCGCGATCTAGTTTTTTTACTTAATTTTTCTATCTAATTTAATCCATCTTTTTTCTTAAGGATGCAGAGCTTTCAGAGGTTATTTCGAAAGCTTAAACTGCGTTCAGACCGTTTAAAGATTGTTATTTTTAAATAGTTTTTTTTTTTTTATAACATTTTCATTCTAGACCAATTACAGTTTGCAGTAAAAAATATAAGCTCTGGAATTTTGAGTCACGGCAGAGAAAGCGATCTTTGAGAAACTCGTGCAATCTATGCGATTTGCGAGCGATAAAGAAAGAAATGGGAACTTAAATTTGTCATGCATTATTCCGACTCATTGTCAGAGTGAAATTCATCTAATTTATTCTTGCCGCCATTTCGTCGGCGGAAAGACACGGCAAGAATTGAATTTATTTAAAACTGAAAACTAGAAGGAAGAAGAGAAGAATATTACAGAAGTGCAGACAACGTGGTTAATAATTTCGTTAACTTCGTCATTCGTGATCAAGTGAAAATTCGAACCCTAATTTTTGTTACGTTGCCAAAACGCTTTTTCGGGCAGCTTCTGAGAAGAGTCAAAATACACGCAAGCTCAATGTCAAACTTGGAAAAATTCTTCGCCAAGGAATAATTTGACGGTAGTTAATCATAAGTTTCGTCAAGTATTTCGGAGTAGTTGAAAATAAGTATGTCCGTACCGTGTACTCATACCACAGAGCGAGTTACTTAAGCGGGATATAAGTTTGGGAAATGTATTCGAAGATCGTCGTCTTCGCAGCGGAATAGCGAATAATTCGCGAAGTGTTTATGCGGCCGCGTTTCCATTTCCACGATGCCATAACCTGTATATTTGTGAAACTTTTTTTCCGCTTGGATGCTGCGTATGTCAGACGCCGTAATCTTTTTCTCGTTAGGTGTTCGCGCAGTCCAACTGCCAGCTTATTCGTCTCTTTCTCAGTATCTTTCAGCTCTTTCGCTCCTTCTTATATTCCAGCATCAATTCAGTTTGTTCGGAAAGTTTCTTCTCGGCGAAGTGTTCGAAAGATGCATTAACGCCGAGACGCGATGTCATCTTCTTATGGATACGCGGTATTCCTACCTTTACCGACCGAGCAAACTCACACATTTTCTTCAAATATCGAATAAACTAATGAACGGAAAGTGTTCATATTTCGACGGTGAATCGCTTTTTCGTAGGAGAATTCAGGAAAGTTAATCATGCCCCGAAAGTCGTCAGAAAAATCTGTGCTTTTTTTGACACGTGTTGATATTCTCATATTTAACATAACAAGGAGAAAAATTAGCCGTTGTGTGACTGTTTTCATGCAATATTGAGATCACTGGACGAAAGAGCGATGCAACGTTGAAATTTGAACCCTTTGCATTCGATTGTTTTACTTGATATAGGAATAAAAAAGGGTGATTTTCCTCGGTCGGTAAAGGTAGGAATACGACATACCCTTAAATACTCGTTCAACGTAGTCCGAGACAAATTCATACGAAAAATTCCTCCGCTCATAATAGCTATCTTTTCTTTCTAACGCGCATCTTCAAACTTTACAATTCTCTCGATTTATCAGGATAATTGGAACAATCAATCGGGACGTGTGAGGATTCAGAAAGCTTTTCTAACACTTTCAACCATCAGACCACAACTTTATTTCTCATTGTTTGTCTGTTCGCTTCTAATTCAATTTCCCAATCAATTTGTCAAGTTTTGAGTCTTTTTTTAAATAAAACTTATTATTTGCTCTTCAACTTCCTCAAATCTACGCGAGGAGAGTCAGTTTACACAACTTGGAGCCAACATATTTCATTTCGAAATTAACTACAATGATCGATGGTGTTTTTTTTTTTTTTTTTTTTTTACCAATTACGGGATCAAAATCGTACACGGGAAACAGAAAAGAGCAGTTTCTACTCAAAACCGCAAGAAAAGAGGAACGCAACATGGAGCTTTTTGGTTGAAAAAAAAAAAAAAAAAATACCCACGTCAACTATATTTTTTACTAAAAATATACCAGATTTCAGTCTTCACACATTGGTTGTCACTGTTTCTACACTAAATTCTGCACTCCACGAAGTATGACTTTACCAAAAAACCTGACGTGTTCTTTTTTGTTCGTGCAGCTTTGAGTAAAATCCGCTCATTAATTCTGTTCCTGTGAAGATCGTAATTGCAATCCTGGTAAGAAATATCGTCGTCAAATTATTTTCCAAAAAAAATTATCAAACCGCAATATTATCGAGCTCAATAAATCGAGTCATAACAGCCGTACATAATCGTAGAGATTGCGTTGTCAAATCGAAATTAAACTTGTTTCGAAAATCTTACGCAGTGACGATAAAGAAGAAAAAAAGCAATAAAAAAAAAAAAAAAAGAGTCAGGAAACGCGGTCGAAGCCGTTACTCCTTGTCTCTTGAATCTAGAGTCGGGTGGGGGGAAAAAAAAACAAAATAAATAAAAAGTCGAGGCATGTTTTTCCTCGCCAGGATTTTCGGGTTAATGATACACTCGCTGCGCATAAACAGATTGTCCAATATCTGTCGCCCGTATTCCCGGATGTGTATCGGCGGCGTAACGGCGCGCCAAAGACTCCGCCATGCTGTGTAATATCGGGAATTCAAACAAGCCCGCCCCCGTTCCCCTCCCCCGACCCCTCTTCAGTCTATGGGGTAGGGGGGCGAGGTTTAGCAATATTTCATTAGACTGTCTCAATATCGCGCACAGCGGGTTTGCGCGGAGCGGGTTTAAGCGTTGGCGGAACGGTTTAGTTTCACCCCGCGAAGCTTGCAAGCTCCTGACGTTACGCGGGTGTAAAAAAGAATTCACTCAGGCGAAGCATCTCTCGCGTGCCTTTCATCCATCCTAACATTAATACACTAATCAAGAGAGAATGCCGAGGGTTCCAAGCTCTCCGCACCCTACGAGCACCAACTCGGAATACATTCGTTTATGATTACACCCGGCTAACCTGCGGCGCCGAATATCTCGGCGCCAACGTTAACGTCGACGTTGACCTCGACGTCGATGTTGGATACAACGAATTAATTAAATGTCGCCCTGCAGCATCGCGATTCGGTAACCCGTGGACTTCCGTGCTTGTTTACGTAACAATTCGAGCTTGCGGGAAGGATCGATATTGTAAAGACAAAACTTCCGGTTCTCTTTTGAATTTCTTGAATTTAATTTACTTGCGTTGCAGTATAGAGCCGATTGGTATCGAAATGTTCTTCTCGCAACGTTTTATTATACTTTAGTTTAGAGTATTTTTAATTTCCCAATTCTCTGTTTTCAGAGAGAAATGAAAGTTATTGTAACCACCCCGAAAATGAAATGTTCAGTTTTCGGTACATCTCGACGTTTCAAGATCTAGAGAATCACTTCCGAACATTTTCAGCCGATCGGTTTTTTTTATCCGACGATATCGCGAGAACGAGTTAACGGATTTCAATAATTTTTGTCTCAATTCACGCGGTTTCTCCAAACTTAGAACTGACCGGATTTTAACTTTGAATGAATTGAATTATTTAAATACAAAAATTCCAATATCTCAAAAATGGATAAATGGATTCAAATGAAAATTGGGACCGTAATGTATTTTTGGATCGTTAATCACGAATCTGAAGTCAGACTGTGAATTTCAAAATGGCGACTTGATATGATGGAAAATTTTTTTAAAATACCCCGATTTTGATAGAATCGGTAAACGGAGCTTTTTTGGGTCACAGATAACGAATCCAAGGTCAGACTTTCAAAAATTTGTAATGGTGGATCATAGTTGTCATAGTTGTTCAAAATAAAAAATAATCGTCATATTTTCGTGTAATATAATATCCGAGGGCGTTAAAATTGTTAATCGCGAATCTGAATTTACAGTTCGAAATTCGAATAGGATACCATTATTTTCTTTTTTCTATGAACTCGGAACCTGCAGTATGAAAACGGGAAGTTCGAGGGCTGGCTCACGGCCAGTCTGAAGCCGCTTGTTTTTTCCATATCTTGAATCGAATTGAATATTACATATAGTACAGTCATTCCAAGTTGAATCTGAAGTAAGATTTTTTTGCGCCAATGATATGTGAATACGAATAAAACAAAATCCTTATACCGTGTAATAGGAAAGAAATACATTTTTCACAAGGTCTTTTGCTCGTTTCCTAACTTTTTATTCAGACCTGATTTTGGAGTAACAGTATTTTCAAATTCATCCTACTTCATTTTACGGTATAGTATGTTCCATCATATAAATGTAATATAAATTATTTCGAGCATCAAATTTTTCAAACTAGAAATGACAAACCACTACCGATCAGATCGAAAATCCGATTTCGACCGTCGTTAGCTTTTACTGTAGCCGAGACTGCAGGCAGTAGTTTTGTTTGTTTTTCCTCTCGGTCAAACGTGTTGTAAATAAAATTTTTTCAGGTCATGTGTGTCCAGTACTGGCCAGCGAGCAAAGACAAGGACGAGGAATACGGCGGTATCGGAGTATCGGTTTTAAAGGAGGAGGAACTGGCCAATTTTCACATACGAACGATAAAGCTCTACAAGAAGAACGACGCGGGGGTGAGTCGAAAACTCGATAACAACTTGCCGCATTGCATTCAGCGGAAAATATCGTCGGAATTCAATAGACACTGCTTCACTAAAAATAAATAACCCCTCGATTTCGACTGTCATTTGCTTCTATAGATAAAACGTGCCGTTGCAATATTCCAAGTACGAATTCGAAGGCGCTCTTAGTAACCATCCAAAATTGCACGGCTCGATTTTAATTGCAAATCGTAATTAATCGTTAATTCATGCCTGCCTCGAGATTCATTGCGTTCGGTATTATCTTCTAAAATTGTTTCTGCATCAGCTTCGAATCCGCTAACAGCATATTATAGCCTTATGAACAATAATTCCTCAATTTTTCTGCAAATTCGTCAACCGATAAAATCAATGGAACGGAAAATTTTAAACTACAATGTTTGAAAAGGAATTTACCATTAAAAGTAGAATTGATTTCATTGAGGTTATTTGTCATTGAAAGTAGAGCTTTGGAAATTAAAACTTGTCTACCGCCTTCTTTCCTCGTAGAAAATCACAAACTATAGAATTTTTAAGAAAAAGTTGATGATATTTAGTAACAAGTTTTAACATTTTGCCGTGAGCTGAAAAAAAAAATAGTTGACCCCACTACAAATTAAACTTTGAGCTTGAATAACTTTGGAAGGAGTCAATTTATCAAAAAAATGATAAGAGACATTTTTTGTAAAGTGTTCAATTTCCTATAAAAAATATATACGAGTCATTTGGATTTGTTTATTGGTTTGTGAGCTACAAGATTCTAAAAAAAAAAAAAAATTTACCATGCTATTGAAATGGAAAATAGAAATTCGCGACGAGCGACCTCTAAATATTAATATTAAGAGCTCCGCTTTCGACAGGCATCTTTTTTCACCCCTCCGAAAGTATTCCGTAGGAGATTTTGAAAAAAAAAAGTATTTTGATAATATGAAATTTGAAACTACTTTGATGAATCGTTTTTCTTACTTTTCTTTATTTTCAATTTCTTTTCGAGCAATCGAGAGTTAATTTTTAACAATTATACAGAACATTGAATTTCTTTCAACAAATAATATTATTGATTTTTGTAGTTTGTACTTGCATGTAACTGACTCAATTACTATCTTTGTCAAAATACTTTTCAGCGCTACTGTATATATGTCATAGTTCAATACCGAGGTAAAATTTTCAAGCTCGACTTCTGCATGCAGGGCGTATGTAAAGATGCATACGTAGTGGTAATACACCGGTCTGCTGAAAATTCTCGCGAGAACTGGCTCGTGTTAATTTCACCTCTCCGAACTGTCCTCGCGTTTTGAAAAGAACTCGCGAGTGTCATACAGACACACGGTGTGTTACATGTCACGTCCCTAAATCCGTGTTTCGTACATACGAACACTCGCTAAGGGGCTCGACCCAGTTTGACCAAAACCAGCCCAAGCGCAGTGGGATTTTGTGCAAACGTTACACGCCGTCTCGTTTCCCTCTGGTGTTTATTTTCAGCTTGGAAGTAACAGTTTCTCCGAGTATTCTCGATATCGAGAAAGAAAGTCGAAGTTACCGCTGAAACTTTTATACAGAAACACGTCGGTAAATTCATGAAAATAATCTATATCAAACGGTCTTCTATTAAACTTCGCAATCTTTGAACGGATTCTCGCCGCCACTTTAATTAACCGCTCTGAAGTGGCGGTTCGGGTTTAAATGAGAATCGACTTTCTGTCCGCGGAGGTAATTTAAATTCATGTGTACGTATAACTAATCTCAACCTTATTTTTTCGACTCGGTATATTTCGACAAAACGCAGTAAACAAGCCTCATGCTCTTTATCTTCTCTCCCGTTGACCGGGTAAATTGTCATTTTCCAATAACAGTCGTACTTGTATAATACGCATCCGGTATTAAAGTCACACTCTCAAGAGACTCGAGAAAGAGAACATATCGACTATACAGAAATTCTTTGCACAAAGCGAGGAAAATTCACCGGAATAACGAGCTAGACTGCGGGAAGTTCGCAATTCATAATTAATGGAATTGTTCCTTCGCCCCCGGAAGACAAAGAAGGTTGAATATGCCGTCGGAGGATCCGTCAGTCCAAAGACGGCTCAGCGAGTCTTGCTTTTTAAAAAGCGTGGACTATGCGCGCGATTCTTGTTTATAAAACAAAATGGATGGAGAAGAAATGAAATGGCGATAATCGGAACTCGCCCTTTACTCCCATCCATCCGTCCGCCCGTTAGTGGGTCAATTATTGTCACACGATCCATGGAACAATAACGCCAAGATACTTCGATAATTCGCTTCTGCAATTTTCTGGCTCAAAAACTGTGGCGAACCGATAACGCTGCGGAGTAGAAGTGCGTCTTCCGCTTCGCGGATGAAATATTGGATTTCGGGGCGAGGCAGGCACTCAGGCACTTGTTCACTTCGTCGAGTAGTCACTTTCTGGGTATATGATCAGCCGTTATACGCCTGTGTGTTATTCCGGTTTGTGTACAGGAAATCACCGAGGAAAGAACTCTCCTCCAGTTTCATTACACCGAATGGCATTCCCATACCTGTCCATTCGGCAACGCGGTACTCGAATTTCGGCGTCGTGTTCGCGCCGTCGTTGGATCCACAATAAAAAACGAGTCTGGACCCATGGTCGTTCACTGCAAGTGAGTATAATTTTTCCCTGAGATTATTCTTTCTTTTTTAACGAGAAACCACGAAAAGAGATCCATATTTAATATTCCAAATCACTGTGCAGTCGGTGAAACGTCTTCATTTTGATTCAGATGGCTTGAAAACACTGATCGGAATGTTCGACAGCAGTCGAAGACGAAAAACACGTTCTAACAGAACTGCAACAACTTGTTTATTTCACAGGCCAAAAGTCACTTATAATTCTTTACTGTCTCGGAATCGGCAGTCAATGTCTTATTGAACGAAATATTCCGTGTCAAGCAATTATTTTCTTGGACATCCAACGACTCGAACTCACAATCAGAGACTCCGTTTCACTGCGTTGCAAGGCAACAGCTCGCTGCTCCTCCCCATTCCCCCCCCCCCCCCCCGATAATTGTTCTCTCTCCATTGTCTCCTGCAGCGGGATAATTAGCCCGGGAGTTAATTTACAGCTTCGTTACTCTTACAAGGAGAGAACTTGAGGATTGAAAGCCCTGACTTTCGATTCGAGTTCACGTCCTTCACAGTTTGGCTACAAAGCTAAAGGACAATGATCATAAATGACAATTGCAAAACGTGTGGAAGATTTGCGCTTCTCACTGTCAAAGATGATAAAAAAAAAAAAATCAAATTACACGAATTGATACCGTCCTCTTTTTAACAGCGATGGCGGTGGCCGGTCCGGCGTCTATCTAGCCATAGACGCGAACATGGAACTTGCGGAGGAGGAAGACGCCTTCGACGTTTTTGGATACCTGAAGAAATTGAGATTGAGCAGAAAAGGACTGATCGAGAATCTGGTGAGTTTGAAACTGAGTCTTCTGACATTAGGAAAAGACGGTAGTCAAAGTTGAGCTCGCGTATTGAACTCTCGATTCTCTTAGGAACAATATAAATTCATCTACGACACGCTGGAGGAGTACGTGATATGTGGGACCTCGTGGTTCCCGGTTTCCGAACTCTCCCAAAGACTGAAACAAAAGAGCGTTAAGAATCCGGTTACCAAGATGAACGAGTACCAGCGGGAGTATCAGCAGATCTGTAAACAAACACCGAGATTTACAATCGGCGATTGCGCCGGCGGACACAGAGCGGACAACCGGGAGAAAAACAGAGACGTTCTAGTCGTTCCACGTGAGCTTTTTCCTCCTTTTTCTCTCTCTCTCTCTCTGGTGATACGTATCGAATGACCTTGATTCGAATCGATTCCAAGCGACGTGCGAAAGAAGGTTTAACAAAAACTTGTTTGCCTCTTCACAGCGGACAATTTTCGACCCTATTTAACCAGCTTCCAGGGCAACAGCTTCACGGACTACATAAACGCCGTCTTCGTTGACGTGAGTGTGAAAACGAGTGACCGAACCATCGTCGTTCAAACCATTGGTGCAGAGTTCAGTTAGAAATTTGCGTTCCATTTACAGGGCTACACGAAACCTCGAGAGTATATTGTCACCGAGTGGCCGCTTCGCCACACTTGCGGTGAGTTCTGGTCCCTGGTTTACGACTACGAATGTGCCGCTGTAGTAATTCTCTGTGTTCCACCCGCGAACTCGACCAATTTTCCGAGCTTTTGGCCGGAGGGTAGACACTCGAAAAAGTACGGTCCAGTATTCACCATTGATCACATCAGCCACAATCACTACTCGAACATCAAGACTTGGGTAAGTGAGTCGATGTTCAAGTACGGAAAATCAAACTATCGAGAACAATCGCTACGTTGCACAAAGACTCTCCTCTCTTACCAGCTTGTCGATACCGAAGGCTCATCGTCGCGTTCGCGATCCCCGTTAATTTCAGGTCTTCAGAATAAATAAGAAGATCGTCTCTCTGACGGAACTGATGGCCGGAGTAAAAGCACCGCCCAAGACCGTCCAGCTGTTCCAACTGACGTGTTGGCCAATGGGCCACAAAGTGCCTACCTCAACCAACAGCCTCGTCGAGTTAATGAACATGGTGGAGAGGTGGAGACAGCGAACGGATTACGGACCTGTCGCTGTCGTGTCGCCCGACGGAAGGAGTCGTTGCGGTGTTTACTGCGCGGCGAACGCCTGCATAGAACAGGTCATTCAGCATGGGGAGGTCGACATATTCCAGGCAGTCAAAACCGTGCGCAGGCACAGACCTCAGCTTGTTGAGAACATGGTGAGTTGTGGGGTTCAAAGTTCCCCGTTTGAGCACGGTTGAAATGTACTTGACAATCATTTACGAGCCATTTGGCTGCGTAATTCTGAATTCAGAAGGTCTAAAGACATGGTTGCGGACCTTCGAGGTTCGGTTCTTTGAATAGTTTGACAGCCAATTTGGGCGAAGAATGCTTAGAAATTCGGGATGAATGAGAAATTAGCTAATAGCTTATTAGTCATTTGGAATTTGGAAGGTTGTTCGCTGGGTTCTTAGCGATCCTGAAGGCTTTACACCGGATTCTTAATCCTCTGGTCTACACGTGGGTCGTTAATGACTCGACGGCACTTTGAAAGTTACGCTCCTGCAGAGAGAATCTTTCGCGCCTTTCTATCTTCTTGTTTAAATAACTATTTACCGAATGTAGATATCGCATTTGCGTTTACATATTCTTACTCAGGACATTCTGACCATTTCATTTCACTACTGAAATGATGAAAACAAATGTTCTGAATCAGTTTTCTAAGGAGTAAAACTCTCGGTTCACAAATGATCCATGGTATACATAGTAGTGGCGAAGTAAAACGGTGTAGACCGGAGGATTGAACATTTTGAAGGTCGTTTACCGGTTTCTCAACGATCCCTGCTAGTCAAAGCGTATTTTCGTCCGACGTATGGTGGCGCACGATAAATTGAAAGAACCACCTTATACCCCAGCTGACAAAAATTCGTTTCGATTTCCAGACGGAGTACAAATACTGCTACGATCTGGTCCTCCACTACGTATTGCACTACCTGAACAAGGACATGAATGAAAAGAAGTGAGACAGCGAGTTGAGGGACGAGCTGTGGTTCATCGAGTTTGGTAGGGGTGCGGCGCTGCCGTTGACGCCCGAAGAGGCCCCGGTGGACGGAGAGCCGATCGTGCCCTGCGCGCAGGGGAGAATCGTTATAGAAACAGCGCGGCCAGCGCCACCCCATTTTGCGACCTGCTCGACGTACCGGAGGCGGCCGAGGCTGCTGGGGGCTAACAGCGTGTCGAGTTTCGGGTACACGGACGGGGGCAAGGGCGCCGTACCGAGGGGTGCTACCCTCCCTCAAAGTCCCGCAGCCCGTCCCGAGGACCTAAGAGTGACCCCCTGGTACCTGGACGAGCCGCCAGGCACGCCCCTGGCCAACGACCACAGCGCGCACCCTCTCCTCCTCATGCACCACGGGGACCGGGACTTGGGTCGGGGCGAGCTTTCCTCGACGCAGAACAGCAGCGTAGAGGGCGAGTTCCCGCGGCCCTCGGGAGCCCTGCAGCGGAAGGCCTACATGGACTTGAGGGACGCGATCGCGCTGCTCGACGAGACCTGCCCGAACCCGGATGCCTCCGAACCTTCGCCCAGGACTCCGAGGACCCCGTTGACCCCACATCCGAAGAGCAAGAGGGCTCGGTCGAAGAGCAGTGACAACTCGTCCAACTACAGCAACGAACGTCTCAGCGAAAAGTCGATGGATCCATCGCGGAGTCAGGAGCGAGAGAAGAAGCGACCCTTCCTGAGGAAGATCGGGATATCGAAGACCGAGGACAGGCCGTTTTTGGCCAAGTTCGCGCCCAGGATCATCGGTAAACCTTATCTCGAGAAAATCGGGCCCAGCAAGGCGGTGGAGAGACCGTTTCTCGAGAAAATTGGATCCTCAAAGACCGTTGACAAGTTCACCTTCAATCTTCCCGCGTCGAAGGTGCACTCCTCGACCTCTAAGAACCCGCCCGAGGAACCGGTCAGGTCGCCAGCGCCCAGGCTGGTCCCGAGGGACGCGAGGATCTCGTTCAGGAAGCGGTCCGGCAAGGGTCAGCTGCAGAAAATGTACTCCTTTGAGACCGAGGATCTGAACAGTTTCAAGGGTTCGATGAGCCCGATGAAAAGCCCGCGGGATCCGCTGCGAGGCGCC
This sequence comes from Neodiprion pinetum, assembly GCF_021155775.2. Taxonomy (NCBI): domain Eukaryota; kingdom Metazoa; phylum Arthropoda; class Insecta; order Hymenoptera; family Diprionidae; genus Neodiprion; species Neodiprion pinetum. The sequence goes on from NC_060232.1 coordinate 37,902,615, forward strand.
TCTCTCGACGACGTCCTCGAGTCGGGACCGAGCTCCCTGCCGCCGCTTGACGTCACCGAAGAGCCGAACGAATTCCCGGAACCGGAGGTCAAGTCGCAGAGCGTCGCGGAGCTGGTAAAGTGCCGGATAATGTCCAGCGAGGAGATCATCTCCTCGAGCTCGTGCCTCAGTTCGCCCCAGGAGGCCGTCGGCTGGGGCAACTCGCCGAAGAGAAAAAAGGACGCGGCTTCGCGGACCCCAAACTCACCGACGAAGCGGCGGATATCCGCGGACTCGCCGGAGCCACCGACGAAGGAACTGGCAGTCTTGAAGCCCGGCGAAAGCTCGCCGACCAAGTCCAGGCACCCCGTCTTCGTTCAAGGAAGCGCGACGCTTCCGAAGCAAAAGGACTCCGAGTCCTCGAGACGGCAGAGGTCCGAGGACATCTTGGACAAGATGCAGGATACCGGCCGAGGAAACGATCGCGGGAACTTTGAGCGCCGCGGCATATCCTCCGACAACCTTAAACTCTCGAGGGAGATGTTCATCGCTGCGGCCTTTGACCCACCGTCGCGGTACCAGAGCCAGGACATCTGCCAGCGGAGGAAGGAGACCGGGGGTAGCAGGAGATCGGAATTTCCCGTTTCGGAAAAGGAGACGTCGCGGGAAGCGTTCAAGCAGCTCCACAGCAAGTTCGAAGCTGGTGACGTATCGCCGTCGGCGATGAGCTGCTCCGTCAGGTCGAGGCTCCAGCTCTACCAGGGCGAAAGGACGGAGAACTCGACCTCGAACGAGCGCTCAGTCGAAGGCGAGGAGGAGGAGGCTCACGGTGAAGAGGGTAGAGCCAGGATGACCGGACGAACGGTGCGCTCGGTACTGAGGAAGCAAAAGAGCATCGACCAGCAGGGTGACGTTCAGGAGGGTGAAGCGAGATCGTTGCGCAAGCCGAAGCGGCGGATCTTCCACGAACCGAGCCAAGAGACGATGGACCTTCTGACCGAGCTGCGGAGGGTGAAAAGCCTCTTGAAGACACCGTCGATCGAGAAACTCGACAAGGCGGAGGAGATGCAGCCCCACAGATTCCCAAAGAAGGTCCTCCTTACCGACCGGGAGTTCTGCTTGTCCATCGAGCGCGAGAACAGCCTGAGGAGGCCCAACTCAAACCCGGAACCGGAAGCGGAGGATCCACAGCCCTGCACGCTTCCCGGACCCGCGCTCTTCGAGAAGAGGTGCTTGTCGCTGGATTACGCCGACGAGGAGAAGCTGCCGAGGCCGGAAACGCGAGCGATATCGCTCGCCTCAGCCAGGAGTCCACCGTCCGAGACGGAGACCACGAATTCTCTCGACTTTGGCCTGATATGCGACTCGAAGAGCTACTGCTCCGACGTCTTCAACACTCCGTCCGACGAGGTAGAGGCCTGCAAGGAGAAGACGCCAGAGGGGATCGCGGAGATCGACGCATTCGGCGATCAGAGTGAAGCGAAGCCTGACCGAAACCACTGCGCGGAAGTCGACATCGCCATTCCCATCGATCAGAAGGCCAGCCCCAGACGGAGGGTCCAGATTCAGGCGAGGACGAGCGACCTCTACGAGATCATTTCCCCCAGGTCCACGCCGTTCAGGGTCAAGAAAAGACTGAGCAAGATATCAGTCGAGGAAACGATGAAGCAGGAGAGTTTCACCATCGGGAAAACCGCCGTCGACTGCAGGTCAATCGTTGTGCAGAAGAGGAACAAGTGCTTACCGTTATAACACTCGGTCATTTTAACCGGCTGACGCGATCGACGTCGTTCGTTTAAGGATCGATCCACCGATGCCTCGGAATCGAAAGTTAGGAAGAGAGCGAAAACCGTTTGAAAAATCTCTAGTAGCGTCATTTGTACCAATGCTGGTTAACACGAGTAAAAAAAGTATTTCTACTACGTGATATTAATGAATTTGAGCAGAGTCGAATAACACAAGCCAAGGTATCAAGTACTTGAGAAAAGGTTCAGAACCACCAAAATGATTACACACTACTCTTTTTTAACCAACTATGATGGTTTTGGGCTCATTTTCTTCACCACAGAGATCTTTGGTGACCGTTTTGAAAATCTTACCAACTTCAGTTATCTTCAGAGTGGATAAAGTTCGTCAGCAGTTACATCTTTGCGTTATAACCGTGCCATGATTTAAGATTTCTTAAATGGTTTTCTGTTCGGCGAGTAAAATGAGCTCAAACTAGTTGGAATTGAATTTTTGTTTAAATCAGCAGAGTTTGATCATTTCGAACGTTCTAATGACGAACCTTTTCTGAAATTGTTGATTACATCTCGACTTGTGCTGTTCGAATTTGCTCAGAGTCGCTTCTACGACACAGTATGAATATCGTTCCGTTCGACTAAATTAAAATATCAAAGGTGAAAATAACAGTGCTGGAGACTTTTCGAACGGCTTTTTTTCCTCTCCCAACTTTTGATCTCGAAGGCTTCGGCATCGGCCAAATTGTCTCGGCGTCGAAATCGCCGTGCCGAGTTTGAGCTTCTCTAGTCGCTCTTCGTGCTCTTTAATAAACACACGGGACCACACCGGATGAAAACAGGTCAAGAATTGTTACAGGTAGTCGATGTGACGATCGGGGTGATGATTCGAGTGCCGATGAGGGATCCCGAAAGTCGAAGTCGGTGAATCGCGCCGAATTGAAACCCCCGATCCTCTCTACAGCCTCTGAGCAAAGATCCAACTCCCGACGGATTTGCGGTTTTGTATTGAATCGTATAACACGAGCATTGTTGTCTTGTTCAGCGTCTAGGTTCTTCTGCCTACGATTTCACAGTGCCTCCGGTACCGAAATTTCAACCAACTCACACCGACACGTTTTCTAAGTAATCTGACGTTGATCTCTCTGCAAGTTTTTCGGTTCTCTCTACAGCCAAGAGAACGAATCACGGTGCTTTTTAATTCTAATCCTTGCGAAGCCTGAAAAGAAAGAAACAAGTCTGAAAGCCGAAACGAAGTATTGGAAAGTTGATTGATATCGGTTTCACAGTTTTCGTCGATTTCTGCAGAAAGGGTTAAAAGACGGTGCTGTTGTCAAATGGGAATTATACACCGAGCTGGTTCATCGCTAATAATGATACTTAAACTCTATTTACAAGGGGTCCAAAGAAATGTATGCTCTTCTGTATCCATTGACATTGTATACATTACATGTATTGTGTTCGTCTAAATGTCTTAATTGCCGAATCGTACTGGCACGATATTGTAATGCGTTGTTTAATTGCGACGTTAAAGTTGAATTGCACGCGTGTACGGAAAGTTTTTTCAATCCTTTTCTCATCTCGTCGCAATTTTACCATCATTTTCACTCGCGCGATTAATATTGTTGATCGACAATTTTGTACCCATCTTTAAAAACGAAAATAAACCAACACCACCTAAATCGTTTACATGACAAACAGTTATCGTCAATTTGTAAAATTTCGATACAACTTTATCAGCATTATTTATTACCATTACACACTTCGTATGTAAAAACAAAAAATGTACACCGTGCACAATGTAATATCGGAGCAAGTTGGACCATTTTTTCGTAAACTGTTGTATAGAATAATTATTCGCGGCCGAAAATTACAACCCTCTAATGCGAGAGTTCTGTCGTCTTTTGGAAAATCGTTTTTTAAAACTATACATATAGGTATATACTTACATTATACATAAATATATTCGAATGATACGCCACGCGATGTATTACGTGTATTTCAATTAATGTCTACGTATATTGATATATAATTCACGTAACTAATACTCGATGTCTTTGCGTAAATTCACTGCGACGAAGTTTGCTATATGTAACATAATAATATTAATAATAATAGTACATGGGTAGGTAACGATGAAATATTACGGATTATTTACACACATATATGTATATATATATAATTATTGTTATACTGGAATGTTGAAATATTATAGAAGATAATAATAGATGACCAATGTTACGTTGTACTTGGTTTAAATTGTATACCCAGTCAATGAATACGTTTGAATTCGTCACCCTGGTTGAAAATTATTCTCTGAAAATTTCTCTGAAGAAAAATCGAAGGACACAAATGACTAAATAGTATTCCGAGTAACGTTTCGACAAAGAACGGAAAAAATGCGAAATCAATTTTAATAATGTTATGAAATAAAAGAAAAATCCATCAAAATTTACAGAAAACAATTTCACCAGAGAATTCATAATTCTGGGTCGAATGAATATTTATTCGATTATCGAGTAACATTCTAGGATGATGCGAAATCGTTAGCCATTATGCGTAGAAGAAAAAAACGTCCGCGAAGTAATTTCCTGCAGATATTATAACGAATTACTAGTAAATTTTATACTTATATTTTATTGTGTACACGTTATGAATATTTTGTAATCGGGATACGTTGTAAACGAACAGAGATATTTTAAAGCACAAAGTTACGGGATCCAAGGGGAAAATATTTTGCTCCTTGAAACCCAACAGATACGTTATACGTCGGTACTTTAATAATCCGTGTTCTTTGAGGATAACCTCCACCTGTCGTGCAGAAAGAAATTGAATTTTTATACAAGGTATCATGATTTTAAAACGAAGAAGAAGTGATCAGAATAAAGACCGCGAGAAGAAAGCTTGAATTTTCAAAAGGTGACAGAAATCCCTCAATTTTACAACTGCACACATACGTAGCCTAAATTGTTGGTTTGAATTAACGGAACCGTTCAGTTCTGTTTGTACGGATAACTGATTGAAGTTTATTGTACAGAGACTTATTCAATAATTTTCTTATACAATATCGTATAAGTATTTTTTTAACACTATAATTATAATACTTTAGCCGTTTTTTCAACGACTGAAAGTCAATGTCGGCAATTCTATCGAGATCTGTCCATCATATTAAGATTGTAAACATCTCTCGGGACTGAGATTGCTGGATTTTCAATTTCATACAACAATTTATTTCCAAACTTTAGTTACGGGCTAATTATACCGTTCGGTTAATTATGTAAACTTTACCAAACTCTGATTTCCTTTATCTTTCTTCACAGTTTGTAATGTTCGTAAGTTTTTACACACGCACATACGCACACACACTCCCACACTCATTGCCAAAATGATAAATCTAGCAATTAAGGCCCTTTTGTCGAGCAGTGCCTTGTTCATGGATATGTATTAAACGTAATACAATTAACATTAATCTTGTTGAAATGTCATTAAACTCCGACGACAAGGATTATACAATATCCGTCAAATAGCAATATTACGTAACGCACCGATCAAGCATTAGAAACTGTTTTTCCCTAAAACGAGTAAAAACCGTTCCATAATTTGTACGCCATCGGAAGTCGACCATGTAAAAACAACAATAAGTAGACAATTTTCTTCGCATGATTACCGTCGGAGTGGTGTAAGATATTTTAGCAACAAGATACATTATTTATACATTATATACATATGTAAAGAACATAACCGTTCCTCTTTTAATTTTGTAGGTGTATAAATATTTAATACATTGATATCTACGCATAGAGACAGATATAATCGTCAACACGATAATATAATGTATCGCGTTAAGTTAATTATTAATTACAACGTTGTACGATATAATATATTATATCTATAGTATAACTAAAAATAAACGTGAGATAATTGCATACTAGATAATATTCGTATTATATGTATATATATATATATATATACATACATATTATTTACATTTAGGTATTATTACATACTTAATGTACTGTAAACCTAGCTGACGAGATGTGCCAAACAAATACAATTTATTATATTATATTGTATATTGTATGGAGTTGGTTATATGTATTTGTATTCTATTATATGAAAATACGCGCGATTGTCAGTTAGCAGGACATTTGAGCGTATACTAATTAACATAAATATTTGTTTCGCAAATGGCTGTGCGTATAACTAGGCATTCGATGCACCATCTTTATTTTATACGTTAATTAAACTCTCTCCTCAAATATGATTCCCTGTCGGAGAAATCACTGTCATATTTTTAACACAGGCATGCATTTACGTCCATTGCTATAATTGAGAAATCACTTTGTCTGTTCTTCTCACTCATCGCCAATCATTAATCACAAACTATCTACTGGTTTTTCATATCTTTGAATAACGATGAAATTTTTAGGGAAATGAATAACGTGTTGCATCGAGCGCCTGATGAAGCCAAAATTGAAACGCCACATACAATATGTATATATAAACATATACATAGATAGATAGATAGCATAAATCTATTTTTTATCATAATAGATATTCAATATTTTCGTTTCTCGCTGGCGAGATATCATTTATATTATTTAATCGTTTGTTATATAGAGTAATAATAAAGGTAAATTCGTTATTATGCGTTGTTATTGTGATTTTAAATGACAAAAAAAAAAAAAATAATATTATAAACACATTATATATATATATATATATATATATATATATATATATTAAGACTAATACTTGACAAATTAAAAAAATTTGAATAATGCAGTTATAGTTGAATATATGATGTTTGATTTAAAAAATTATAGATTTTTACTTACCGTTCAATTAATTATTAATAAGCGTATAGCGTAACATAACTATATGTATATGCTATTCCGCAACGTCCGACATACATACATACATAAATGTTCCATTTAACAGTAAACGTCATATATAATACATACGAACGCGAGAGTGATCTCACGATTATATTTCGCTTAGATTTAAATTTAAGGAGGTTAACGAAATTTTTTTCTAAACTGAATCGTTAAATACATAGTATTCGTTATGATTATTACAACATTTGATTGTAATCTTATAGGTCTGTACGATAATGCCGAATTATTACTTCGGAAGAGCTACGTCGGTGTTAATCTTGTATTACAGACGTATATATATATATATATATTAATATATATATATATATATATTAATCAACGACAAATATATGTATAATACATAGAGAAAGGTAATTAATGTGGATCTAGGGTATTCGATAATAATCATGAAACATATAAAATGATACAAATGCTAGAAATAAAATCCAGAATGAATACTCCTAATACGAAAAGTCAGCCACACAAAATGATCGTTTATTTTTTACATTTTTTTCTCTGCGCAAAACAAAACGTATACAATCGTAAATCCGATCAGTACATGAATTTTCATTTTCAATCTATCGGTTTTCAGGCATTAAAACAATAGCCGAAATATTTTCTTTTCCAAATATTTTTTACCCTGTGTCTCAATTATTTCTATCAATTAATTTTCCTCCTGTTCTATTTGATTATTAAATATTTTCGAATAATATTTTTACACGCATAAATTTGAAAAAAATCCTAAGAGATCACAGTTTAAATCAAACATGGTACGCGTTATATGAATATAAGAGAAAAAGATTTTTTTTAAGGGGGGGCCGTAGACGATTTCGAAGCTCTCGTATATATCTCGAATTATCCAAGTCCCACAATCTGGAACGCAAAAAAGGGCGTAACAGCCCCATTCTACATTTAATTCCTGAACAAGACCACTCGAATCTATCTTCATTTAACGCAAAAATGAAAAAATGGCACAATTCCAACGAGTCTCCTATCGCGATTTCGAAGAAATCCTGCCATTTCTCGATTTTTGCGTCAAATGAAAATTTATTCAAGTGGTTTTTTTCAGAATTGAATGTAGAGCGGGGCTGTTATGCCCTTTTTTGCGTTCCAGATACGTGGACTTGGATAATTCGAGATATATACGAAGGCGTCCGACTACGGCCCACTTTAAGTATAAAATTACAAGAAGAAAAGTAAATAGATTGATAAATATTATTGAATAAAAATCTTTAGACAAATGTAAATATACTGTACGAGCGACTGATAAACGTTTTGTAAAGTGTGTGATAAGTGATTAACAATTGGTACTGTTGTTGTAAATAATAAATAGGTTGTATATTGTAATTTAACGATGGTTTTATTAAGCGACATATGTACGAGTTTTGCACTTTCGTTTATTTTATTTTGCGTTTGTGAACATATTTTATTATAGGTGAACACTTCACGTGTGTAAATTTTATCAGAAAATCCCTTTTTTTTGTCATTGATCTACTTTACTGATAAGGAACATCGGTTTGGGTGTCCCCCTTCGATTTTGTTGCGACTCATGTGCATTTGTTGTCGAACATGGAAAACTTACCGACACGTATTTCCTTTTTATCGGTGGAAAAACGGTTTAAAGGGGTGAAAGCGACTCCCAAATATGAGAACTCAGTGGGGTAGTTTCTCAGTTTCGTATAGAAGCGCGCTTGATCTTTCCATGAAACTCACGCTGGCATATTGCTATTGACGAATGAAACATTTCAGCGTTGGTTTCATCCAAATAGATCAAAAGTCCATCAAGAAATCACCCCGTTGGGTATCCATTATTGGGGGTCGTTTTCGTCCTTTTAAACCGTTTTTCGGTGCATAAAAAAACCTGTCTTTTAGTTTTCGATGTTCTACATCACGTACATGAGTTTCAACGAATATGAAGGAGACGCGTAAATTAATGTATGAGTAATTATGGTGTTTCATAAATTTATCCAGAGTCTGCAAGTTCTTGTAACGGAGAACTTGTCAAACTTTGGTCACTTCGACTAATCAAAAATGCCCATGTTATAAATCTTCTTTAAATGCTGTAGGGTCCCATAGGACCCATACTGTAATACCCTCGTATTACGGCCTCACCCTACCTAGACTTCTTGACTGACATCAGACACGACTTCAAGATTCCGTGCTATCTTACACAAATCGTTTCGAACACTACGAAGCAGCATACGAAATTGCTCCAACTCTTCGTGGAGCTGTTTCAATGTTGCCAGTTGGTCATGGTCATTCATGGTGCTGGATGGCACGGGGGCTGTGCGACCGGATATCTACTCCGAAACTCTGAACATTTAAAGCGAGAATTATACGAAGCCCAATGACGACTTTCAGTACTAAGATCCAGTGCGTTACTACACTGGTTAACATTTGACGTCAGTAACAAAAATATCTCAATTACCCAGAAGACTTTTTAGATTTACCAACTCGGATAAAAGATTCAATCGACCGCTGAGGTGAAGATTTGTCAGTCGGTAATGCAGAGAGTCTTCTTCTTTCCGGACCGATCGGTGCTTGTAGTAAAACACCGATAGATGTCAGGAGAGATGCTTTTCTTCGGTATTATCGTCGCGTGATTTAATTACTAGCGGGAAATTGGAACGAATACAAATCGAACGAACCTGTCAACAAAGTACAAAATCATAATAGCTTTTCGTGGAATTCGAACAACGAGAATGGAATTCTGTGGTTTGACTTGTCACGCAGTGGTAGCATCGCGATTAAGCATGTGCAACGCCAGATAGAAAAAGATAGAAGAGGAAGAATGGGAGCGTGAGAGAGAAGAAAGGAAAAATAAATAATCATAAATGACATGTGACGGTGATTCAATGGTGGAGAGATAGAGCTCCATAAACGTTATTATTTCACTCTTGAATTGTTTAATCTAATCTTTGCACGCACGCTTGTGTTATTCGATTGGAATAACTTGTTCTAATTATACGCGAGTTAATGCAAAATAAAACGTCTGCATATATACGCGTTCAGGAAATGCCGGGGTACAGTGTTTTTTTTTTTTTTTTAATTTTTATACAGCATTATCTGCAAAGACCTGTAATGCCAGAGGCATCTGTTTCGAAATTTCCACAGTATCCTGAACGAGTTTATTTATAAAACTGAAAAATTTTCTTCAATTTCAAACTTGCGGTCGGCTACCAATTAAACAGTTGTAATTATTATCATAAAGTTTCGACGGATTTGACCTTGCGTAATGCGATTTTTTTTTCTTTTTTATTATTTATTCTTATCCAATTTGTCAGTCTCCGAAAGGATAAAAGAGGCAATCTACTCGAAATAAATTGTACGTTGTAAATTTCTGAGTTAGGGAAACAACGATGGTAATAACAATGCGGACGATAAAACCGAATCATATATTAATATGTTAATAACAATCGTATCTTTTTCCAATGTGCCTTGCCAAACCTTGTTGTACCTTAATACCACTTATATACACATCCGTGAAATCCATGAAGACAACAATTCAGGTCTGCTTTTCGAAACCAGTCCATTAGTAAAAGGTTTCGGTACAACCGGTAAACACTTAATTGAAATTGCAAAGGATGCTTAGTAACCCACCAATAAACCGTAAGGATTTCCGCAAAGGCTATTTGGTATTTACAAAAATGACCACGAGGTCGATAATTAGGACCGCATTGTCTAACAAACTGCACGCGAACGCGCTAATTACCCTCGTCGGCTTTGCTAGGCTTTATCGGGACAAACATCGTTTTCCGCATACTTAATACCCATCCGAAATCCCTTGTCATTGTAGATTTTGGAGTAAACAACTTCTTTGCCGGGCTCAAAATGCAGCACTCTACTTATCCAGACTATGTACACGATAGTTATACAATGTTTCGAACATGCAATAACTCAAAGACTAATGACGGTGAACAGATTTATGCAGTGGATGTGGAATGTGAAAAAGCTTGCTTCTACCTGCATTGCATAATGGTAAATTTACTGTTGCTGAAAATACTAAATCATCATTAAAAATAATGATTTTTACGGTAAGTCTCGCATACGAGTCTCGCAGTTTTTTTTTACCTCTGTTCGGCCGCAATTCGACGATAATAAGGAACATATCAATATATCAAATATCAATATAAATTTATTACGGGGATCGTATATAAATATTTTTATATAACACAGCTCAGTCGTTTCTTAAGTAACGAATCATATATTCATACTGAAATTATCACATCGGCGAGAATATGAAGAACGATTTTCCATCAGGGTATATAATTTAAAAGAACGTATCAAATATACGTAATAAACTTAAAATCCGTGATGGTATTTCAAAATTATAATGCGTGCAGTGATGTCTTGCGGATTGCGCGGAGCGAAGTTTTTTGCAATCCGCAAACGCGTGGTGTTGAATATTCCCAAGAGCTGCCGGACGTAATTGCCTTAGCAGTTGCACCGTCTGCAGCAGCATTAATCCTAGACTGATTTATCGATATAATGGATCTTGACCAGGCTCGGTGAATCGCTTCGGTCAGATAATACCTAAATAGGTCTGTGGTACAAGGCCGATCCATCGGTATAATACGACATGTACGCCGACGGTCACAAAGCCGGTATAAAAATTCCAACGGCGTCAGGCATTGAAAAGCTGTCGGTACCGCTGCTGCTGCTGCTGCTGCTGTTGCACGTAATTCTTCCTCTGCAATTCGCTAAGGTGCGCCATACACACACCTCAGGGCTCATCGTCAGCTTCGATCTACCTGCGAGAATGGCATCCGTGCATGTATATGCCGATGAAAATACGCTGTTTACTCGATGGAAGAAAAGAAAACTGCTGCTCTGATATTCTGTGCATTGTAGGTGACTTTGCGTTGACAGGAAAACGTGATTGAACCAGTCCAACCGTTTAGCGATGAAGCGCTCTTGTACCAAATTAATCATCTCGCAGAACGTGGCGAACGAGTAATCCCGAGAAAAAATATACAACCTTTGAAATTACGCTCTCACAGTCTTGGCTAGAGTGTAAAGTGGTATGTTAATTTTATACCTCGTGATACGTACGTCCGAAAACGAGTGTGGGATACAAGTTGGTTTTAATTAATGTAACGAAGTTAGTAATCACACGATTATGCCTTACGTAAACGCCGGGGTATAAAATACAGCAAATTTTCACCGCTGATATTGTATTTATCTGCATTAGTATGGTCGCTGTTGTTACAATTACGATACATTGAAAAAACCTACAACGGAGTGTGTTATTCACAGTATTATTGGCTGCACGTATACGCTCGCCATATCTGTGATATTAAAACGAAGAGGAAGCGCAGCCCGGCTAAAATGAGCCGACGCCAGTCGCCTTCAGCCTCCTCAATTCAAACGCGGCCGGTAGAGTTGACTTTGATTAAAGGGGCATTACTCCGGTCTTGCCCTATTAGCGGGGGACTTCCTTTTCGAACATTACCCGCTCACGCAGTCCACCGGTAAAATTCATTCTCTCGTCTCGGCGAATCTTGCCGTGAAAATGATTTAACAACGCGCTGTAAAAACGTTTATCATCCGAGATATAAGAATCTAGCGATTAGATCCATCCGACGGTCACGAGATCGATACGAGGAAATCCCGAGTCTACAGTTCAATCCACGTATCGATATCGCGACGAACTCGTGATTTAATATGGATCAATGTTTTCATTCGCTTGTCAAATGATTAGAAATCGTACAACCTACGGAACAAATAAAACCAGAACACTAATCGGTAGGTTGACAATTCGAGAGTGATCTGTGCAGTCAATTCCAAAATTTTAATTTCTAACAGTCATGAAACAGATCGTTCCGTTAATCGAGTCAATGTAAACGCGTTACCTAGCATATCTCATGCTCGATATTACATGATTCGTGACACTGGCAAGAGAGAATAACGATGCAACGGCTTGGCGAACATTTATCGATCCGTGCGGAAACTTAACATCTATAACCATCTCCGCAAGTGTCGGTTTGCGGAAATCCGAACAGCTGCGCGATTGCCTGTAAAAAAAAAAAGAAAGAAAAAAGAAACCATAAGTCTTCGGTACAGGGTGCATTTATAGTTCAGAGCCTCGCGGGCATAATCGCACTTGACACCCCCTTCGGATCGCACGAGCGAAAATCTGCGGGGTCTTCCCGACTCGTGTCGGCGGAGAAAAGCGTCGAGGGTGAATACCGATGTCCGTTGGAGCTCCCCCTCGGGCAGCAGCCGGTGCCTAGAAAGAGAGAAGAACGTACATTGCGGAGATGAGAGTGGGGAGGCAGCGAGAGAGAGAGAGAGAGAGAGAGAGTGAGAGCGGATCGCGCCGTTAGCTGGCGTTCGAATCCTCCCTCCACCGCGGATTCGAACGCCACTCGTCGCGCATGCGCAAGACGATTCCTGGTAGCGCGAATCGGACGGCCAATCGGAGGCGGGCTGTGTCGACACCGGCGGCCAATCGGACGGCTCTGCGATGAGGACACCGCTATTTTTAGACCCAGTGAGTCACGGGATATAAGGCTGTAAGTTTAGTTGGGTGTTCAGAAGTTGCCGAGACGTTGCGCCGCGCTCTTCGGGCAGTCCGTTTTCACTTTACACGCCCGAGATTATCGGTGCACAAGGCCTGTTTACATTGTTCCGTGTCCGTCGTGAGTCATTGTTTTGTTGACATTCAGGCGAACCGCGTGCAATCGGACGGAGAGTTTGAAGTACACCGTGATTGAACGTATATAATATATTATACGTATATATGTGAATACACGTATTGAGAAAAATAAATAAATAAAATAAAGAAACCAGTCAACGCGAGCGGAGGTGAAACTTTTAATCGTGGTCAGTTTCGTTTTCTTTTCTTTTTTTTTTTTCCCCACTTTAAAATTCCCTTCAGTGAGGAAAAAGCGACACAGTCGTGTAATAACGTTGCGAAACGCGTGTGCGCGCGGCGCGGAGGAAAATAAATAATAAACTCGTACGTGCACGTATGTAATCTGCTGTAATAGATACGCTGTCGCGATGTACGTGTGACTGTTGTTTTTTTTTTTTTGTCTGTTTTTAACATTCGTATGGTTCGACGAGCATCGCGATTGAAGAGAGCAAATCAACGGACTACCAAATGATTTCCGCTCGATGTTGCTGACTCGTAGTGAGGAGAAAAAGAAGAATAAGAAGAACAACAACAACAACATAAAAAATAGTGCTACGAAATTTAACCGATAATAATCGGTGCCCGGACATTACCGACCGAGAGAGTTGTTGTTCCGTTGGTTGTGGAACTAAATAGAAAGAAGTTAAAAAAAACAAAAGACAAAGATCTTGCAAAGATCGCAACGTATTGTCCGAGAAGTCGAATAATAAGGGCATTCAAATGGTGCGTAACTCGGTGCAGATGGAGCAAACGTTTTACGAGGAGAGTGCGATATACGCGGCGGCTAATCGCGCGGACAGCGGAATGGGCCAGCTTAAACGGAGCCTGACTTTAGACCTGAACGGTCAGCGCGCGACGCAGGCGAAAAGGCCCAGACTCGGGCCCCTGCCACCTGCGCTGAACAACGCGGCGCCGGTGCTGAGCTCGCCGGACCTAAACATGCTGAAGCTGGGCTCGCCGGAGCTGGAGAAGCTGATAATAGCGCAACAGAACGGGCTCGTGACGACGATGCCGACGCCGACGACGCAGATACTGTTCCCGAAGACGGTTACGGAGGAACAGGAGCTCTACGCGAGGGGATTCGTCGACGCCCTGAACGAGCTCCACCACTCGGACAGCTCCCAGGAACCCGGCAGCATCCACGGGGCGACTTACACAAACCTCGAGCCGCCGGGTAGCGTCCAGAGCACGGAGTCGCTGAGCCAGAGTCTGATGATGATCAAGGACGAGCCGCAGACGGTGCCGTCGGTGTCGAGCTCGCCGCCGATGTCTCCGATCGACATGGAGAGCCAGGAGCGAATAAAGCTTGAGCGAAAGCGGCAACGGAACCGCGTGGCCGCCTCCAAGTGCCGAAGGCGCAAGCTCGAGCGGATATCGAGGCTCGAGGACAAGGTGAAGATACTCAAGGGCGAGAACAGCGAGCTGAGCGCAGTCGTAAACCGGCTCAAGGAGCACGTATGCCGCCTCAAGGAGCAGGTCATGGACCACGTGCACTCGGGCTGCCACATAATGCCCGTAAGCCAGTTCTGAACGCTCGAATTGCGAACGAGAGGATCTGACAATTTCCTCGCCATAGCGCATGCATTTTCGTCGCCTGCGTGCGAGACGCCGGCAACCTCGGGTGATCGCTGTAGGCGGCCATCTTGGAGAACGAGACGACACGAAACTTGTTAGTTAAAACACACACGTATCGGTCGCGCAAGCGCGTCGCCTGGTCGGAGTGAACGCCGGCCGCCGGCGTCGCGGAGTCGCGGAGTCTCCATTTTTAATCACCGGCTGATTTTCACGATCTACACGCGTCATCATCGACGATCTTTCTCATTTCGAGGAATACATACCTGCCTGCGATGCCTGACTTCTTTCTCGTCCTCGACCTGCGCTGTTACTACATCTATTGCGCGTTGTGCGCCTTGAGTAGTTTGCGACGCTCCACGCCCCTCAAAAAAGAAAAAAAAAATAATAATTGTAAAAAACCTCCCAAGAACCTCGATGAACTTTTTCCCTGTAAATACACTTAAGCCAGAGACTATGAGATTAAGTTTTCCATAGCTACGGTATGCCTAGAGGTATACAGAGTACAGTGTGTACGTATATATATATATGCGTGTGTGCGCGTGTGTATACATACATGTATATATACATATGCATCTGTATATTGGATATATATATATATATATTTTTGTCATTTGTGCATCTAGTCCTGTCCAGTATGCCCTCGTAACTTATACATACATATACCTACATTACATATGAACACTGACAACACGTTTCGTTCAGATATATTATTATATTATATATTCGGACCAATGTGCTTTTGGTCGATTATTGCGCATGGTATTTGAAGAAAACAAATTTTTAATTTTTTTTTCATTCATATCTGTTTCTCTTTCCTAAACTCTTGATCTTGTTTCGTTTGCTTAAAATTGTCGTGTATTTTGCACGGGTGAAATAGCAGATACGACGCGAGACTTCTCTCTGAGTGTAAGCAGCGCGGTACAAGTGAATTATACTCGTGAGCTGGTTTCTTGGAAACGCTAAAGCTGTTTTCCGAACTTTTCACTTAGTTGGAAAACTTTGCCAAAGTTGTGCAAACAACGAATGTTTGGCGAATATTTAACCAACCAACGGATTCGAACGCTGGGTAAAAACTCAGTCCGTACTAGGCGTGGAATTTCCGATTTCACGCCAAGACGATTGAGATTATTATACACCGAGAACTGTGCAAAGGTTCAATCGCCATTCCAGCTTGCCATATTCAGTCGTACCTACGTTTATGCACATGCATATGTATTGATTGTTATATTCGTTTCTCTATTGAATTACCAATGTGGAAGTTGAGATATTCATCGAAGAATATGAACGTAGCAGAGAGGAAAAAACAGACGAAACAAAACCGAACATTCTAAGGTAAACAAATCTCTGCTGTGAATTCCCCCTCCGGGTAACATGGTACGAATTTTTTTGCACGCGTTAATTCGAAATAAAATATTATACATACTGAAAAGTGGTGGAAGGAGGAATAAGAAAGATTGAAAAAAATCATTATACATAGTGTAAATAATGATATTATTATATCTGTGTATATGTATAATTAATTATTATATTGTTATTGCCTGTTTTTTTTTTTCCTTATTTTTTTTCCTCTTACACAAACTTGATTTATTCTCAACGATGTACGATGATAGTTGACAATCTAGGTGTATAATTCTCTTTGAAAAGTTTAGCTACACGGTCGCGTTTTCAGAACACACGACATTGTAACTCGAAACATTGCCGACATTCATTAGCTATCGCGAAACGACGCTGCGGATAGCCTGAGGCGTGTTTTTTCAGATGCAAAAATATCGCAGGAACATGTTTATACAATCTAAACACGTCGCGCTTCGTTTCGCCGTCTTATCGTTAGATACAAAAGCAAGGAAACTCGAATATATTTTCTAAAACAAAAACTTGAAGATGAAGAAAAAAAAACCAACAATAATTATTTTTTCTTTTTTTCCTCTCTATTAAAGTTTACGGGACATAACTTGACGGTTATATAATTATCATGTTATAGGTATATTTATTTGTACTGTATTGTAAGTGTACAATTTTTGTTACAAAAGTCTTAGGTATTTATTATTTGACTTTGAGATTAAAAGATTGACAAAATATTATTATTCACTGTTTCTCTTGTTTCTTTTTTAATAAACGATCTTTAGTCAAGATGTGTCCCTTGGTACTATTTTGACTTTAAACATTATCTAATATATATATTATATACAGTATATTACGTAGATACCATTATCGTTTAAGCTTCTCGTTGGAAGAGAATTAGGGAAAATTTTTATTCTAAAGTAGTCAAATATTAAAACAAGAAAACAAAACAAAAAAAAAAAACAATCCTTTTTTACACTTGTAATACGTTTTTCTATAAAACATGTTGTGTTGCATGGCTATATTATTATACAAACGCGCCTGAACTTTGCCTGTACTGTGCCTTGTTCTTGATATGAAAGAATGAATTAAAATTAACAGAAAACAAATCGCCACGAGAATAACAAGAGTCCTGCGAAAAACATGAAGTTAAAATTTTTAGCAATTTATTATTGTTCTGACATTTATATATATATATGTATACATAATGGTACACGTATGTATAAAGTACGTATTTAAAAGCTTGAGCTAATAGTATTTTTGAAAATTTTTATTCCTGAACTACCCGCGTTCTTTCTTTGCTCGTCTCTCGCTTGTATTTTTGTCTGGTTCTTTTCCACGAAAAACAACAATAAATACATATATATGTATATATATATAACATATTGCTAAGCCTATAAGGAAGTGTGCTTGAGAGTTTCGGGTGACTGGAGATAAGTGATAAGATTATACGAATATTATATGATTGCACAAAAAACGTATGAAAGTAAGAACCAAATGTGATTTAGTTGTTAAGTGAAAAAAACAAACCCCATTAGACTTATTATCGTGCACAGTAAAAATGACGATTACACACTTATAGAGATATATAACCTTATTCAATTATTAATATTATTATTATTATTATTATTATTATTACGTAGTATAATAAGATTGCGAGTATATACATATAAATATATATATATATTATATATCAACAGACGGAGAAATCTTTTTTTACGAATAATTTTATTTTTCAATGAAACATGATGAAAATAAAATTCAATAATATTATAAAACATCTTCAGATCGTATTCTTTTCATCTTCGTACGTGTGGTATATATCACCACTCGAATTTCCCTCACTCATAAATTTTAAGTACAAAAGTCGGCTTCAATTTTTGTTAGAATAATATGATTTGGATAAATTCTGTTGTTTTTTTTCTTCTTTTTTTTTTCATCAAACTTCATTTCACAATTATTTCCAATCCATTGCTATTAAATTACGAGCGTTGTTCTGACGAACCGAATAACCAGGTGAAGATTTATAAGATAGTTATTTGACAAATACTGCGGTGAGTCTTATAGATACATAAACGTGAGTACTACCGATAAAAATAATTGATCGTTAATTCAGTAGACGTAATGCTGCATTAACACGTTGGTTTTTATGGATTGCAACTTCAACGCTGCAATGTTGCGTAACCGGACAGCTTCTTATCGTGGAAACGGACCTCAGCCTCTGTAATTACGTATTGATCTGTGCAACGAAGGGAGAAAAAATATCTCGAAAGTAATCCTGAAATAAAAAGAAAGAAAAAATTCAAACTCGAGGTTCGAAAGGAGGAAAGTAGCCCAAAGCGCTGCAGTCTGCATCAGGTATCTGTATTTTAATAATAATCGTTTATTTCTAATAATTTGCCTTTTGAAATGTTCGTAAACAAACGAAGTTCGCTGCGTGGGCGAGCAGAGTCGATCCTTCTTGTTGTGGCTGGTTTCGCCACTAATCAAGAATCGAGCCAATGAGGGCCGATCTCGTGTTCCAAATCCGGTGTTCCACAAAATCATTTGTTGTTATATCGGGTTATTGGTGAAGCAAACAACGTTCATTTCCGAGAATCTTAATCGGCGGTAAAGTTAGTTCCGGTTAGTACCATTTAACACCTCAAGTTACACGCGTTTCCATATTTTTTTTTTTATCAATTTGAAATAGAAAATACTAGATGCTAATGTTGTCACCACGCAGCTAGTTCTTTTTGAGGTTAAATGTTTCCGTGCGTTCCCAAAACCATGAAGCCGTTATTCATGTTGAAAGACTCGACGCGGAGTTTAGGAACCTTCGAATTTGACCCTAAAAATCTCCGAGAATCGCGAAATCGAGTGATTTCTAACGATCACACGACGGTCATAATTTGAGGGACGATAAACGCGGTGTCTCTAAATGAAGGCAAAAACTGCAGAGTCTGTCCGGTAATTGGATCTCGGCCGACGACGTCTGAGCCGACAAATTGAGCCGGAAAAGGCGCGGGAATCAAATAGAACACTGGCAGGGCTCGTCGACTATATATTTCGCAAGTTTTGACCTTCGGCGAGCTTACAATGCGGAGTATGAAGTTACGGAGGTAAGGAGGATATCGCGATCTATAGCTGTTGTAGAGTTGCGGCCGTAAAATTTTAACTGCGCGCTGTTAAAACTAAAACGGTTGACTGATCTGAACGACGTGTGTGTAACGTACGTTTTATACGTACATACATACATATTACATATATGTGGATACATATATATATATATATGTACATTTACCAGGAATCGCGATTCCAAGGCGATTAGGGCCGCAAAATTACTGTCAGTTTTTTTTTTTTTTATTTTTATAGTTTTTTTTTTATTTTATCTTTTCTTTTTTCTCTTTTGCACGTTGGTATGTAAGTGTTATCCTTTTTTTCGCGAAGAATGTCGCAATTCGATATCGCTACTGTTATAGAAGCGGGTATTACAGCTCGCGGGGAGACATGAGCTGTATTTCTTAACTCGTTTCACAACACATTTGAAAACTTGGCGCAAACAAGACGCGTTTAAACCGCGCCTTACGTACACAATAACCGCGTGCAATTACGCGAGGACCGCGAAGACTTATCTTATACCGGAAGTATACCGTACATGTATTTCTGTATACCTACCTTTTAAGTATCTTGTAATATACGAATGATATATAATCCAAGAACGCGAATCGTAATATCGCGAGGAAGAATGTAACGTCCAAGTAATCAGCCTCATGTTTGTATAAAACGGCGATAAATGTTCACGGAGATTACCCGCATAAAGATTCAATTTCAGTGCCGCTATTTCCAACGGATTATTGTAAAGTAATTCATCAAGTTTAGTCGATAAGCGTTTCGCCGAGGTCTCGACAAATAGATTTATCAATGTAATTTCTTGTATACTTTTCCTTTCTTTTTTTTTTTTTTTCTTTTCCCTTTTATCCACCAATGCTGAGTTAAGTACGCTAATGTTCATTAATACGTTCCCAGTGGCTCGCTATTTTCATTTTTTGTTTAAATTTATTAATCAAAACTGAAACAAGCGTCTTTTGTGATGAAATTTTGTGTGTCAATGACTAGCGACGCATATAACAGGAGAAACAAATGATACGTTGATCAGAGACAGGTAAAATTTCTACATAAATAAAACTCGTTTCAGATTTGATTCCGAAAAAATAGTGAATCACCGGTAATCAATTAATGAACATTGTTTACATATAATCATATCGATATTCTTAGACTTTAATTTTCGTACGAAGTTTCTGGCTGGTTATTTTTTTTTTTTTTTTTTTTACCAGTTACAAATACTCTGTGACATATTATCGTAACCCGAATGAAAAGTGCAGCGTTCAATGTCCGTGTGCATAATAGTAATTCCTATATAATCGTAACGCATCGTTAGCCATCTGTCAGGATCTATCGAAACCTTGTTGAAATTTTGTCTGTTTCCGTTGAGATTCGACCAGGTCTGATACCCATAATTCAATGGCCCGGCTCAGTCTTGAGCCAACTGCGAAACCCGCCGGTCGGCAAATATAACTTTTAATAAAAGTGTCGATGCGCAGTGCATTGATTTCATATTAGGGAAATGAACCGCCTGTGTACCTACCTTAATTATTGTAAACAGTGAGGTGAGGTCCCGGTGAGAATAAATCGAATCTAAAATCTGAATGGCTGAGAAGATAACGAAGCGTTGTCCGATCTGCCTTTCGATAAATAATATATTTATTCAATATTAATTTTTAATTATAAATTTCAGTGACAATTATTTGTGCAACAGTGAAGTTCCGGCGTGCAGTGCAACGGTTTTGAAATCGCAGTGTCAGCCTCATGGAGGGGGGGATGAAGAAAGAGGTGACTGAAAATAAGGTAGGCAATTAGGTAAGGTCAACCCGTAGTTGGCCGGGGGCATTTTCGTGTGTGTTTGAGAGAAGAGAGAGAGAGAGAGAGAGAGAGAGAGAGAGAGAGAGAGAGGGAGAGCGAGGAGCATGAATAGCTGATTATCGCCACGAGGCGAAGAGTGTTTAAGTGGTTCTGGGCCTCCCTTGACAAAAATATAATACTTGTACACTCGTACGTGCAGTACGGGCCCTAAGTGGCCCTAAGTAACGACAATAATTCCTTAAATTGGACCGATGCGAGGCCTCGATACGTGCCTGTGTCGCAGAAACAGCGTCTAGCCACATCAGGCGCTTCTTCAAGTCGAAACAGGCTTCTATTTTAACGAAGCATTTCGAGGCCGCGACTATCGGGTGTATTTTTTTAGTCGGACGAGGATTTAAGGGTATGATCTATTTCGACTTTGACGAATCCACATTTTATCCGAATACAATACTGAACAAAAACACTCCCAGCACCTTTTCGTCTGAGGTAGAAATAAATAAACTGCACGGATTCTACGAAATCACATTAGTAAATTCGTAGAATTCAAGCAGTTTCTATTATTTCTGCGCAACTCGCGCTACATTTTTTTGCTGTAGTTGGAAACTTTGGTTTTATTCGTTTTTGTTTACCAACCGCAAGTAGAAATATTCTTCTTTATAGGGTACGAAAATACTGCAAGATTCCGGAAGTTTTTCACTATTTGAAAACTGACTGGATAACTACTCGAATCGTTACAAGCGTTTCATGTATCCAGCGTATCAGACTTACGGTAATATTTTATACGTTCGCCTTTGTCTTTTCATCAATTACATTTTACATCGCTCTTTCTTCTTTTCCCTCAAACAAGACGTTGAAATATTGCTACGTCTCTTGAGAGTCACAAAGGGAACGCTTTCCATTTCATTTCTTTCTCTTTTTTCTTTTGTTGTAATAACGGAATACATGCATATATTTATATATATATATACATACATTAAAGGTAGTCGCAGCAATATTCGCAGAAGTTATTGCCAACACGTCGATGTAGCTTGGAGTGTTTTGTCCACAAGGGGCAAAGTTTAACCTGCGATTCCGTACAAGGTGCGTCGTGCTTGTGTGGGTGACATGAACCTACTTCAACCTCCAACTCGTATAAATAAATCTCAGTATTATATGGAGACGAAAAACTTTCACCGTTGAGAATATAATCCGCGGAGTGCGAGGAAGGAACGAATATGCGTTGTATACATATATAATATATGTAGAAGAACCGTGCGGAGAGAAAATTGTTGACGCGCCCAAAGAAGTATAAAAAATCATCAAAAAAAAAAAAAGCCACATGTACTTTTAATACGTATTGATGGCTAGTCGTGTAATTATAGGGTATGTATAATAGGAATATTTTATTTGGCGATAAATTCAATTTGTAGTTATAATGCGAATATATACCTATGTATATATAATATATGGATATATAATGGGTGTACATGGAATAGCGGAGAATCGTTCGAGACTGAAGAGAATTTAAAAAATGATAGAAAAGAACGTTGAAATTGAAGCGGTTTTTAATCAAGGATCCGCGTGTAATGTGAACCGTTGCTGTATAATTACTTGCGAATTATATACGATCGCGTGAAATTGGTCAAAGTTAAATTAAGATTGTGCAAAACGGATTGGAGAATGAGAGAGAGAGAGAGAGATAATTGTGCAGACTTATATTTTGACCGGTATTTGGAGCAAGGGCCGAAGAACAATGTTCAAAAGTTGCGTCGATGACGATTCGGCATATTTCTGAGAACACAGAATTTAATCGAATTATCCAGGTAACTGAATCTATCGTGTTTCTAGAAATTGATCGATCGATGAAAGCGAGGATCTTAAAGGACGTTCCAACAATTTTCAAGGCGCAATTTTGTCATCTCGAGCTATGATAACGTAGGTGTTATACGGGGTACGTGAAGAGTTATCGCGTACGCGATATATCACTCGGTTATCTGCCCTGTTATACAGCCTTATCTCAGGGGCCTTGATAGTTGAGGGTGTTTGAAAATAGGAGGAGAAAAAAAGGAAAGACTGATCGTGTTTAACGCAACAAACAACGATGCGATTAGGACGCTCGCAAATTTCGGTGTACAGCGAAGGAAATAAAAAAAGAAGCGTCGAATAATCATCACTTGAAAAAAAATTTTATATCTCATTTTTTCTCAACGGTATAATACGAATGTAATAATTACCGCGAGGTATAATAATACTAATCGTTCGATTCAAGTCGTTGAAATTTCAATCAAATCTACGTGTTCGACTAGAAGTTACGTATAAATAATTTTTTTCGTCATTCTGACGAGTGGTTTCGTTCTTTATTCTTTTTTATTTTTTTTTCATTGCAATTCTCCTGCTTGTTTGTTTCAAATTATTTTTCAACTACGCACAGTGTGAAAAATTTCATTTGTTACAGTAACTAGAAAAATTGAGTAAAACAGGTATCGTTACTATCGTGCGCTATCGTCGATCATTTTTTGGTAATCGCAACGCAAAATCGTTTTATTCGGTTTACTCTACTTTTTTAGTTAAATAAGGTCTTAACGTAAATTTATTGTTGTACAAGCATTAAATTTTCGCAACAGTTGCCAAGAAAATACAGCAACAGCGATCGTAATGAGAAAGAACAGTAACGGATAGAAAAGTAATTTTCATTTTCTACCTAGAAATATATTTTTCGATTGTGGTAAGGAATGAAAATAGTTACGGACTGAGCGGTAACCGGAAATAAAAATTTCTCTCATTGTCACTGTATAAAACACTGTGATACGTAAACTCATACGTAAAAATGCATAACGCGTGTAACTCGAAAATTAAACATTCGTAAAACGAGTCCTACAATAACGTATATTAGTTAAGTTTGAACATATTTTTCACTAAAATATTCCAGCGATACGTGACAGTTTATAAGCGCAAACATCGACAACCCAAATCTCTAATCTAATACAAGCAGAGCTCCATATATACACACTGCAAGGTATATATATATAGTAATAATGTAATAAGAGGTAGATACGTGCGTTATACGTTTTACACTCTGTATAATCCTCGATGGTTCAATGAACCGTCTGTATAACCATCGAAAATAAACCTGCATGCGTTTTATCTCTCCATCCTTATTCCATTGCTTTGCTTTTTTGCTTTTTGTACGGTATTCTTCTCTTTTCGTTATTTATTTAGTTACTATTATTTCTCTTTTTTTCCTTTTTTTTTTTTTTTTCTTTCTTGTTCATCTCTCATTTCTCTTATCTTGCGCGTTTATTTTCCTGCTTCTTTTTCCTCCTCTTTTCGAAATGTTTATGCGTGTTTGTGTTCGTATATATGCGTACCTATATACAACTTTGGTAAACACTTTTGTGATTTAGGTAAACGTTAAACTTTGTACCGAGATTTCGATAAGAATCGTTGAAAATTTCTCGATCGATTTGTCAATTGTAGTGCTGAGTATAAAAAAAAAAAAAAAAATATGCCGCGATTATAATAGTACAGGTGGTATAATTAGATAAGAAATATTCGAAAATATAATTAATAATCTGGGGATAATAAATCGTGTAGAATAAAAAGTACAATGTATATATTATTACTGCGATATTAGACCGCACGTGTATATATTTGAGAATCAAGTAGTTTGAACGATAAGAAAAATTTATATTTATTGCAAGAATATCACGTTTCTAAACGCCGAGACGAATGAGAAGATAAAAATTTCCGTTGGAAATATGATATTTTATACAGACATAAAATAAACTTGGCGTGTCGCGATTAAATTTTACGATTGGTACCTGTGTAATGTTAATAATGATAACAATAATAATGATGATGATAATGACTAATTTTAAAAGAACAAAATTAACGTTAATGAAAAAACAAAGCCGACCAAAAAATTATAGATGCGTTAAAATGCGATGCAAAAAAGTGCTAAAAAAAAAGCAATCGCGAAATATCGTGTATTACACCAATCAAAACATTATTCATGGATTGAAATATTGTAATATTCCACAGGATCTGTACTGTTCCATATATACGGCTGGGTAATATCGTTGCATGTAAAAATTAAAGCTAAGAACCCCGTAAATGTTCCTTATTGGTTTTTTTTTTTTTTCTTCTTCTTCTTCTTCCCCCGTTTGATGCGATTTATTTCTTACAAAATCGTGAAAATCCCAAAGCAAACGAAAATTTTGCGGTACAATACTTGCCGGTAGTTAAAGAATTCCGGAATATCGCGAAAGGAAAACCTTCTATATATATAACGAATGTATAAAATCGTGACTTTAATTATTTTCGCGGGCACTAAAAATCGGGCCGGATTTTCAATTGCCGCGAAATTTTCAAGGAAGATAAGTATGTACGTATAAGGTATGACCACTGAATAAACGAATCGTTGTTAAGTGTTTGTTGTTTACACAGGCTGACAGAGAACGGCTTCGTTTCTGTCCCGTCGTTGTTTGTAGTCGGGCAACACATACCGTAAAATCTATAAGTAATCCGTGCGTGTGTGCAAAATGTATAAATGTGTTGTATCGCTATTTAACATGCATGTACAAGATGCTTAAGTACATGCAGCTGTAAAGGCACACTCAACATTTGCTTATACGCTTGATAGCTGAGTGAATTAACTCTGCCTGTGCGAACATTCCTTCGTCTCTCATCCTTTTTCGCGAGTTGACCCTTCTTTTTTTTTTTTTTGTCAATTTTTTTTCTTGCATTTCTTCTTTCGTCCTCCGAGTCTCGGTTAACGGAGGAAACAAGCAGCTGAAACTGAGAAAACGACGATCGTGACTCGATCCACGCGGGGTGTGAAGTTTTACAAATTTTCTCTTCAATATATGTAAGGTAAGGAAAAAAAAAAAATCAAAAAAATCTTGTCCTCGTCGATTCAGACGCTCGTGGCGATAATTTTTTACACCGCAATTAGGTGCAAGAATCGAATTCATAAATATATATATATATGTATAAGGTATAATTGTTTTTCTTATTTCTCCAGCGCAAATTTGTTTTCTCGATTTAGAATTGATTTTCACGAAAATGACTAATAGGAGTGTGAACAATGGCAGAGAGAAAGAGAAAGAGAGAGAGAGAGACAGAGAAAATCCTAGATGAAAGAAAGAAGGAAAGATAAAAAAAAAAAAAAGGTCCGTCACGGAATGCGCGGGCGAGTTGATTTTTCTTATCGCTGAGAATTCTGGGACTCTATACGTACGTAAGTTATACACGTGTATATATTACATATATATGTACATATAATATGTACACAGAACATACGTGCCGCGATCACGCGCGTTATCTTTGACGTCACGACACGCGTTTCGTTCCGTCGTCACATCTTATGTACGCATACATTGTAGTCACATGTGTGTGTATCTTGTAACATGTAACGTATATTGGGTATTTGATAACAGACGGTGACTGTGTTCTATTCCATGTAAAATAGTGTTGTACACATACTTTGTACTACGAGGTGTACTTATACCTGGTAATTTGATTTCTGAGAAAGCGTCAGCTTTTATGCAATTCACGTTATAACGCGGCGTGAACAAAAATGCATGATTCATTTGCGGTTTTGTTATACGCGCCAGTTGAATTATTTATACAGTGCATAAGCCGTCGTTTAGATGTCGTTTGATTTCGCCGGAAGCGAGTGATAAGTAAAGATGGATGTTCGTTTACTCGTGTATGTTTAATTCTAAGCTCGACGAACTGTTAAAAAGGGCGGGGTTGAAGTTGCGAATTTGACAAATTACGAAAGCGCCTAATTTCGAATTATTTTGCTCGCGAAACTTGAAGCGAATGAATCAAACCTTTACGTAACAACAAAGTTTCGAACGGTCGGTACGACGGCGGCTCGAAGTTCCGAAAATTCAAGTTACGATGGAGCGAAATTCCGAAAAGTAAACAAAAAAAACATCAATTTTATGCAATCGGACGCTAAGACAAAAATCAACTCCGTACATTCTGAAACTGACGTAAAATTTACTTTATCTGTAAATCGTGTTGATTGAAATTAGAAAAATTTCGGTAATGCAAGTAGGTTTACTTTTTTAACGACGAATCTTGGAGACAGAAAACAAAACCGTAAATACGGTGAACCTGCCTTTTATGCCTAAGTAATAAATTTGCCTTGATAAATTGCGAAATTGGAAATAAGAAAATAGACGCAGTCCGTTTGCCGTCAAGTTTTCGTTTCACTTAGCACTCGGCTTAGGCTTTCCAGGCTGTTGCTTTATGCGATTTGATAGTTCGATTTCCGTCGTCGAATATCGAAGCAGCCGGTGTAATAACGGAGTCTGAAAATGGTCATAAGACCGAAGGTTGCGCAGCGCGTGAGGCCTACATGTTCCTTAAGAGGCAAACGCGTTTAAAATACCTTAACTATGTGTGACAAGGTCAGAGGGGTATGCATTACACACGCCATGCGGCGTTCTGTGTTACAACGCTCTAAGAATATACATATATGTACCTACAATAATACCGCAATCGTTACAACGATCTCTGATACAGACAATAAACGAATTTCGAACAGTCAGGAACAAAGGAAATTAGCCGGAAACGCGACTCTATTACATCATTGAAGATAATTTACGATCATACCGGGACAATCTCTTGAAACTTGAAAATCAACCGCGCGTGCGCCGAGTAATTCGATCTCATTGGTCGGCGAAATCTTCCCGCGGCGATATTTTTGTCTGCGATGCAGGCGGGCCAACGTACGAAAAATGTGTACGTTTGAATTTTCAAAGAGCGTAAGCGTTGAATTCCGAGCGTTCTTTGAAGAATCAACTTTCCGACCCGATAACAAATGCTTCCCAAACCTTTCCGAGTCACTGCCTCAATTATTTGGGATTCTAACCTCGAAAATTCGCATCAACTACATCGCCGCCGGAAACAAAGTTTGACGGCTGAAAACTCCGGATGGCCAGCCTGCGCGAATAGCCGATAAAACTCGCGCGTGCGCGGTTGATTTTCAAGATTCAAGAGATTATCCGGTATGTATTACAGGTAATTTTATATATTCTGAAACGTGTATAAAACTGCAGAGAATTTTCACGTACGAAAAATTTAAGCGTTTAGATTCTTTTTTTATCGGGATAAAGAACTTTGCGAACAAAAAAACTCGCCAGGTGGCGCTGAGCGGCGAAGCCTTCTCGCTAGAAAAGTGATTTGAGGGTTTCCATAAACATCGGAACGAATCTTGCTGCCATAAATCGTTGCGGATTTCAATGTTTCTGTAATTTTGTCTGCACTCGTGGATGTTTGGATGTGAGAACTATTTAAATAGTTTCAGAGAGGTGACCTTGTTTGCGTACAGTTATGCATTTCCCAGAAATCGCGTAACTATTAACCAAGACATGCCGGATCGCACGTATAACGTGTTTACTGTAATGATTATTAGTGACTCGTTTCCCGTTTCAAAGTGTTTCTCAAATTTATCGTTTAACCGCGGTTTCAAATCCTGGAACCACCTTACGGCAATTCTGTATCGCCGATTCCTGGAACCGTTAACACCTTTTTAAAACCCACCTGATGATGATTGCCGCGATATCTTTCTTCGTTATCGCCGAACGAATTATGGGCTTTTCCTCGCGTTGCTTGACGATACGTAACCCATACGATAACTTATTTTTGCTGTTGTCGTTTATTTTTTTCTCTCTTTTCTTTTGTCACCTTGGCACCTAAGTGAACAAATTGCAATTTCCGAAAATGGCGGTAGTTCGATATTCAGACATTCGTAATTGGAGCTGGAATTTGAAATCGGGAAGCGATCGGTTTACCTGGCACTTGAACTTTAAGCGCTGCATGTTCCACGCTCGCAACTTTCTCCACTCAAATATTAACGTAAAGTACGAAGCATCGACAACTTCGTACTTACGATGGCGATTGAGCTGAAAATAATAATCGATGCATCGATTAATCGAGCCGAAAAAAATAATCTAACACGACCCGATTGAATCGGTAAAAATTAATCGATGCATCGATCATTTCGTATTTTTTTTTTTCGAAACGGTGCGCGTGAAATCAAAATTTCGTAAGCTTCGGTATGTAGTCTTAATAGCGGAAAAGTTTTTCTCATAATTTATATATTTTTCAATTTCAGATGAAAATATTCATTTATCTTTCACTTATTATATCAAATAGGTAATTAATAAGTAAGACAATGATAATATAATCGATACTTTAATCACACGAATTGATATTTTATCGCATCGTTCGTCGGAGTAGAAAACAAAATATAATTATGAAAAAAAATAATCGTGTCGGTCGATTAATCGAGTTTGAAAAACAATCGATTATACTCGATTAATCGGGAAAAAATAATCGATTTAACAGTAAATCAATCATTTTTGGTCATTCTCACTTCGTACACATTTTCACCGCAGGATAAAAATTCTTCTTTCGAAAAATGAGAATCCGTACAATCTTTAAACCGTTCAGTCTTGATCGCACTTAATCATCATCTTAATTTCCAACTTCTTACACGAATCGTCGTTCTCGACGCTCATGCAGTTCGCCAACTTCGCGAACTTTCAAGTTCAGCCTACGAAAGGCGATTAATCGCGACGGGCGTTCGCGCTGCAGCAAAGCTGTGTATAATAATAAGTGTGATAAATTCTAGTTTAATTTAGCATAATTGAGCGGGCGACGTTAATTGTACGCGCATTGTGATGGCGGACGCTTGCTACTCGGCGTATTATCAGCTTCGCGTTATTACGTTACAAGTTCCGCCGTTTGAATTTTCACTCCGTTTCACGCATAATTTTCGCACGTCATTGCTTACATTATCATACGTCGAACACACGCGTGCGTGTGCGTATAGATTAATTCACACATATTTATGTAATGTTTACAAGCATATCGCACAGTGAGCATTGTGCGTGGGGTTCGCAGTGCCGATGAAATAATGTTACAAGTAGGCCACCAGATCCAGAACCCGAGGCAACGTCACGTATAACTTATTTTACTCGGTCGTTATTCTTACAAGTATGTAAGAGAGAGACACGTAAATTCCTCCAAGATCCGAGTCGCGTCTCGAGAAGAATTAATTCGATTGCGCATCTTCTTCGAATAGCTTTAGGCATATTTTTTTTACGGCCCGAAAGGAGTGTGAAGGAAATTAGCAGGTACCATTTTTGAACCGGGGTGGGGGTAAAAATTTAAAGAGATTGAATAACAGATGCGCCATAATGTGGAATTTTTAATGAAGCGAAGATTTAATTTATCGAATTTAAAATATGTAGCAAGATGAAGTACGGAGGAGGATGATAATAGAAAGGTCAGAATATGGAATGCCAAAATTTGTCGCGATTTTCAATTTTCAATTATTTTCAATCTTCCATACTTGGACATTATGTATTATGATAATTCTGAAAATCAGATTGACGCACTGAGAAAATTTTCATTTGTTACAGTAACTATAAAAATTGAGTAAAACAGGTA
This sequence comes from Neodiprion pinetum, assembly GCF_021155775.2. Lineage (NCBI taxonomy): Eukaryota > Metazoa > Arthropoda > Insecta > Hymenoptera > Diprionidae > Neodiprion > Neodiprion pinetum. The sequence continues at coordinate 37,933,115 of NC_060232.1, forward strand.
TCGTTAAAAAAACTTTTTGAATATTGTTGGGATTACGAAGAACGCGGTGCGCGTAACCATTTTGCGCTATTGTCGATCCTTTTTTGGTTATTGCAATGCAAAATTCTTACTCTACTTTTTTAGTTAAACAAGGCTTCAACGTCAGTTTATCGTTGCACAAGCATGAAATTTTCGCAACAGTTGCAAGAAAATATAGCAACAGCGATCGTAATGAGAAAGAACAGTAACGGATAGAAAAGTAATTTTCATTTTCTACCTAAAACAATATTTTTCGATTGCGGTAAAAAATTTCTCTCAGTACGTGTCCTTAAAAATTCGATATTTTGATCCTTCTATCAATCGGCCATTTTACTTTTTACCCCCACGAGATTTTTTTATCATTTCGAGGTGGATCGGATGGAAGGGTTCTAATAATAACGCAGTAAATTCTACGCTCTACAATCTGTTGATATTGAAATAAATAAAAAAAAAATAAATGAAATTTCAGTCGATTAAAAATTCTGATTTTTTCAAGTCAACGCCCGTTGCACGATTAGTTTTACATTATAATATACTAAACGATTCTCTGCGTTGACTCAACGCTGAAAATCCTTTCTACATTCCCCCTCTCTCTCTCTCTCTCTCTCTCTCTCTCTCTCTCTCTCTCTCTCTCTCTCTCTCTCTCTCTCTCTCTCTCTCTCTCTCTCTTCCCCTCTATTTTTCCGTCTTCCTCGGTGTGTATAAATGCGCATATAAATCGTGTAACTTGAGAAGAAAGGAATCAATTTTTATCCTTATGAGCCGAGAAGGACCTCCTCTTTGACTCGAGGACACGCGGCGACACTTGACGCTAGTTGTATTTACGCACACGTACTTATACCTACCACCTCAGACACGCATTGAAAGTCGAAATCTATAATACATACCTGTATAAGCATCAAGCCTGAGCGATGTTTACACGCGAATTACCATATGAAAATTGGGAACCTACTTTTAACCCTCCGGTATATACTTATATAGGTATAATATAAGCGTTATAATGAAGGAAAAAAAAAAAACACAATGCGGTGAGTGCGGCGCATACAAATTCTCAAATTATACACGCATTTGCATCCGAATAAAGACTTTCGGTGAATGTCACAGGTATACCCATAATCTCTGTGTATGTTACATCGTACACAGACGTGAAGTTTTATTTGTTCACGCAAGTTTCTCTCTTCTTTTCATCCTGATGTTACAACATTTTTTTACAAACCTTTGCCGAGTTCAATTCGATCGTGAATTCATTTTTTCAATTGTTTCGCAAAAAAAAGAATGTGAAATATAAAATCTTTCGATATTGAGATAAATCTTTAAAATCAAATATTTCCCGTTGGAAATAAAAACAAAGTAAGAAAAAAAATACACGCCCCGAGGAATTTCCGGTGGGAAAAGTAAAAAAATAGATAAAAAAAAAAAAAGTATGGTAGAACGATCGGAGCGACCTTAAAATCTCGGAGGCGTCTTCCAGTATACGGGCAAGGAGAAATTTGATCCTGCCCACTGTACCTAAAACCCGTTTCTCTTTCTCGTTATTACGGGCGAAAAAATTCTTTGACTAATATATCACGCGGCTCGCGGAATTCGCAAATCGAATTGGCGATATCTGCGGGGAACAGTTCCTGGTTAAATGTTGAGTTAAACAGGCAGCGAAACCGTTTAATACTTACTTGTACCGCATGCTAATAAATTACGGTATCAGATATTAATTAACCTCGCCTCATATATGCGGCAGCGCCCACATATGTATATATATATATATATATATATATATATATATATACATATATGCAGGAATTAGCAAATAGAATTTACCGTTAGCTCTTCGATGTTATACATTTCTATACACTCATAGATGTTTATTACAATTCAAATACAATTATATTTTATTTATCCAAGCATTGTGGGAATAATTCTTTCGCTCGAGGACGAAGGATATATTTATATTTGTAGAATAATTAGCATCGGCGAATTATCCTTTGTCATTTCTTTTGAGTTTTCCCCGACTAACCACTTTTTTTTTTTCTTATCTTTTATTCTGAAAAATTATCACGCGCACAAAGCGGCGAAAGATTTGCGGTGACGAGATTTTTGCATTAAATGGTCAGATCGTTGATTGTACTTTGGAAATCTTTGTGGAATGATTTTTTTTATTTTTTTTTCCCTTTTTTATATCATCCTGTTTCAACTCGCACGATTTCTAAATTCCGGCCAGCGTTCGACGATATGCGGAAAATCCGTCGTCGTATTTCACGCCGCGGAACGACTTTTGCAACGATATTTTACGTATTAACAGTTGTGCAAATTTGCACAAATAGTGCCGATTTAATCATCTTCAGTGTTACACGCATTTATTATTATCGACACAATAGTACAGAGATAATTTTGAAAAGCGACGACATGCAAACGATTCTATTCATTTCACGAAAAAAAAAAAAAAAAAAATTAATGAATAAGTAAATAAAAAAATAATAACGTGTCAAAGGCATTGAAAAGTCAGCTTCTTATATTCTCGTATATGATCGGTTTGATGAAATATTTACTCAACAATAGCGAGAAAAGAAAATTGACGTCGACAATTGAAATTGGAAAAACCGTTAGCGCTACTTTTGCCAGAATAAATCGAACTTTCGAGACCGTGCGAGCATAGAAAAAAGCTAATAAGAATATAAATAGCAAATATAAAAGAGGAAAAAACAATAACCAGACGACATTATTTAGAATATATCTACGCATGTATATAATTACAAATATATATTATGTAATTATAGCAAGACTGTGAGCAAGTTTCTGTTTGGCAATTTTCCAGCCGATGAAAAACTTTGCCAAATATATTTTGTAACTTTCTCGGTATATCGGCCCGTATTTCTGCCAAATAAATACGTATGTGAGTATATATTTGTAGACATTAAATATTTGCGTGCGAGGCTTATCTGTACCTGGATAAAGATACGCGGTTTAAATATATACACGTTCTCTTCGTGCTCTGATGAATAGTTTCAAAGCTTGACTTTATACTTTTAAACAATTTTCCGAGAAATTGTTGTACAAAGTACGCCAAGGTTAAAGTGAAAAATAATACGATTTGACGAGAAACATTTACACTTACAATGTTACAATTGTATTTGTTCTCTTCTTTGATTCGATTTTATACGTATATTGCACTCTTTCGTTTCGTCATATTTATTTCACAATGGTTTTATACAGGTATATGGATATGCATGAAACGTATATATAAAATAATATATATATATATATTCGTGCATCAACGCGAGGAATGGAAAAGAGATTATTGTACAAAGTCCAGCCTTGCCCTACTCAACCGCAGCGCATACCATAATACTTGCATACGCCTACTTTGCATACATCGTAAACACACATATGCATATTACGGTTGTTGTATACAGGGTGGTCACTTTCACCCCGAAGGAAATTGTCCCGGCATTATGATGATTGAAGAATAATAAAAAGTCCTCGGAATTCATACGCTTTCGACCCAAGATAAACCATCGTAGGTATAACGTAGACGCGTATGTACCTAGAAGATGGAAATATTTTTGTAAAACGTGTAGCGAAATTGTTATTTCTTCAAAGTTCCTTTAATCAGATACCGAACACGGTTTAAAATACAAAATTATAAATTAAGTTTAGCAAACCAAGCCGCGAAGTGAACTGCGTTTTCGAACGAGTTTCATCACACTGAGAAAAATTTCATTTCTTACGGTAACTAGAAAAATTGGGTAAAACAGGTATCGTTAGAAAAATGTTTGAAAATTGTTGGGATTACGAAAAATGAGCTACGCCTAACCATTTTGCGCTATTTTCGATCCTTTTTTGGTTATTGCAACGCAAAATCAGTTTTTTAGTTAAATAAGGCTTTAACGGCAACGTTACATGAAAATATAGCAACAGCGATCGTAATGAGAAAGAACAGCAACGGATACGAGACTTTCCGGTAACAGCTAGAAAACTAATTTTCATTTTCTACCTAGAACTGTATTTTTCGATTTTGGTAAAGAATGAAAATAGTCAAGGACTCTGTGGTAACCGGTACTAAAAATTTCAGTGCAATATTATCATCTTTGGATCCCAACTCGTATCCGGATTTTCAAGGCAACGAGAAATTTCTTACTAAAATCAATTAGTTTTTGATAGAAATAGGCGACTTCCGGTCAAGGAATGGCGAGCAGCCAAACGGTTGTGAAGAATTGACAATTTCCAGACAATTTGTAGTTCATCCAACTGCTTACTTCTCCTTGATGTTCTAAAAGTAGGAAAAAAAGAAAAGAAAGAAAATTGAGAATAAAATCGATCCAGTTCCGATTCCAGCCGCAATTTCCAACTCCCTGTTACACGAACCTGTAATATAAAATTGTCGAAACGAACGCATCGTGTGTGTTGTTGGACTTGTGTCCGACAGGAGGTCGCGCCCACGATATTCTTACATCGAATTATAAATTATGCGCCGTTTTAGGAGAAGTTTTGTAATAGTTTACGAGCGTGCGTCGCGGCTCTGAGAGCTGCAACAAAGGATCGAAGTACGTCGAAGGCAAGGTTTACGTTAGATATGGATAAGCTGCACAAACACGTGCTGGTTAACCAAACACAGATTACAGCGAGCCTGAAGAGGTATACATATACGTATATTCCGATCCTGACTAACGAGCTCTGTGATACGGTTCGAGATCGCTTTCGTTTCTACGCAGGAATTTTTAACCCCATTCCAACACTCGTAAAGAAAATTCTTTCGAATTTCTTCGAGATAAAAAGATCTTGTTTCTTGTGTATATCAAATAATTATCTTACTTGGCGTTAGTGAAAAGATTTTGTTTTATTCCATACAAATTTATTTCCATCCGATATGTTCTGGGTTCGGAATAATTAATTTTACAACGATAGATTCGTATTCGAATGGATCTTTTAGCGATATATCCAAATTATCTTCATTGTTTTATCCTAATCGACAAAATATTATTATCGATACAAAATGAAAATTATTTCTGCATAGCTGTCACCGGTAAACCTAGTATTGTATTATTGTTCTTTTTCATTGTCGTCATTTGTACCGTATATTTTTTGTTTTCGACCGAAAAAATGCAGTCAACCAAATAAACAGAATCAAAGTTGCAGTAAAGAGTTATTCTTGTACCCTATTTTCTTGTAATTGCATGAAAAATATTCTAACCATTAACGTGGCGATATTAATTTATCTGAAATTTTCCAGTTACTATATACTACAACAAGAAATGAAATTTTTTTCATTGTCATTCTTTATCTCTTTCTTGGCGCGATTGTAAGACTGCAGTATAAAGATACCATTTCCCAGGATTCATGCATTTACGGGCATCGACTAATCTTCTGTCGATTTATCGTGAAAGCTTGGCGTATATAAACGTTGCATATTTCCAGCATATTAACGGTAAGCAAATTTAAACCCGACCCGACCTCTATACTCTGTTCGAGTTCGTTGCCAAGATAAGTTTTTTTTTCCTTAAATTCTTTATTATTTCGCAGTGCTCGGAACAGGATCTGGTCAAGGTTGGCTGGACCCTTCGGCCATCGAGGCCTGCAGAGATGGGTCTGAAAGATCTGCAGAAATGAGATAAAATAAACGAGATACGAATTAAATTTCGAAGGCGACGGAGCCGCTTCCTCGTTAATCAGCGGTTCGAATAACTTTTTTCACCAACGGAGCTTTTTTCATTCCGTAACCTCGTCCTCCTATTCGGTTCGGATTCCTTTTCGCACGCGCTTGATCGCAAGGTTCGAGCTTGGGTATAAATTTGAGCTTGCAGACTTACGGCGACGACCAAGTTCCGGGGAAGGAGGGCCGGTTCTTTTCTATCCAACATCGGCATGCGCGTCACTCTCCTTCTCTCCCACGCGTCCTAAAGCTCGCATATCCCGAGCTTTGTCACACAAGGTCAAGAAGATCAAGAAAGTAAATGAAACGAGCAGCTCAATGCCACGCTATCCGCGTTTATCCGTCTTTTATTTACCATATTCAGTACATCCTACGGTTTATGTAATTATTTACTCATCGCCTCGCGTAACTCCGAAGTGCACGTACATGTATGTATGTATACAATTATATATATATATATATATATATACATCGCGGTATGCAAACATGTAAAGCGTATTAAGAATTCAGTCGGAGAAAGATTATCTTATTCTGCCATGTATGTGATTACGAAGCCAATTTCGTTACAGAGCTTGTAGAATTCATGCAGCTTTTATTGCCTGCCCGAATCTTACGAGACGACGCGCCGTGCCCTTTTCTTCTCTTTTGCAAATCGAAATTATACCCATCGTATTATAGGTATATACATATATATGTATCGTTTGTTTAACAATTAACGCTAATTAACTGCATTGAAAATCATTCGTGTAACAAATTATTATCGAAATGATGGAGTGTTGAGAAAGATTATATTCGGTAAGATTATATTCTAAAATTATACTGTCGTCAAAATATCTCTACTAAATTCATTCGAATATCGTTAATAATCGGTGTACAGAATTATAAAAAATTGTATAATTGTCAGTGTTTGCAGATTGTGAAAGCATATTTTTTTAGATCACATATGATTTGTTTTTTCATCGATTAACTAAATACGAAAAGTAAAATCCATTTAGAATCTGAGCTTTTAATTTATTTATCCTTCTGTTTTTTTTTTTTTTTTTTTCACAAATTGCAACAGTCTCAAAGAATGAGAATTTGTGAATTCATCCAAATGAACGTACGATTTTCCGCAACATCGATGATACGAGACGACCTGTGACATTATAAATATACATATATTATATTATATTATTTATATTTACAGTTTGACGGTAATAAATTCTTATCGAGTATACTGCAGTATCAAACGCAGGGATTTCCCGTACGTTTCAGTTCAGCATCGTTCTTATATGTATACGTTTTTAGCCTCGTGATTAAAATGTCACGGGACAAAGTTCGACGATTTAAAAGATTGAGAATTGGCTAGAATTCGTCGTCGCCGATACATCGAGCACAGCACAGAGGCCTGTTTACCATCGCGTACGTGACCAGACTCCGTATTGCTGCATTTTCTCCTGCCCCACCTCCCGCAAACTTGATCTCATCTCCGCTATTTCTCTAATGCACGATCCGTCGTTGCCGACGACTTTAGATTTTATAAGTGCAAAGAGTATACACGATATAACGAATACACGTAACAGCTGACGATGAATTTCGTGATTTTCGTTTCTTCTTTTTTTTTTTCTCTTCATCTCACGATCAGGTCAACCAGACACGGAGTTTGTTTGTCGGTAAATGTCGGTAAGGGAATCTATACGATAGAAGAGGCCGATTCTGGGCGCAGCTGAGTGTCGGTAAATGTCGGTATAGGAATCTATATCCAGAATCGCCTTCTATACCGACATTTATCGACACTCAGTTGTACCCAGAATCGGCCTCTCCTGTCAACTGTTACAATTGAATGTTTCCCGAGCACTCGGCATGTGTATAATAAAGAAATTGGTCACTGATTCAAGAGGTTTGACACGACGAATGGCATGATGTCGAGTTTAACGGCATTGTGACGATATAAATATTCGTTGTGATGGAGAAGGAGGAAAGAGAGAGAAAGGAAGATGACAACGACAAAACCGCAATTCTCGCATGATCCGCTCAATATTTCTTCACGGAGTACAAGGTGTGTGTATGTATGTGTATGCACACTGCACAATTATTAACCACAATCAGGGTCCTTATCGCTTATCGACTCGTCAAGCCGCAGGTCCTGAAGGCGCCTGCTTGCGACGGGATCGTCAGCCAACCTAGATTCTTTGTTCGTTTATAAAGGCGAAAAGCGCAAAGTCCGCAAAGTGCATGCTCGTGCTAGCGAGTCTCTATTCGGTGAAGCGAGAATAATGACTCATGCGTTATATTCGCTGATAACGACGCTGATGCCTCTTTCAGGCTATCCCATATCTGTAATGACTTGGATGTACCGACGCCAGTAATCGCACCGTTGTATCATTCTTCCCGAAGAGGAGACTCGATGTTTTTCAATCTTAAACAAACAGCATCAAAATAAGAAAACCATAACCCTCGCCTTGTTATTTTCACAACAAATCTCAATATTATCTTTACAGCTACAACTTACAATTAGTCCAGTTACGCTAATTAAACCGCAGTCCAATCTGATCGTGAGTCGAATATAAAACGCATTTCACACGTTATAAATAAATAGATAAAGAACCACTGTGCATTGGCAGTTTTTTGGACCTTAGAGTCATCACATCATTAGTTAGAATCGGCCGCCGAGCTACGTCATAAATATTATATACGTCACAAGGCTCACGGTGCATGTATATATGTACCTAAATTATATGGACGAGAAGAAAAAAAAAAAAAAAAAAATTGATGCGTGAAAACATCTGTTTCGATGATTATCTCCTCGCGTGTTGTAGGTATAAGGTTTGGTTGTACCGTCCAGCAACCGTTACGGTTGGAGATATTACAAAACGAAAATTGGGTCACCCAACGCAGCATGCAAAACAAAAGTAGGATTAGAATTTTGTTTTCACAATCGGTTCACAATTTTTCGCCATTGACTGACGAAGGACGTCATCCATTTTCAATAATTATTATTGATTTACAAAATGTTCAATTTCAGATATTACGTTTCACCTAGCAGAGAGATTCAGAAGTTTGTTTTACAACGACGATGCTCGGCTGAAGAGGGTCAATATAAAAAGGTCCGAACATTAATCAGTCGTGAATTGTGTGTGCGTGCTTTTTTATTCTTCTTCTTCTTCAGCGGAGAATAGTTATATGTTGTTGTGGTATTACATGGACAGCAGCGGAGATTTCACCACTGCAGGAGTGTAATATTGGAAGAGAGGCAGGGTTCCCAAGAACATAACTCGACTGATTGTGGGAGAAAATACGAGCGTCTGTGGGACGATTTCGTACCATCCACTGCTGCACTGGTTGAAATGGGAGTGCGGTGATCGCTGGTAAACACGCTATTATAGTATACGTGGTATACCATATCACTGATCGTTGGTTATGGTCATGAAGTAGTCGCGTTCGAATCGAAGTCAAAGGAGTTATAAGAAAGGTTCGGAGTCTGCTGATGCCTTGGGTGCAAAGAAGCTCTACGCACAACCGATACGCAAAGAGTAATTTGTAACCACGTGTTCGTGAGTCACTGCATCACAACCACGTTGCAGGCTGGTGATGATGGTGGTGGTGGTGGTGGTTTCAATCTCCATGTCACGTGTGTGTTGGTTTGATGAGTTAGGAGCCTGGAACCCTCCATGCTGGTTCGTGTAACCCCTTGATCTCTTTGGGTCAAATAGCCAACGTGTCAAATAAATGCTCTACGGTCATTGTGGCGTGGCGATGGAATGGACCGAGGCATTGTGGCTCTTGGCGGCACATGAGATTCACCTACACATGGCAACTGCACCGACTCGTCTCTCTGACCGAAGTATTAATAGAGCCCATGGACCGTCAGACGGTGACGGGGGAGAATTCCATTCTTGTGTTAATGAATAATGACCGTTATATTCGCTCTATACCAAGTATGCTCATCGTGCGGCAAAGGATGCGGTTAGGAGTTCTTTTCGAGTCCTCTGTACGGAATGTCTACCCTCGGACCATGGAGCCGTTGCTACTCGGAAGATGTTATACACGCTTCACTGTTTCGGAACAAGGGTTTTGACATAAGGTACGTTTATAACGTGAGCCGAACGATGCGTGTCGCAGGAAGTTTAAATCACGATCCGAATCTCGAAATCCTCCGGGGTTTCATGAAAATATGAAAAAGTCATTTAACGAACTATCCGGAGTTACGGTGATACGATCTTTCGATCTGATCATAACTACTGTGTTCTCTTCTCCTCTCATTCTGATGTAACAAGGGGTGTGAATACCTTAGAGACGACATAACAGTCTTGATAAGATCCCACCAATACATATTTATATCAACATGTTGCGTCCGGTCGAGCCGACAAAAACTAATCAGAAAACCGCATCACTCGTACAATTACGGTGAACATGTTGCAGAACACCGCAAGACTGATTCGATATTTTTATGCATCATGCTTATAACTTTACGAACAAGTAAGAACTCGTGACCGTCACGAGTGAGACGATGGATGTTCATCGTCGGTTACTTCGTAATAATTGATCGTAAGTATCTATGTATAAAAACTGATCTTCAATGAGGAGTTTAATTCCTCAATGGAACTTTTAGACTCCTGACCGGGTTAAGAGTCTGCGTCGCAGTTCGAGAAGGGATTTATCTGGCGATGAAGAAGTTCTGAAAGAGATTCGTGCCTATCCAAAGTATTTCCAACGAAGGTGAACTTCTGAAGTGGAGCTATTCCATTTCAAAGTGACGGATACGTCGAAAAGACCCGACAGACTGAAGCTGGGGTTAAATATGCGGGTTTCATATGCTCAAACGGTGTTTGGAATAAGGAAGTGGCGAAACCGAGCACCGGATGGTCGACGATGGGTCGACAAAAGTGACCAATTTCTTTGGTGAATCCGAGGAGACGATAAATCGGCGTGTTTTTCATCGAAATGTAACACTGGCAACCTGCGCGGATATTATAACACAAAGCGGCGAGCTGTTTCCTCGGCAGTTAGGCGTTTCGCGATATGTGATAAGCGTGTCTATGTTACACACGATGGGCGTGTAGATCCCCGGGCACGCATGTATATCTGTACATATACGCGTATCACTCAGTGTTAGAATACTTGGTCCGGAGCCAACCACCACCGACCAACATCCCGCATCCCGCATCACCGAGAAGTGCTGGACCGGTTATTTCTCTCTGTTATATATTCTTTATTTCCAGGCAAACCTGCGGCCGAGTTCATTTTACAAACTATACTCGCCGATTCTTAGAATTCTTTGAAACTATCCTATTCGAAACACCATCTATAATATCATACCTACGCAAGATTATACCTACTCGTAGTCGCTTGTATCACTGTTACCACAGTCATTTCACCTCGGGTTCATAATTATCAAGATTATCCTCTCTGTTTTCCACAACCTTTCTCTTCCTTATATTTATCCCTCATCGATTTTGCGACGAAACAGGCAACCATTTTGACATACTTACTTGTCGATCGCTGTGTCAGACAAAAACGGAGCACTAATTGCTGGAAGAAAAAATGAAAAAATTGGAACGAAAAATATTTCTCACCAATGGTGAACCTGGGTTGTCGGTTTTTTTTTTTTTTTCTTTAATTGAAATTTGAATAAATGTATCAAATAGCTATTCGAAATTCGTAACCCGCGCGGTTTTATAGCGGAATTAATACCGTTCGCAGAGTTCCCGCTGGCACGACGGGCAAACTCTTTTACTAGATATACATTATTGCTTTATAAGGTACTTTTTTACTGCGGGTAGGTATCCTATATTCCTTTCTCGGTTATAAAATTTATACAACTCATGACAACGATATAGCCGTCGTAAATTAATTCCCGAGGTATTTACGACCGTTGAAATCCTATTTCCTCGATAACAAAGATCCCACAATACGATTCATACGCTTCTAACGATACACCAATAAAAACTTGTGCCAATCGAGTTCAATTTTCGAAAATAAAGACTCGTAGGAATTAATTACAGGCGGAACGATATTTTCAATCAATTACACTGTACAATACATATCGTTGGACCAATTTCGACGAGGCTCGAAATTCCGTGTAATTCTATAATTGCTCACAAAAGAAAATCTTCACAAGGTATAAAATTATTGTGACCGTTTTTTTTTTTTTTCTTCTCTATGTGACTTGCGAAAATTAAAACTACCATCTGCAAGAAGTTTGACTCTAAAATTCTTAAAATTTTTCGATTTGCCAAAATTCTCAAAAGATCACCCCCCCCCCCCCCCCCCCCCCCAATAAGAGTTCTCACATTCACCGCTAAGCGAGGACCCATTCCCAGAATCCACCCACGAGTACCCGAAGATGCCTAAAAAGCGTCCGCTGCAATCGAATTCCTTTGTCAGCTGTTGAATAAAACAGCAAAACGCGTGCGTTTGGCATTCGGAGAGCCGTCAACCACTGGTTGAAAATGGAGCTGCAGGGAGGGGGGTGGAGGGGGGAGGGGGGGGGAAGCGTTAATTCCGCGCGTTGCAAAAAAGCATCAGGAGCGGTGCAGAACTGCGCAGTTAGAGAGTCGAAGAGCGGAACAAGAGGACAGCCTGGTTCACGATCTGAGGAGAGGGGGGGGGGGGCGGGAAAAGAGAGGAAAACCTCGGGCGAATAGAAGGCTTGTGAGGAAAAAGCTGTGCCTAGGTCAACGCGGCGAGCGGCGGGGCAGCAAATAAAGCGACAAAAGGTGAAAGTTCTGAACACTGCCGCGGGATGCAAGAAGAATTAGACAAGTGAAATATGCCGCGTTGCGCTTCGCGAGCCGCGTTTCGGCCCTAATAATACCTCCAAATGATGCGCAGATGCAGCTTTCGACCGCATCTCGCTTTTCTAATGGTTGTGTATCCAGTACACCCCTAATAAACACCCAGAAAAGACAGAGCGATACGCTGAACTGTACAAAGGAAAATATTCTTTGTCCGTTCTGTTGTTTTTCCAAATTTCGGACAAAGTTCGTTTCAGTATATTGAAATCGATGACTTATAACGTAGATGCGTTGGTTGATTTTTGTAAGTTAAATGTTATACAAATTGAGAGAACTTTAATCAATGAATTTAATTGAAATGTTAGTTGAATATATTTAATCACAGTGGCTGTCAATATGTATTTATTTTGATCCGATTCCGGGCAATTTGTCAAGTAATTTTCTCCACGTCGAGTGTCTAGCGATCGATTGGAGGCTGAGGAAAATATATTTGAAGAACGGAAGGCAAACGAAAAAATCGTACCACCGTTTTTTTCGCATTGTAATATCCGCGCGATAAATTATACCCACTTGTGTTTTTGATGAAAGCCGCGAATAAGCTACTCGGGCAAACGGAGGAAAGCTGTCATATGAATATCGTCGAATGGCGCGCAAATCGCGTAAGAAATAAGTTTGAAACAAGAAAGGCGAGTAGGTTTCAAATAAACTGTACCACGGCTCTCGCTAGCCGCACGTGTTTCAACAAACGCCTCTGTATGCGTACTTACGTATATTTATCTATGTACGAATGTGTTCTATAAAAGGAGGAGAAGAGAAGGGTGGTTGACGACAGCGCGACGGGGCGAAGCGGGGATGCAGAGGGACAAAACGAAGATAAGAAAACCCCAGGCAAGCTCACAAGGTGGTTGCACTAAAGATAAACTTAAAACAAAGGGGACAACGGACCGGCCGTGCGAGTTGCGCGCGCAACTGTTAAAACCGGTGCATTATGGGTAGGGTGGCTGATTGCGAGTCGCGCGCCTTTTCGCGGGATTAACGTCTATTTTATAAAACCCAACAACCGCTTGGTCGCTTTTTAATTTCTTTTTATCGTAACGCAAATTCGGTTTTGTACCGCGCAACCCGGATACGTATAACGATATCGGTGTTCATATTTGTACGTGTCGAGTTATCGTCAATATTTGAGGTTAAGTTGTACAATAAACGAGTGAAAGTCTTGCTCGGCGCAAATAACGATGCAATTGCGCAAGAAAAATGAACAGAATAGAACGAAGATCGGATTGAGTTGAAAATTTTCGTACCGAAGCTTGGAATATATTCTCAAATCGATAAAATTATTTACCTCATTGTCAGGATATTGTTCGGATGAATATCATTTAAAATAAAAATACGTCTGAAAAACTCAAGAAATTGATTATTCACTTAGCAACTTATAACAACAGCTACAATTTCCGGACTTGGTATAATCAACAGCAGATTTTCAAAAATACACTATCCGATTTTATCGAAAACTTTATTCCGTTTGTTTAAAATTCGTTCACAAGTTTCGCGTCTCATTGATATGTTTCGAAGCCGTACTCAAACTCGTTTCAAATCCAAAAAAAAATCCTTCGAGAGTTTCTGATTATACACGAAACTTGACAACGATGTTTTCATCAATTTCAGATTGAGAATTACTATGTTTTTTTCTTTTTTGTTTTTTATTGTTCCTGGATGGCAAAGACGAACTTCTCTCGAGACTCAGTTCGTGATTAGATAATAATCCGTGAGTGTCGTACGAGCATTAGCAACTAATTTAACGCGTGCGCCGCGCACGTGGGTTTGGTTGCGCCGGGCGTCGCGACGACCGGCGTCCGCTTCACCGGTGGAAGGAAATCCCCTCTACGTCATAACATCTGGACCGCAAAATCTTAGGCTGCCAAGCCGAACCGCCGCCCGGACTACCGGTGGTCGTGGTGGTCGCCAGGCTCTTTCCGTTTTCCTTAAGCTGCTCAGCCGGTGGCGACCCGCTACATATTTCAAACCGACCTCAGCCTCCGGCTTCGCTGGACCGCTTGTGCCTCGAGCCACCGATCTCTTTCGCAATTCGCTCTGTAATAAGAAAGAAGAAGAAAAAAAAAAAAAAAAAAAAACAGAAGACTGGAAAAGAAAGACGAGGGGAAAGGAGAAACGGAAGTTTAGATTACTGATTCTTGTTACAAGTTTGGTTCAATGTAATATACGTTAATTAATAACGTAGGGACGAAGCGAAAAGAGATTCAGCGTCTGTGTTGGTACGTATAATAGTGTTGTGCGATTCATCGATTAATCGTTTTTTCCAACTAATCGATTAACGGACGGTTTTTATTCATATATCGATTGACCGACTTGCAGAATTATTATTAAGCAACTTTGATTAATCGATTAATCGACAAAACGACTACGATCGATCGAAAAACAATTAGTTACAGGAAATATGAAACACGTAAGTGTAACAAGCAGAGATTTTTTTTTATAGTTTGCTTTTTTTTCCTTACCTCTGTTACAGAGTTAAAATTTTTTTTACGCTTCGCTAATCGTTACTATAAAACTATGTTCCATCTTTCATGGATACCTTACATATTTCAGTTTCTCAATATTCTTACGTGTACGCTATAATTACAGTATCAGTAACGTTTGATGAATAACATACTAATATTAAATTCGTTAATCTTGTTGACTGCAAATTTTGTACAATTATGCCATGTATGCAAGAGAGAGAGAGAGAAAAAAAAAACGAAAATTTCGTTGACGGAAATAGCTAATTATACGAATGCGAAGGGGGGTGGTGGGAGGTGGGGAAACAACACAAGATTTCTCGGAGTTGAAGTTAGAACGAGTGAAGTGGTTAGAAATAAAGAGTAAGCGCAGAGCCATTACAAGAGCATCGAAAGTTGTGTGCACGTGCTCTCCAACGCAAGAGAACCTATACACATCTATGTATAGGTATACGTATGTGTAATTATATATATACATATACACATAGCATCTCCGATTCGCGATCGCGCGGCATTTCCGGCTCTGGGACTTGTCCAATTTTATATCTGGTCACTGCAACCGCGGGTTTCAGGATCAATAAATCTACTCGGTCGATGAAACGGTTAATTTAGGAGTTTCGACATCACTAAGAATCGCGTATAGTTAATAAGCTCACTCTGAAGTGTCAGCTGATTTGTACGATCAGCTCGGTTATCGAAAAGATTCGCGAACCTTGCACCGCGGTGCGATAATAATTTTCGACAACTATTTATCAGCGGTTTCAGTATGTCGTCAATTAGGTGTATTACCTAATCAACGTGAACGTAACATTACTTATCCCAACAAGTTATCTGGTGAAAATTTCTACTAACATTTCGTATTGTTTCTTAGAAAATTGTAAATATGCATATAACTATAGTTTTTCGTAAAGAATTGTTAATTTTCGTTGATAAAAGAATTGCAGTAGCTTGTAGATTATATGGTAAAAAATTAAAAATTTTCATAAAAATCTACAAGTTTTTGCACAAAATTTCCCAATTTTACAAAAAAATTTGTAGAAAATTTTAGAAATAATTTCCACCCGAACGCCGTGATGGAGTGAAAAACGAATTCACACCTGTTGATAATCTGATCGTTGTATAAAAAATTGATATTTTTGGGACTCATGGCCGCGTAATTGGCGAAACGGTTTTGCGATGTTTGAGGAGAAATGAATGTACTAAAATTGGGTGGAGGCCGGAGTTATGGGGCAAGGGATAAACAAGAGGCTATTTCGGTTTTAGCCGTGGGGCCGTTTGGTGTCCGCTATACAAGCCCGCGGGCATCTGGCTTGTAACCTACGTTGCAAAGTTAAGCGAGTTTGGAGGCGTTTCTCGTTCCGCAAGCTTCTAGAACGGCCGGTAAGCCTGCCGTTTGTGTAATACCTAACTACCTACATACGTACATGATATCTAAGTATTATACGTACGTGCGGATACGCGCGGTATTCAACATCGGCTCTACGTAGAAACTTGCATGCATACGTTCGCCGGTGGCCCAGTTAAAGAGGCGAACCATGCGAAGACCACAGGGAAACCTCGTGCCAACTCGCTATTCTTTTATTATACCGCCTTTGATTTTTATTTAATATTTACAACAAAGCGTAGCGTCGATCGGTGTATTGCACGAGTCCAACGATTTTTAACACCATTTTTATCAGCGCTAGACGAATCGATTACGATCAATCGCATCTTGTCTCGTTTTCTTTTTCATTTTGCAAGACTAGTTTTTCTCAATACAAGCACGAATCTTATATCACCATTTTTGAAAATTATTATTCTACTTTACGGCAAATTGACAAAAAATTATTATGCTCCACAATGACAGAATATTTTTACGTATATATGGTAAGAGTGATAAGAGAGACGAAATCAGCCAAGTCAAATTACAAAATTACCAAATTATCGGGAGAAAAAAAGCTGTCTTGGTTTTTGCCAAAAACAAAGTTCTCGCGCGAAATAGTGATATACAAATATCAAATATATATGTATATACGATCGTCGTCGTTTATTTTATCAACTCGGCACATATTTTAATCCTTCCGCCAATGAAAATATTATTAGCATCGCTGTGGTTATTTTCAGACTTGCAATATCCACATTGAAAGCTCGAATATACGCATAGATGCAAGACTGCGCGAGATCTTCAGTGCACATTGAACGGCTGGTTCCTGGATCTAGTTGAACGAAACACTTTCCCGATATTGTAAATTGAAACATTCGGCAACAAGAATATGCAGATAGAAGCTGCGATCCAGCGTTAGAATTTTACTTTAAAAACTCGAAAGCTCCGACGATTGGCAAAAAAAAAAAAGAAAAAAAAACTAGATGCAATAAAAAATCTGAGTCTAGCTGTAAACGAGACGCATCGTCGTCGTCGTTATCGTCGTTGTTGTTGTTGTTGTTGTTGTTGTTGTTAGGTGTAATATTTGTTACGATTATTTGTTATCTGGAATACAAGCACGCCTTGGCACCACGCGCGGGATATTATCATAGATGTATGTGTAGTGTGACATTGATCGAGTGTTTTGGAGTAGGTACTACAGTTACACGTTTAACGCTGCACGGGCGAGGATTTGTAATCATGCATACCTACCTGCCCGCTGTATGGTATTGAAATTTGTTGAGACAACGGAGATACCAGCTAGGCCACCGTCTCCGGTTGGCACCGACGCGCAGCTTGTTATTCTTTGGAATTTGACTCGGTCGGTGTTGGCAACTGCCGCAAAGCTGTACACTTGTTGCAACCGCTGCAACGCTTGCAACAAAGATCTTTTACCGCTGCTGGTTGTTGCAGGTGGTCTCGTGCCGCACGTGGTTAATGGATGCAGCCCAGGGTCGCGAAACGGACCCTATAAATTAGCACCATGGATTACACGAGGCATGTCAATTAAAACGCTTCCTGGTTCGTTTTGAACCGCATGATAAATCTCATCGACTTGTCGCTCCGACAAAAGTTGGTCGAATTACTTGTGAAGGTACTTTGGAGTTTCCAGGAAGTGAAACGGAATGGACAAACGAGATATGATTGCTTTTCGAGTCTCGCCTGATCTTCGAATCCCCTCTCGTCAATCGTGATCTATGGATCATTTGTATCCCGTGTTCTGCTTGGCTTGTCTTCTGATCAGTTCAAGTAGCCCCAAGCACCTCGCATGACTGATTAATCCCAACATCCGTGTCACAAGTTGGACCCTCAGTGATATCTACCGGTTCTCCGATTTCTCTTCATCCATGATACTCCTTCTTCTCGTCATGGTTGATCCCAATGCGAGAGTGAATCTAAGGAGAGACTCATCCGTCATCGGATTGCGGCATTTGCGACCTTTATGCTTCGCTAGGATGAGTTATCGACAGACGCATTTGGACAAGTCCTGAAGCATGTTCCTCGATCACTTTCCTACAGATTGTGACATCGACATGCGGCATATCCGCGCTTAGAATCAGGTACGAGGACAATGTCCAGAGTTCATTGTGTACGGGTTTTTTTTTTCTTTCATCTTACTGCAGCAGTAAAGTCGAACGGAAAAGCAGATAAAGCGAACTTCTAAAGTCCAACGCACTCAGGTGTGCTCGAATGACGCCGCGCGTTTCGATATGAGATAACGCTGGAAACTGCTTAAGGAGTTTCTCCTGAGCAGTACGGTAAGTCTACCAATTCAGAAACTTCTATATGTATCCAATTATTCACCTTTTTGTTTTGCAACCTTATAAACTGACGGTACAAATTGCAAATTTCTCGATGACTGAAACCAATCGCTAGAGGGTTAGACACTGCTAATTTATTTTTTGATGATTTTATGACTAAACGTCAAACGGATACAACCCAAAGAGGTCAGGGTCGATAATGACCAATGACCGACCCCTGAATTGATTCCTTCAAAAGCACTGTTTACTTTCAACCTTCCATTCGGGCGAAGTTAATAACTCCTTTGTGCTCTTCGGATCCCTTTTCGCAAGTCTCACCGCAGGGTTTCCACTGCCCTTTATCGAGATAAAGGAAACAGTGATCCGCAATCTTGGTGGCATTGAGCAGCGTTGTAAATTATGTGCCTCCAGACTCATGTCCGTGTAGGAAAGGAGTCGGGAAGCTGGCTCAAGTGGTTGAAATGAAAGCAATGTCAACCGCAGCCATCCGATGGCTGCAGGAGAAGATTAGAGGAGGGAAATGGAAACGGGGAAAAAGAAGCGAGATTAGACCAGCGAGCGATGGAAGTGATCGAACTCTGTTGGCTCAGGTGTTTGCCATTCGCTTCCCTCCTCGACGGTTGTATCGTTTCACCGATACATCTAAGTTCAACGTACATACGTACACGCATATACGTTGATATTACAAACACGTGTGTGTGCCGTATATTTTCGCACGTGCACTTTGCACACATTTTAACACGCGCCAACAAGCCTATACATGTACGTACGTATGCATACGCGTAACATACATCGACGACGATAAATAATTCGTTGGGTACGATACTGCAGAGTATTATAGATCCATCGCGAGGCAATTACTTAAGCTGATATATTTTCATCAAATTATAAATACATGAAGCATCTTAAACCGCGTTGCATAATATACGTTTGGCGCTCAAGTTCCATGGAGTTGGTCTACGAATTCAAATAGTTGATAAGCGGAACTTGATTTGACCTACGTATATCTTCTTCTTTTTCTTCTACTTCCTTTCCACGTTTGGAACGAGTGCTGGATTTTTCTTTTGAAATAAAAAATCTGTTACTGAATAATCAGATTTTATTACGTTTATTATATTTTACTTTGTGCTGATATGTATCAAGTATAAACACAGTGATTGATCGTGGCGTATAATTTCTGCAATAAAATTGTAGATTGTTATGCGGAATTGTTTTGCGACCTTCGATACAAATACTTATAATATTAAACAATTCTTTCCCTTCAACGATTATCGTTAATCTAATTAACAATCGATCACATCGATATTATCTGAAAACATCATTATTAACGGTACAATGTTTGCCAATGCAAATATGTATGCCTGATTCGATTTCTATTATCGGTCAGTGTAAAAAGGCGTATTTTCACGAGCTTTGTCGGTCGAATTAACCAAACAACAAACAATGCGTCAACAGTTATTGACCTTGCCCAGCCGATATCTGCGGATCTTATCTGCCTGGTGTGTGTGTGTGTGTGTGTGTGTGCAAAGCTTGCATCCATCCAATTGCGGTTAATCGTTGATTTTCCCAACAGAAAAATCCCCATCCAAGAATAAACAAGTTGTACAACCGTTATCCAGGTTTGGCCTTCGACGAAGAATGTCGGTTAGTCGCACGTTGGCACTTTTCCGCAATTAGTGCTCACCGCGCATGCAAGAAGAGATAAATTAATGACTCCCTCGCATTTGCTTTCGGTTAAAGAATCGAGTCGTTTCGTACGAGACTTCCGCTCTTCGCCAATTCCATCATCCCACGACCTTCGGCCTGGTCGAGGTCCCCGCTTTGCCACTCGACTGTATAAAGAAGTCCGTTGTAGGGTAAATTCGAAAATTCAGCATCGCATCACGGTATCAAATACGTTTTTCTCACGGTGTAATTTTTGAAAGAACGCGTTTCACGCTTCAGGCTTTACAATTCCATGGGAAACAGCGCGAAAATCGTTGCGTTGATAAACTTTTTCGAAACGGGCGACTCTCCACTTTGTCGGAACGATCGGCAGTGAAATCTCTTTTCATGATCGCTAGTCTAGCTACCAATTGTCATTGCGGAGACAATGCACAGGGACAAAGCATTGTTCAACGGTAAACAACTTTACGCTCGGTTAAATTGCCTCCGCTTTGAAATAGGTGTAAGCTGCACAGGTATACGGTACACGTACACGTATATGCGCATATCTTATCCTGCCTTCGTTTCACACCAGATGAACGCTATTTTACCTTTTTTTTTCTCTTTATCGCCCTCCACCCTCCCCTCCCCACCATCCACACACACTGCGTAATTACAATACTCGATTTCGCAATCGTCGTACCTGATTCTACGTCGCAATCACACACGTTATATAGGATACGTACAACGATCACGCATCCATGGCGAAACGCATGTCACGATCGCATTCAACGACGAGTTGGTCAACGGTGTCGATTTATCGCAGTCCGCATCACGTTCGTTTTCGCGTCTTTTCTACAGCGTTTTGATTTTTTGCGAAAATTTCACGAGTAACACGTCAGGTTTTACTTCACGTGCAAAACAATATCGCTGGGAGTATGAAATACATTGTTATGTAACTCGAGTCGCACAGGTGGATGCAAAACTTGTGAGTTTCTGATGAGACTTCTTATACCGAATCGAAATGAACTTAGAGTTCCCGAATTCAGACGTTTTCGATGAAACAAAGTGGACCGAATCATTTTGGAACGTGTCGATGGAAGCCAGTCGAGCCGTTGGAAATATCGGACGAACCTTAAGTTGTCGAAAAATTTCAAGGCACGGATGAGAACCACTCTAATCGAAACCACCTAGAAGAGTAAAAGTTGAAGAAAACGATGTTCGTCGAGCGGATTCAAGTTGCGTAACAGTTTATTTATCGTCCTAGTGCGGGACTGGACGAACCTTGAAGTCTTATGCTCAGAGCGATGTGCTTTCCAGTGGTTCACGCGGAAGATCTATCTCAGCCACGCGTCACTCGGTGCCAGTCGGCTATCCTATTTGGCAAATTTCCAACCCACGTTGCTTCTACCCGGGTTTGAGCTTCGCCCGCTGCCAACACTCTGGATCTTGAATCCGATCGCTAGATCCACGCTTCTCAAATATTAAACTCGGTCACGCAAAACTCTGCCTTAACTTAAGACCAACAACCAACATCGTAGGGATGGGTTGCGGAGGTATCTAATTTCTTCAAGCGTGAAAACTCCACCCCCAGCTAGGCGATGTCGAGATGATTTAAACCGAGGGACGAAACATGGATAAAAATTTCATCCTTCTAGATGAAAATATTTCAGAGAGATCGTCGAAGAATGAATAATGCGGAAGTGTGACACGCAATTTTTTTTCAAGTACTTTGAGCAAACTCCGACTGAAGAGTCAACCTCGTGCAGAGAAAATAAAATTAAGTTCTGAGGCAAAAGGTGGAAACGTGTTTTCTCCGGTGAATCGGAGTTCGTTTGTTTTGTCATCGGTTGACTTCCAATTACGATTTTTCAAAACCAATCCAACCTGCGTCGTACAAAGAGTGACGGACAAGTGGTGATCCACTGGCTGGTCCGCTGACCGCGAGAAGTCAACATCTATTTTAAGCGGACTATAATTGCGTTTCGGGGGACTGATGCCACTTTGTCTACGGAAACGCGGACGGCGACGATCGACGCGTATAGAATCGAGAAAACAATTGCACAATGCCGTGTCACTCAAGTTTTTGCTTTTTTCCGCACCACTATCTTGTGTTTGCGTCAAATTATCGCATCTTCGGCCGAATCGTGTAATCCGATTGTGCCAAAGGCTTCTGAAATGTTTGAGACTTCATTTTACTCGAAAGCTGGTGAAATGCGGATCGCGAAAAAAACTGCAAGCTCGATTTTTGATCGGACGAAAAAACCAGAGTCAAGCTTCAAATTTTCGCATCTTTGGACGAATCGTTGAATCCGGTTGTATCAAAGGCTTCTGAAATGTTTGAGACTCCATTTTATCCGAAAACTGCTGAAATGTAGATCACGAAGAAAACTGCAAGCTCGATTTTCGATCGGACGAAGAAACCAGAGTCAAGCTTCTCTCAACCCAAGACTTTTGCTCTGGACTTTTATTCGACGCTTTTACGCTGACCGTTTAGTATCCGATTTCCTGACCATCTAGCTGTTATGTAGGTTTACGCTTCGGTCCGCGACGCTCAGCGTCGACCTGACGATAGACGTCGCGCTGAGTTTGCCGGAGCTTTTTCTGGGCTATATCAGCCGGCTTACCTCACCTTAAGCCAAGCTTATCCAACCGAGTTAGGGTGCTGCCACAACGAATCGAGATATTCGAGTCCGAACTTTTGGGAAAGCTCGAAAAGCACGGAAAATTCTCGCGCTATTTTACAGTCGCGTACGATACTGCGGTAAATCATTGGCAGACGTGATTTATCGCTGATCTACGTGTCGTTACCGCATTTCGTCTACACAAAATGAGTAGCAATAATCTGTGAAACATGATCAAGAAGAATCGCGTTGTATAATATAACGGATGCACGAAATACGTTTCCGATGGCACCCGAGTTATTTGACCTGAATATTAACTTCTCCGAACACGCTGATCAGCCGTAAATTATATGTTCACGATAATATACGGGAAAAATGTCGGAGATGATTTACGTCAACTTAACCAATCATTACCAACCCTGAACAGAATAATATCGTTGAATTATACGGGTGATCCACGCCTTAGATCCAAAATTTTGAACCAGTGTTCTCATCGTGAGAGGAAACATATTTTTCCTAATACATATGTAGATGTAACTTGGTATGTGTACATATTGTTGAAATTGGTAACGACTTTGAGTTACACGTGTAATAAAAAACTTCGTACAGCGATCTTCGAGTGACTCAATTTAAAACAGATTCGTTTTCTTATAACTTTGGTTGTGCAGTGATGCAGACCTTGAGTAAAAACATTGAATAAATCTTGAAACATGCGTGACGAGTTTTTCGTGCCTGATGAATCTTTCACTTTGTTTTATGCCCAACCGTCGGTTACGCCTCGTTAAAATTAGTCAAATGTGATTTTTGTTCGTCCAATTGGCATTTCTCCAGTTTATATAAATTTCGTGTATTACGAAACTGCCTCGCGTTCATTTTTCTCCAATATCGATACAGTACACGTAATGTTTTCAAAAACGTTCAATTTTGCGTCTGAGTAAGGTTTACAGCAACCCTTATTCCATGTCCAATTATACCGGTCGAACATTTACCAAAAAACGGTTTAAAAATCGCTTTTTTCACAAATTTCATCAGCTCTTGGTGCGTTGTTGTTTTTTTTTTTTTTTTCTTCTTCACCATTTTGGGAAAAATTTGTCTCTCGCTGGTCGTTGTGGAGGCGACTTTAGGCCGCAGGAGACTCGCGGATCGAGCCGTTGGACCTCGCTGTCTGCCGTCTTCCTGACACTCGTCTTCGGGGACGCGTGCCACCGACACTCGCGCATGCGTGCAACTCTGATCTGCCCACGGCGTGCGTCGCGTGCTCCGTTACACACCTGTTTGCCTCTGGTAAATTTTCATCGTCACACAGCACTTGACCTACCTAAATTTATCCGATGAATACAGCACCACCACCACCACCACCACGGCTATGCAGCGCAGCCACGAGTCCCTGCCTCCCATGATCCTCGGATCGAATAATTTCGCGCTCATTTCCTCAAAACTTTTCTTGCGTCATACGTTACGGAAATACATTACGTGCAGCAGGCGCGCGATTTCATCTCGATTTCCAAGTTGCTTTATGCCGTTTCCCGCCGCTTGGATCGGGGGAAATAATATCGCCATGTGACGCAAATTGACGTCGAGTTTTAAATACTTTTTCAATTAATTAATGTTACGTCATTTTAGCGAAGACTGTCCATTCACAAGTCCGCTCAATCATCTCCGATATTACTGTAAACTAAGATTTAAAATTTTCACTCCAACTTCCGGTTCTTCATTTTGCGATACACAAATTCCAGCAAACTGGGTTCACCACCTATATTTTCATATTGAAAAACCAGAAACTATACCGCAGAAAACGTATAATTTTTGGGATTGTTGCAGATGCAGAGAAAATCGTCAGAGAGTTTCATGTTTTTATTATTCATAGATCACAGATATCTGATACATATCAGTCAGGAATAAATCTGTCCGTAGATCTCGGTTGCGGAACTTGGCAATGGTCGAAAATCACGGCTAACAAACGTGAAAAATCCAACCAATGGAGAGAAAACAAGGAAACACATATACGGGGGATGAACAACAGTGTGTTTAATTGGTGTGCCAGCTCAGCGGGTGTTCCATGACGACGAAGAGGAGGAGGACGTCCAAGATTAGGTCAGAGCGAACGTGGGTGGTCGAAGAAGAAACAGCAGCAGCCAAAACCACGCACCTGGATAGCCCCGGCAGAAATATCCGTCCGTCGTTTCGCGGGGTATATAATCAGCGGCAAAGCCGGCCAGCCGCCGGCCAATTCCAGTCAAGCACTGAGACGTAATATATTTGTTAACTTAAGGTCACTGGGAAGTTTGAAAAAAATAGGTATCGTTACAGTAACGGTTTAAATGTCGTTTGAATTTCTAGAAAATTTGATAGGAATGACCGGTTATAGTTCAATTACATAGTTGTAAATGTAATTTGTTTATTTTTTTTTCCAGTCAAATCAGGCCCTACTATTAATCATGCTTTTATTTTATGGTAAAAAATGAAAATATTCGATGGCGGTATAATAGGGTGTTACAAAAAAAAAAAAAAACCTTTTTCAAAAACGTGTCAAAATTTCGGTAGAGCATCTCAAATAAAATATCCCCGCCAAATATGAGGTATTAATATTGATATTTAAAGGTGACGTTTATTTTGTCCATTTTCCATTTGATAACACGTAAAAAAAAAAAACATGAAAATTTTTGGATTCTTTTTTTTTCTGGTAAACTGCTTTACCTATAAACTGTTTAACTACAGATTCTTATAGGAAATTTACCGATACAGAATGTTTCTAACTCTAATCGATCAAGAGATATTCAAGATGAATCGATGTTGATAGGAGAAAATTGTTTTTTTCATTTTTTTTTTTTTTATGGAACAACCTACCGTACGGCAACAAAAACTAGAAATACGCGTAATGGTGATACGACCTTTTTCCCGAAGGTCAGATCCCACGCAATAAGCACAAGGACTTCCGTTCCTTTGCTCCGGAACCGCGTGCATTTGTCCGGAGAATTATTGTCGTTGTGCATTAACGTCTGTAAGCGGGAACTCTTAGACTAGTTGGACAGGTTTCAAAACGTAATATACTGTTAGCTGCTGGCTTGTGGGTGAAGTTTCGTCGCTGTTTGTGAGAACTTTCGATATGTGTGAATGCGTGTGTATACAAATGTACGAGTGTCGTGCGCACAATGCGTGGTCTCACAGAGCTCACACACCGGTGGGTAAAACCGCGCGGTGCTCACTTCGAATGGTGCTCGTATTTTATTATACAGTCGGAGACTGACAAAAGATAAAATTTTACTTTTTTCTTTCCTTCCTCTTCACCTCCTTCGCCCTGTGGAATGCCATCCGATATGCGGGGGTTTCGACCGCCTATCTTTCTCAACCTCGCCTCTATACACTTACCTTATAGATATATTCTTCCTCTTCCATCCATCCGTCAGATCCATCAAACTCTCGCTCATAACGCTGCTACTTTTCGTCTGGATTTTATTCGCGCACCGAAGAGGTTCCTCGAAGCTGCAGGACGAGGAATCCCTCAAGGTATGGATTTGGCGAGGAATGGCTTTGCATTCATTTGCAAGTATCGTCCGTCTTACTATTTTTTATTTCTCCATTTTCCCCTTTGTTTTTCTAACGATAAGTACAACGGAGTCGTTCGTATTTATTTCTGTGATCTGAATATATTTCTTTTGAATAGACTTTCTTTTCAATATTCGAGTTTGGTATTACAAGAACCAACGAATAAGGGTAGGAATAAGGTTTGAATAAACAAAAAACAGTTTTAAAAAACAATAATCAATGCCGAGACCGTTAAACGGGTTCGAGACAAACACCAGCACACAAGTTGTACATATCGTTGGTAATGATTGATAGTTCGTTCGTTCTCTGAACGTATTTTTCATGTTAATTAACACCACGGTGTATAAGAACGGATGTAAAAAGTTTTCTACGAGCTGGTTTTGCGGTGTATTTCGCGACACGTGATTCACTTGAACGGCGCCAAAGTTTTCTCTCGTCTTCCTTTACGGGAGCGTCGCGTCGGCCTGATTAATATACGAGCTTTATAACAGAGTGAGATAAAACGACACGCGTCCCGTCGTTTATCAAATAGGTACATACCTACGAGTAATTTCGCCTTTGTACTTATATCGCGCTCACCGCGCAGACTCGCAAGCGAGTAACGAGACGCTCCGCGACGCGCGCTTTTTAAACCCTGCTTTATTACGTTCGGAGAAAACTACGCCTTTCTCTAACCGAAATAAATGCGCCTTTTCTCCCCGCCGAGCGGCGCCTTTGCTAAGCTCTAAACTTCGACCCTGCAACTGTTCGCGGTTCCTATCCGTAAGTCTTGTAAGAGTTCTCGTCGCGACGAACGGCGCCGAAGGAACGAAGCGACGCCTCATCGTACATGTCGAGTCGTTGCCGAGCACTGCGCGTGCAACGATCTAACCGTTTCTTTATTTTTCGCGTCCCTCGATTCTCCCCTATCGCTTATTCTCTTCTCTCCTACTCTTCGACCTTTCCAGCTCTTCTTCTTCTTTATCTGTTAAACCCGCTCAGCTCAATTTTAAGGATTCTTCGATGCGCTTGACGCGGTCAACGTTCATTTATTCCGGCCAAAACATTTCGTCCTTGAGTTATTGCGACGTAGTTTCATCCTGGCGCTAAAAAAAGTCGGAGAATTTTTTCTCTTTTCTTTCGGTTAGGTATGTCCCGCTCTAAATAGCGCTGCAGGCGATCTCATCCGCCATGTTGAATTTTGGCGCCGAAATATGATTTTCTACACGTAATACAAAACTGTCTCGTAGTCACGAAATTCAATTAAATTGGACAATTTTATGCCTTAAATATAACTTACTTTGTGCAGAATTCTGCCCGACTTTATTCGCAACGAATCAATATGCAAAAGACCTTGAAACATTATCCAAATCGCGAGCTATCGTTCGGTTTTTGGTTATATCAATTCTTTTCACCGCCAACTTACTCCTATGATTTTGAAACTTTCGAGTCGAATTTCAAATCGAAATTTCTAAAATCCTCTGCCGCAAGTTCAGAAAAACTTCAGTTAATCCTATATAAACCAGTCCAAACCACGTAACCTAACCTACAAACATCTGCAACATCAATTAACAATTATTTGAAACGAGTGTCCCAAGACTCCGTAAGTGAAAACGTATAAAAACACACACGAGCACGTTGGACAGGGAATACAAAAGGGGGCACAACGAGTGTCCGGTTGATGCACAATTGTAGGTATAAATCCGAGGCACTCGGGTGAGATAGTCTGGTGTATTTTCCCCGGGAAGGGACCACGAGGTGAGGAAAGTGCCGTGGTACAATTCAGGGGTGTACCACCACCCACAATATATAAGATGCTTGGAGCGTGTGTTGCCAGGGGAATACAGTGACCCCATATATACAGAAATTATAGATCGTATCCAGGAGGAATGGAATACCTACCATACCCTGCATGCAGCCAAGAGGGGACTGCCCCAAAGCTGCATGGAATAAATATCCCTCTCCTACTCCCTTTTCTCGTCGACGACGACGCCTAGCGCAAAGAATCCGTTAGACGCCGCGGGGGGCGGGGGCGGGGAGGGGAAACGGCGCGGACGAAAGGAGGGGTCAGGGGGCAGGGAACTACGACCGCCACGGAGTACACGGACCCCTTTGCACTTATCGATCGTCAGTTATTTTGGCTGCGGCTCCCTAACTTTAACTACCAACACCCCCCTCGGCGCACAAAACACCCCCCCCCCCCCCCCCCCCCCCCACCCGCCCCTTTCTCTTCACCTTCCCACGCCGTTGGGCACGTCGGGCAAGAACGGACCAAGCAAACAAAAAGTTATCTTACTTTTTGGTACATCTCGCGCGACGCGATTCGCGGTCATAAATCTGGACGAAGACGATCACCCTTAATCTACAAACTTTTTACAGACGTTGTATAGGTAAGCATGCGTCTTGTAAAGGTTGGCGGGGTAAACCTGATGTTAGAAACAAAACCATTGAGGTGCGGTTTTTTTTTTTTTTCTCTCCCAATGTTTAATTTCTCGCGTTTATCATCCTTCTTGGTCCAAAATAATTTTAAGAATTTCGTAACTTGAAAATTTTTCAAATATTTGCAGATGGTCTTTTCCTTTTTTTACGCGAATGTGAAACAATTGATATTCTTTTCGACCTTTCGTACCTGAAATTTGCAAAAGACGGATATCAAAGACGGTGTTTAAATATCGTTCGAGTTTTTCTGAAATGTAAATTACGATTATATCTATAAACTAAAATACAAATATGCTTTTCTAATTAGGGTGAAAAATATTCTTACGAAAATGAAATTCGCTGCGCGTTGACCTGGTCGTATCTCTGATGTTGACGGTAATGTGACAGGGCACCGGTTTCACCCTTACTTCGATTCGAGTCGGCTTATCTATCCTCTTGGAGTCAGAGCGAAGCCTGCAGTTCACGGTCAACGTGCGTGCGGCCCCTGAAAGTCTGGGCGCCGAGACGCTTGGCGCCGCGTCTCGTTTTACCGGCAAACCCCGCCCATCCCGTCGCCCCCGACATCCACTTCACTCGCGGCAAGGGATGAAAGAATTTTTATTAAAATTTAATTAACCGGGTTACGATTATCGTCATTCCTTTTATCCCGTGAATATTATGCTAGGTACTCGTTTTTAACTTGTGTGAAAACATTACGCAAGTTTTTTACTTGTTAGCAAAATTTAATCAAACTTGATATTTTTACGAAGAATTATTAAACTCTTCACTAAACGTAGGCAAAGATTTTTTTTTTCTTCTTATCACCCGTTTCACCACTCAATTCCAGAACGATGTAAGTTAGTAATTTTTTGTTACAACTTTCGAATATATTATTTCCGTTCAATTGCAAAGTTTTCTTCTTTTATTTTAAAAAAATACGGTCTCGTATGATAAATAAAAATTCTGATAATTTATGAATCTTCTTTTAGCGAATACCTAATTGCTAATCGTACTTATGGAACAAATATTTCCTGATTTAGTGGAGAATCTTGTCGTCGATGACTTCAGCTTGACAAATTTTACGTTAAATCAAATGTAGAAAATTATTTCAGCCGATTTGTGTGGTTACTACTTTCTGATTTTTTTTTTTTTTGGCAGCGTCCCGGTTTTCTGTTCGTTTAATGGACGGCACATCCTGTTGATTGATATAACAGACGAAATATTGTAGATGTAATTTGAGATCGAAGATTGGTATAATCTGTATAAAAGTATGGATCATTTTTGGCAGGCGTGCCAAGCCTGAATGTTTGAAGACTGTTATCAAGTTTATTCCTACACATGTATCTGTTATAATACACCTGTATAGAAATGATAGTAAGAGAAAGAGAGAGAGAAAGAGAGATACGGTTTAGAAGAAAAGGGATGGATTCTTATCCTCGAGGATTTCCTGGAAGCAATTTTTCCGGATGGGTATAAAACCTGAAAATTTACGACACGCGTATAATTTAAGGCTCGGATATGGTGCCCGCGGCAAAACCAGGAAAAAGCCGGATGTGAGAAACCATTCGGATACAAATTCGAGGTATCGCATCGAGAAGGAAGAGAAGAACAGTAAAAAAAAAAAAAAAAAAAAAGAACCGTTAAAATAAACAAAGTAAAATATGAAGAAAAAAAAAAAACATAAATCGTGACACTGCGAATCTCAAAATGATAACAAAACGAGGATAACGATCAGACACTTTTCAGGCTTACACTCAAGCCAAAAATGATTAAGTTTTTTACCGTCGTTGGCGTATATTTGAGCGTGCAAAATACCCGCGTTTGCGTAACAGGAAAAAGGTGGAAAAAAAAATTAATTCCCTAGAAAAATTCGTAAAACCCGCGCGGAGATCCGTGAGAGAAAAAAGAGAGACGAATGGTAAATGAAAATAAAATAAAAAAATTACCCACAGAGACGTGGAAGTGCGTTTTAAATCTATCGCCTGGTAAAAATTCTCCGGCAATTCGGTAAACCGATTTCTCAATCGTTTCGGTAAAAGCCTTGAGTGCGACTACGCCCAGATTATACCTCGCTACATGCGTATCTACGTGTAACGCACTTAGCACGTAACACCCACCTGAATGTGGGCATTTTTGTGTACATCGCAGACACCCGCATACTTATCTCTTAAGCTGCAAGATTCTCGTGTCTACACTGGTACATTTTTTAAACTTTTCTTTTTTTTTTTTTTCTAAGGTTCTCACTCGAAAAATTTGTGGCAAATGCTGAAAAAGAACTGTCGTAAAACCTGGAGGAGGTAGGAAAATATTTAGAGTTCGCTACCGATTATTGTTATACTGTTTATTTATTTTCTATGTGTACGCCTTACGGACTTATATATATATAGTTTATTTTTTTCATATCGTGGTCCAATTAATCATTGTTCATAAAAATCAGTACTGAAAACGAAACAGGTACATCAGGGTGATGCGATATTCCTATTTCGGTAGCAAAAACTGTTATCCAAATTTCTCCGAGGCGATTAATCTTTCGGATAAAAGACGAGAACAGCCAACTGCGGAATCGTTAGGCGCTGTTTGCCGTTGATCGGTGAACGATTAACTGGACCACTGTACAAAAAACAATAAACTAACGTATATATGTAAGCCCGTAAGGTGTACGCGTAAAAACAAATAAAAAATATTACAATAATCGGTAGCGACCTCTAAATATTTTCCTATTTCCTCCAGGTTTTACGACAATTTTCTTTTTTCAGTATCTGTCACAAATTTTTTGAATTGCACCTTAAAGGAAAAAGATTTAAAAAAATTAACCGCCCCAGTCCACACGTGTACGCGGTACCTATAGGGTGTAGGTATCGATCGGGCGGTAAATCGTTTTCACTTTCAACAGCGCGGGGATGCAACCCTTCGCTAACAACTTTGCGGTACTTCCCTCCCTTCCGCAGCAGTTGTCTGTAGAGGCTCGTTATGTTTTATTCTACAGCAATTCAGCTGTTGCCGTAGACAAATGGCCGCCACGAGGGTTCATGAATTAACCTCAACGGAAACGGATTCTTCACCATATACATGGATAATCCATATATTACTTGTCAATTCCTCTCGAACCAATCGGTTCAATTTTTAACACCGTGTGTCAAACTCACCGGGAGAAATTTCGGACAACCAGTCCTTGTTTGGTTTTTCACTTCAAGATAACGGCTCGATGGTCTTGAAAAAGAAACGGCTTGAAATTCGAAACTCATTAAAATTATCGCCAGCGAATGGTCGTAAAACCTTAAAATGTCAGGGATCATCGACCATGGAGTCTGGAAATTTGAGAGAGTAAGGAACATAAACTAGGTATATACCTTATACTATGTAGGATTGCTTAGCCTCATAGATCGTAACAGTACGAAGATTAATGTTCACTCGCGTGAAGGATAAATGATCTATACTCTAGAGAGAATATTGAACGGTACGTGTATAACTTGATGGTGAAAATGAATTAGAACTAATTTTGCTTTTCTATCAGAGAGCGTTCTAAATCTCATTTCAAATATCTATATATAATATATAAGGTCTGCAACAACTCGTCAGGAATAATCTTTTCACAATGAAACTATAATAGGCGCTCTGCTTTCAACAGCTTTTATCTTCATCGTTGTAAACAAAATGAGTACCGGAAGAGAAGATTAAAAAAATGATAGATCGTAAATTGAAAAAATTCCCAATGACGACCACTGCATGCGGTGATAATTAGCAGCTCCCAACGGACGCGTCGTCCTGTTTCTTCGACGTTATCTAGCTGCGGCTTACGATTGTGTAAGGCTTGTGAACACGGACAAGTGTCGCACACGTTCTTCCGGCGTTCTTGTTTTCCGATAAACAAAAGTGAGGTACACGTCCGTACGAAACACCCATACACACATCGGTCTTACGTGTTTATTAGAATAATTAAAAACTCATATTTTTATCAATTAGTATCTCGCTTTGTCGGATAACGAGGACTTAGCTAATTATATGCACTTTGAAATACTGTTCACGGTCGAATAGAACATTATTTCAGACCATTTATGCCTGCTATGATAATTACGATTGTTTCTGTACAGCGGAAGAATATTGACGCGGTGAAAAGTATTGGAAGCTAACAGTAAATTGAAAGCTTTTATTTTATTGGAAAGCGAATGACTTTGATAGAAAAAAGTCAGAATTTATTATTAGTCGTTCATTAATCCGTACAAATCAATTTTTACCTTTCATTGTTGACAATCAGCATTATGCACGAGGCAAAGTTTACGAAAATTCTGATCTTACGTGACTGCACGGAAATGTTATCGCATTTACCGTTCAATTGCGAATTCTCTGGCAATGTCCTCGAACAATATTGTTATGTTCATTTTTTGTGATCGGGGATTTGGAATTAAGGAAACAAAATTCTTTGCCGATCAATACACAATAGATTCTAAGCGCACGTGAACAGGCTCGAATGAGTTACATAAGATTGGAATGCCGTTCCTTTTTCATCTATTATTATACGGTTTCCATTCTATAATAATATAATTCTTTTTGTTCATTGTATAGCGGATATAGTCGACGGTAGAATAGAGAAAACAAAACGAAATAAAAAATTAATCTAGATATATTGTCAAGTGAACAATGCCCTGATTTCCGGGAATTTCGACCTAGGAATATGATTAATCGACTCTAGGTCATGCATAATTGATTGTTGCCCACTTAGTTATTACGGCAAGCGTGCGATAAGGTGTTGCACACTTGTAAAGTATATTAGCGCAGGCGAAGCCACGCGAAGCTGTCGGCTAGATCGATACGCAATAAGCGAAAAATCGTGTAGCACGTATGGGTGGCCCATCGTCTGCAGTGATAAGTTGAGTAAAATCCGACTCCCAGACAGTCGACACACGACAAATGCAACCTGAAATCCGAAGAAAAAACAGCACTGACACCAAACCGCTTCAGAATCATGAAAGATAATCAGCGCATTTTCGCGCATGCGCAAAATCATCGAACTCTATTGGTCGCCGCTGTATT
Source organism: Neodiprion pinetum (assembly GCF_021155775.2). Classification (NCBI taxonomy): domain Eukaryota; kingdom Metazoa; phylum Arthropoda; class Insecta; order Hymenoptera; family Diprionidae; genus Neodiprion; species Neodiprion pinetum. The sequence continues at coordinate 37,966,914 of NC_060232.1, forward strand.
TTCGTCTGCAAAGCAGGGGAGCAAACGTGATCGAAACGAGACACGAGACGTCGAGTGTCGAATTGGAATTGCGTTTTCACGATGACTCGATGTCGTCGTATAGTTGTCGATAAATGTTTGTAAAGTCTTGCCGAATGACTCCGTTAAATATTCGATATCTGATTACCACGAGAAAAAAAGTTCCACATAACCTCAATAAGTCGAGTTTGACAGCTGGAGGTTGAGTTGGCAAGCCTGCATGAAAATTCGAAATCTCTCCAGCGCGTGCGTAGTCTGGAACCTCAGTGTTCCAAGTTTCGCCGTTTCCTCTCGGTGTTGTCGCCTAATGTACGTATTTTTAGATCAAACATGTACAAGCGGCAACATTGTGCGTCGCCTACAAGGCAAGCTGTTGTACAGCAAACCGCACGCTGATTTACTCCCACATGCGCGTATTGTTGGTCGCCTGAGTGGAGCCGACCTGCCCCCGACAATTGTACGAACATTTACACTTCGACCGATGTATGTACGTGCTTTATACTCAACTCCTCTCATACACTGGAAGACCATTTAAACGCCTGTCCGTTCTCGAATATTTAGATTTTACTTTTTAATGCATACGTCGGGATTCACTCGTCTCGGTGTATGTAATAAGCGTACTTTCGCACTTGTGCGCGTCTGCACTTATTCCGTTACGCCCATCCAGCGCCGGGCAAATATGCCGCCACTTATCGCGTTATTAGGCACCGTGTGTGTGTGTGCGTGTGTGTGTGTGTCCTGCACTCGCGTAACGTGTCGGCCAATTTGCAGCTCGGATGAAAATTGGACTCGAAATGGCGCGATATCACCGCATAGCTCTTGATGAGTATATATATTACATGCAAAAAACACTTACGCACCTGTCAACGAAATTCGGACAGTTGCTGTTTGCACCTTCGATATTGTTCATCCATGTCTGGGTGAATTTGCAATGACTATAAAGAAATAAATAGTCTTTTAAGGTTAGTGTACCAGTTATTGACCCTTTTATTTTCCACAATTATAAATTGACGATACCAATAAGTGTGAATTTCTCGATGGCTAAAACCAATCACTAGACAGTTATTTTTTGGTAATTTTAGAACTAAGGATCGAACAGATAGAACCAGAAAAGGTCAATAATTGGGACAGGGTCAATAACTGGTACACTTACCTTGTTCCAGATGGCTTCGGTTACCCTCGGGTCAACCAGATCGTTGACGGTTAAAATGTCAAAGACTGGACTATGCATGCCGGGAACCGAGAACTTTTTACGGATATTATGACTGTACACAATAGACGGATGAGGGCTTGACAAAAGAGACCAGACTGTCACCAGTGTATTTACCTATTTTTTAATGGGTTCGTAGAAACGGGCACATTTTTTTAATTATGGTCATAATGTTATTTAAACTGTCGGTTGAGGATGAACCTATAATTCCCGAGTCTTTTCTAAATAGGTAGGAAAGTTTTTTTGACCACGTGTCAGATGGGCTGAATTCTACACTCATTCTTCTTTTCCTGTACTTCGATAAAGATTTTCATCCAATATATCGAAGGTACGAAATTGCAGTGAGCAATCGAAAGATCAACCTGAGGAAAGAAAGAGAAAAAACCACGATACACAGATTTATTCGAAATATAGTTTCTTATCTCAAATATGCAGTGGACCATTAATTGAAATATCGATTTATGTAAAAATTTGTATACGCTGTCTTTGACAGTGGAAGATATCCCATCGCATTGAGCTTCAAGGGATTAAATCGGGAAACACATTTTCCATAATATATTCCTCAGAGAATCACCCCAATTATTCAACTTTGACCCTTACGTTCATATCCGGAAGACTTATGCATATGTATGGGTGCCGGGATCTCGGTGCACGGTGTCGAGTTCAAAACGATCGCCCTCTTAGCTCTTCATCGTTGAGTGCATATCGCGTGTAATATCCCTCCGGTGTATAATAGCTTCTCGCTCTCCCAATCGAGCACCATGCCTTCCGACCCCGTCTCGTAACTCGCAAAACGAACAATTTATATTAAACTCAAGAGCGAGTCCCTGAGCTGTCATAAAACTGTGATAATAATTCTTTTTCAAAGCCAGGTTAGGTTTGGTTCGGTACCTGCTAGTCGCAGCCGCGTAATCCTTGGATGAATGATAATCCTTATTCACCGATTCGACGACTGTTTATCACCCTTCGTGCCGATGAGCCATGGTGCTCAAAATGAAGAGTGAACCGAGTAAAAAGAGTGAATTTACCCATGAGCATAGATGCGAGTGAAATTTCTAGGCTAAATTTTCGCTGTGTTTGCCCTTCGTCGATGCCAGAATCACATCTGAACAGTCCTTGCCATCAATTTGATTGCCCTGAATAACCTCTCGATAACTGATGAACGCTGGAAATGATCATAGAGCCGAAATGAAATCGCAAGTGAGACAACGGCGGCCATCTTGACCTTGTGCTGCCGTTTAAACGGGCGTGAAAAATATTGGAAGAAAATTTATTCGCAACCTTGATAGAGTCTTCTACTCTTCCTCGTCGACAAATGAACTGGAATCGATCCGGAAGACATTCTGCAATGCATCAGAGTGACCTAAAGGCAGATGCGAAGCTAAGGAATGGTCAGTCGTATTCCTCTCGCTGCAGTAACCATAGCAACGCGGTTTGCTCGAAGAACCAATGATACACTTACTCACGCTGATTGGTTTTGTCGCTGCTGATCAAAGAAGTGGACTATCTGGTTCTATCGCCCGGCAATATAGTGATTCTATTGGCAATTAAGTCTATAAATAACAGAATCACTCGTGGAATTAGCCCCGCGAAATTCTCTACGTCGTTTTCATTAGTTTTATCGTAGCTTAATATCTTTCACTCGATAGATCCCATACGTATAATAATGGTCCTCCGTTATACTATCCCGTATCAACGGCAATTCTTTCACACAGAATTACCAAAATTTGCGACTGTATTTCAAGGCAACTTTTACTGAATTTTCCTTTTCACAGAAGTTGGCAATCAGCGATATTCTTATCTGCTAAAGTTTCGCGGATGAACTCGAATTCTGAAACAAATTGACTATCCCTGCGCAATGTTGACGTTGCATTGAATCCGTTATGCTCGCAATCGATATCTGAAATTTCCAATCCTCCAGCCCCGCCGAGAATAATAAAATTGTCGATGAAGACCGCAGCGTTAACAGCGAAGGAGAAAAGAGGGACGATGATATCAGGCAAGACTGATGAAGAGCTTGAGGAGGAAAGAGGAGACTGGAGTACAAAAGAAATAATAAAACGATAAGGTTCAAAAAAACAAACAAGCAGAAAAAAAAAAAAAAAAAAAACAGTGCGAACGAGACAGAGAAGATAGCGAAGAGAACGCAAACACAATCAGCGACGAATGGTGATCGGGCGATGAGAGAAGGGGGATCCAGTGCAAGTTAGCCTTGACATTCACCTCCCACATCCTGCCCAACAGACCGACACTCGACAGTGATACTCAACTCGAGTTGACCGTGGTATTATTATTACGCACGTCGCGCCGATATTATTACAATACGGGATTAACTTCTCGAGTGGTGAAAAGGCGCAAGCTTTTGCCGATCAGCCGTTAATCCAGATTCAATCTTTCTCACTCTACTTGAAATTCCAGTTTTTGCTGACGGCAATTGATTTCGTGATTCGTTACGAAGCCCAGAAATACGGGACATTCGATCGTGCATCATGGCCGCCATGTTCACTGTAATTGTAGAAGTGTTAAAAGACAGCACGGTAATTGATTTTTTTGCAATACCAAGAGCCGTGAATCTCTCTTGCCATTGCCCGGATTGTAACCCAGTCAAAAACATGAATGTACGATCGTAAATATGAATGTAATGGATATGTTAAAATGCGAAGCGTGACGCGGAGTTTTCCTTGCCTGTCACGTATCTCCTCGTAATCTTCGTTATTAATCTATCTTGGCATATCGCCCGTCAGTTTTCACCACCGACAATTTACTCGGATATATATACGACTAGTTTTGAAATAATTCTACGTCTAGGCAATACCGTAAAAAAAAAAACACGAACTTTCCCTGATTGCGAGTAAAAACTTTCGTACTATGGAATTAATTGAAAGACTAGACTTTCGGTTGTATTCTTCGTTAATTGCATTGCTTTCAAGAGCCAAAATCGTATAAGCCGACACCATACATATCCCAAAATAAATATGAATAATAGCATACAATACGAGTCGCATTAAAACCTGCGCGCAGTATTAATCACAAGATTTTGACCTCTGCGGTGATGAATTAATGATTCAATCCAGCAAGTCAGCTATTGTGTAGCGATGATCTCGATCACCGCTTCCCGATTTCTCCCCCCCCCCCTCTCTCTCTCTCTCTCTGTTACTCTTCGTGGAGAATTCGCAACGGTCTTCAATAGCCTGACTGATTTCAATACGTAATTGCATAATGCCTACGTCGGTTAATCAGCATAATCTCAACGATACGGCACAGAATCCCACCTACACATTGAATGACAGTAATGACTGGGCACGATCTGACATCTAGGTGCGAGCCGCGCGTGTGTAAACACAATTGAGCATAACAGCGGCATGAAATCAGAGCTGAAATCGGAATTACAAGGATCGATGGAGATCGAGTTTATCCTACACTCGAATAGCGCGATGATCTATTCAGCGGCAGGTGAGTGACAGCGATCCGTAACCTGTCCGCGAAACGAACGGTGATGGAATCGAGAGTGAAAACGGGACCGTGCGAAGGTCTGAGGAAGTGGCCCACATGTGCAGATTTAAGAAATACCGAACCATCGTGTCACTCTGGTTTGATTGTAACACGGATATGCAAAAAAGTCTGTTTCTTCTGCTCCATGGGATGTTTTTGGTAACTTCCACTTCCCTCCGTCGAGTACAGTATTCTTGCAAAACACAAGGCGGTTGCATAAAAAAAGCATAACAATAATGAAAAACACCAACATTTTATTACAAAGAGCTAAAAAATATTTCGTATAAAATTAAACAAACAATATCTTTACGAAATTTATTTAACCTTCCGTGTTTATACTTTTCGCCTATGAGACCTTTGCTTCTTTTCTTTGATACACATCCGAAGACACTTCCGCTTTTCATTTTCTGTTTCCCTGTTTCTATTTATTCTTGAGTCTAACTCTAGTACATGTTAAACGCAAGTAAGAAATCACTTTTGCATAGGATTTCTACGATCAAAAAAGAACAGAATACCAGATTTCGAGTCAGACGAGAGTTTCGCTCTAAATGAAACTACGTACACCGAGTTTAAGAAAAAAAACCTGACTTGATGGGACCTTTCAGAGTGTTTCTCTCGGTTTCGGTGAGTGAAAATCTACAAGAAACAGTATAAAAAAAAACCTGTGCAATATTTTGGTTAGACTGAAAGCTCAGCCTGACATTCACCATCAAAAGTTATACACCGTTCTTATTGCGTGTCCTTGGTCCTGATGAGCGTCGCCTCGAGGGTCAAAACTTGGCACCTTCATGATCAGGGAAACATCGCTACACAGTGTTAATTTTTTCGCACAAAGAACAGTACGACATCCCCCCCGACTTGTCGCAGCATGACGAAATCGATTCTCGTATTCAACGCCGTGCGTTGGTTTTGTATTATCGCATTTCAGTGCAGCGTGCATGAGGCAAGAGTGTCCCTGGAGACCAGCGCGCCAAGAGAGGTGGTAAAATTGATGGTTGTAGGCGGATTTGCATTGCAAATTATTGGATCATCTCGCGGAGATTAAAGCAGGCATCGTTCATTTACGACCCGTGCGTGGCGCGTAATCCACCCGTTTATTACGCGTTCGCGGTCTTAGTCACAATTCACCCTCCGGCCGTTTTCCGCGCAACGCTTCCCGCCTAATTGCACCGTGTGTGTGCTTTACACGCGTGCTTTTTCCGCGATCGAATGTCGCGCATGCGTACGTACAGGTATCCTTGCAGGTATCTGCATGCTGCACGCGTTTACCGATGAATTTCCATGGGACAAAACACGCGGCACAAATCCGTACCTCTAATTATACAGCAGGTGGATCACGCGTGGTAACCGACCGGGTCATATATTACACAATAATCATCAATTTCTCGCATGTTTTATAATTATCTCCTATAAGATACCAATTTAGCATTTTTTATTTATTTATTTATTTATTTTTTTTTCCCTCTTTGTTTCTTTACATTCCTCCAAGCGTACAACCATATAAACCTTGCTATCAGGGACATTGTCGTTTCATGATCTAATACCCACGGCATAACTCCAGGCACAGGTCAGGTCTCGAAACGACTTTAAGCCTCGCCTTTACCCATGAGAGGAATAATTATAACATGCGGTACGTGTCGATATTATCATCGTGCAATTCATATCGCTATTGTCAATTTCTGATGCCGCATGCCGGTCGTGCGGCTGGGTGGGTACAATACGTCACGTCTATGGGTGTAAAGAAAACTTTTATCACTGCATCTGTAGACGCTTTTAAAACTGGGCCAGTCACTAATCGACTACAATTATACATACCTCTTTGAATTTTATTATAATTCATTTGTTTCGCAATGATACGATTTTATTCGCATTACTTTATCGACTAATTTTACGTCAAAATTAGCAGGGGAAAAATCCCCCACCCCACCCCTCCCACAAAAAAAAACATTCCCAACTAATTCTTATATTGATATAATTTAACAAGGGGAGTGTCAAACTTGGGAATCACAGATTTCCATCACTTTCATATATATTGTAGGGCAGGGTCCCCTCAATAAATATATAAAGCGGCAAGACGCCATTCGTTTTTATTATTGAGAAATTTCAACTCAAAGTTCTATATGTAACTTAAGTAGAAGGAACCTTTTTACCGGTTGCAGCAATAGTTCCGTGGCGTAGCGGTAACGCTCTTGCTTACTGAGCGACTTTATTTTTGATAATATTGATTACTTTGTTATTATAATTATTACAAATCCTATTTTTATCATTTTTTGTATTTTTTCCTAACTTAAAAATAAAAAAATAATTTATAGAAATATTAATTATTAATTATTTATTTTTGTATTAAATAATTTATAAAAAAAAAAAAAAAAAGTAACTCAAACGGAACTTGAACAGCCGTTCGGTCCCTCAGTAAGCAAGAGCGTTACCGCTACGCCACGGAACTATTGCTGCAACCGGTAAAAAGGTTCCTTCTACTTAAGTTACATATAGAACTTTGAGTTGAAATTTCTCAATAATAAAAACGAATGGCGTCTTGCCGCTTTATATATTTATTGAGGGGACCCTGCCCTACAATATATATAAAAGTGATGGAAATCTGTGATTCCCAAGTTTGACACTCCCCTTGTAAGAAGTATCTAAAATGTGTAGACTGTTTTCTGTGACTTGTGTTTAGGAATATTCATAGAACGGAATAAATGAATACTAGTGTCGAGATCTAGATGGCTTAAGAATGTCGTTACGATTAACACGTGTTCGGTAAAAATTTATGCTAATAAATGCCTGGTAGAGTCTTAATCCGATCAGAAACGACTCTGCGCAATTTTATTTCGATCGTTATTTGTCAGATGGAAAGTTTTCGAACATCCAACGAGTATCCGCTGTAAAACATCCTCGACGCCAAAAGCGGGAGCTAATTACCTCTCGAAGCATTAATATACCCACCACTGTCTGACAAGAGATCGACGATTCGTATTGAGAGATTTCTAAGAAGCCCACGGCGAGCTTACCGTCCATACCAAAGTTCATTTATCTTCTCGGGAGCCCAAACGGAGGAGAGATACAAAGAAATACACACTTGTAGTCCGTGACGCGTTCCGGTGAGGCAAAGGTAGGAACTGGTGTATATGTATAAACGAAGACATGGAAGTACGGAAAATAAAAAGAAGCGGGACGAGGAAAAGAGAAAAATGGCAAGGCCCTTGTTCGCCGAGTGAAACACAACGTCGCTATTCTCACAATAGACCATTTTCGGCACCGAACACTCGCGTTTGCTATTGCTCATACGTATGCTAATGGTCTTATTCAAGTGCTCTCTGTATACCGGCTAAATTTCCTACGCGTAGATCCCACCAAAGCCTTATCTCTTGGCCCCTGTGGAAGCGAGTACCTATTTATCCGCCAGGACAACGAACGAATCGGTTCCATCCTCCGAGCCACGAAGACGTGAGATATTTTTAGACGAAAAAACGAGTATGGCTTTCGCCAAATGAGCTATCGAGAATCGGCGAGTTCACGTTTCCGGCAATCGGTGCTTTTCGAGCAGGTTTGTCATCGGCGCGATTCGACCTTCTTGTGTCACTCGAAGCTCGTTCATCCTTTGGGACTGATTGATATTCGCAGGCAGTCCGTTCATTTGCTACAAATGTGCGTTATCCGCTGTGTTTGAGGAGTAAATAATCACTGGCAGTTGGCCAGACGTTGTCTAGGCTTTGATTTATAACCGCAGATGACAAACGGAACACGATGGACGACGACCTAGTTACGGTTATGCTTCGTGATCCAGTATACGGTTTCACACTGGCACTGGTGATTTAACGTTGCTTGTTCGTTCAAAGGAAGGAAAGAAGGGGATATTGGCTTTGATATTTATCATTCGAGAAAAGCCCGCGTACCGCTTTGAAGCTCTTCGGATCTCGATTCTTGGCACAAAAAACCCTCGCGCGTTACTGCACTTGAACGCATATTACGCTTCTCGAACATCCCAGTGCTTATTGGCACTCAGTCAGAGATCACTGTCAATTAACATCTGTTCAGGTACCAAGCACCCAATGAAACGAGAATATTTCGCTTGCCACGCGTCCTTTAATGCCGATTTCTCTTCGCTTCTTCGTTCTGCAATACACGACTTCAAAGAAAAAAAAACGTCCGAGATACATACTGCTGGATTTGGTATTCGGAATCGTTACCTTCAGCTGATTCCTGTACCAAAAACGTGGAAAAAACTTAACACGGAAGCGACGAAGGAAAAAATTGACCATACAGTCTCGAAGTTCGGAGTTTTATTTATAAAAGGTTGAATTTTTCCATTCTTTCTCGTAGACGAGCCGTCCCTGCAGGCCTTGGATGGTTTCTCTTTTTCTCTCGTCACAACTGCACAAGAATAAAAAGCAACGCTTGATCCTCGCGTTCGTTGGAGTTCCGATAATCGATGCATCGAAGGTACTGTAAATTATTCTTAACTTTCGTATCGCGGATAGGTGATTATATTATACTTGGCAGCTGTCAATGGTTTTGACACGAGGTTAAAATCGACAGACGGACGGGTTTCAGCGTCGAAACACTCACGTTATACGGTCGTGATTTTTTGTGCTGCTGGATTTCGGCGTCTCGACGCCCACTCGTGAGTCAGTCCGAGATAGCGGCGTGTCTACGATTTTACCGTCTCTTTATTCACTCCTTCTATCCGTTTGTCTACGTCTTCGGACATCTGCGAGCTTGCACAAGCCTCGTAACGTTGTGCATACGTAAAGTGACGAAACTCCCCTGAGCGCGGACCTTGGACACCCATAAACCGATGGACTTCCCGCTGGGCTCTTTGCAACTGTCAATTTGTTTATTTGATCGGTATTGGCAGTTTCGAAACCTCCTTGTCGTATCGATAAATCAATAAATTATTCAACGTGGCATAACGTCGCCCAGCGTCGGTTCCAAGGGCTTCACGGCTAAACTCCGTGAATACATGGGACTTTAGTTATTTGGTAACGTTTTCATCGTTTCTACGATTTTTTATGGTCAAAAATGAAACCGACCGTGGATGAAGTTAACGCAGAAACATTTTAGTTCCTGTTTATGCTCCGCGTTTCACATATCACACGTACGCTTCATCGATATATCTCAGTGTCAATATTGTGGCTAATAATACGTACAGTTAAAAATAATATACAAATACACACACGCGCGTTTTTACGTGTGCGTAAATACCGGCTAACCAATTAGATTGATTAAGTCGAAGTCACACCTCTCGATAATATTATGTATCTACACGTTACATCTCTTTCATTCTACGATTAATACGAGTTAAGCGGACAGTGGACTGACTTTATCCAGATGATGCGGTCTAATCTGATTGTTTTGAAGATTCTTCAACCCGATTGAAAGACGTTCAGGTATGTTAAAAATAATTCAGGTAAATTGAAAGGAGATCGGATCATTTCAACGCTTAACAGTTAAGACTTTGCTCGTGGTGTCGGTTTTTTTTTTTTTTCAATTTACAAACGAATTTTGGTCAATAATATACAATGTGTATACGTTCACTCAATGATATAGTATAACCGTATCGCGCTATAATTATTATAATTACACCATATAGTCGTCAAATTATACACATGTTGAAATTGAAATAATAATGACGGTAACTTTGTATCGCATAATCATCGTGGAAAATAAGGATTACGTAAACGTGCAGAAACACGATATTAAAAATTATTAGTTACATCTATATGCATATGTAATTGTAACCTAACGTGTTTAAATTTCGGCTGCGCTTTGCACAATATTTACTTTCTCGTCGTATTATAACTGCGATATTCAAACACCTGAAACATTTTCGCAATACCTTTGAAGTAACATCGATCTGTGTCAAGTTTTTTTTTTTTTTGCCTAAACTGACAATTTCTCAAAGGTTTTTGATGAACAGAACGATATCCAAATTTTGTATAAGCATCGTGATGCAAATATCACCGAAGGTTGGCTTTAAATTGAGTGAGATAATTAATTTAACCTACTCCGGTAAATAACAAAGCACCAAAAAACCAAGCCACAAACACGCAAACATACATATTTGCAATGAAAAATTCTCGGTAAATCCAAGTAGTGTTGGAGAAAATAACGAAACAGCAAAACTGCACTATATTTTCACAAAGTCGCGTCTATCATATACAAAAAAAATTATGCCAAGTCACGTCAACGGGTATAATAAAGTGTGTGAACATTATTATGCTCGCACGAATAGCAGCCGTAGAATTGAGCAGACCGGTGAACTTTACACTCGTCAAAGTATTAACAAACAACAAAGCTCGAACGAATTTGCAATTCGAGGCCAAAGCCGCATTATACATTGCATGAATTTGTTGTCTTTTTTGAAAGTGGACTCAGTTACGTGATTTTTTATTAATTTTTCACCGAGTGTTGATGACTGTTCAATTTAATGAGCAAATCCGAATGTATACATACCGGGAGGATCTCTTGAAACTTGAAAATGAACCGCGCATGCGCGAGTTTAATCGGCTGTTCGCGCAGGCTGGCCATCCCGAGTTTTCAGCCGTCAAACTTTGTTTCCGGCGGCGATGTAGTTGATACGAATTTTCGAGGTTAGAATCTCAAATAATTCAGGCAGCGACTCGGCAAGGTTTGGGAAGCATTTGTTATCGGGTCGGAAAGTCGATTCTTCAAAGAACGATCGGAATTCAATGCTTACGCTCTTTGAAAATTCAAACGCACACATTTTGCGTAGGTTGGCCCGCCTGCATCGCAGACAAAAATATCGCCGCGGGAAGATTTCGCCGACCAATGAGATCGAATTACTCGGCGCATGCGCGGTTGATTTTCAAGTCTCAAGAGATTGTCCCTGTATACGTACAAGCATCGCAGTCCGGCATACACGGTGGGGTTTATCTTTTTAACCAAAGTCAGGTTAGGTTGTCGAAATGTAAGCGTGTATTCGTGCGAAGAGAAGCTCCTCTACCGGTTTAATGAAATAGCCTAAATTCAACAACCAGATCGCCGACGGAGCGTGTGGGTTTACAAGGAAACCGGTTCCCGCTTATTCGCAGATGTAATTGTCACGAGCGTATCCTGCAGAGAGCATTCTCAAAATGGACGTCCTGCCTCCGCCATTATTATGCGCATCACGCAACTGCGGGGGAAAAAAATCTCTCACCGCCTACGCGTAATTATCCTGGATGCGTTTCAAGATGCAACGGCATTTCGATCGTGATTAAGCTTCTCTACCGCGTGGAAGCGAGAGGCGATTAACGTGTGATTAAAATTTATGTATTCCATCTGCTTCAATGAAAATCGCTTATCGAGACGTCGTATTGATAAACCAGTCCTTATATACCCGCGATATCAATGATCAATTACTCAAGTGCATGTTATAATTGTTATGTCACTGTCACTGAGAGAAAGGATTATTTTAGTCAAGCGATATTCGTCCGATTCAACTAAATCCGGCGAACGCGATATACTGGGTTAATTTAACAAAATGCTTCTGTTGGTCCAACGAAATTTAATTGATTCGACTAAACATTTTTTTTTGAATTGAGACAAATGAATATTTACTTCGCCGCCCGTATCCACACATTTAGTTTATTCAATGACTAGTTTCTTTCGGTGATACGTGTATTTATTTATTTAGATTAAGTAAATTCACGGGAAATTATAACTGTATATGTAGGCCAAGAACATGCGCTACGAATATGAGATTTCTTTGTGGAACTTCTTCAAGACTCTCGGATAGTTATAACAGCGATACTTGCGTTGACAATATCTTTATAAAAAGACATTCAATCGAAGGGAAATTTTATACAATAACAATAAATTTATTTACTGATCAGTATTCTTACGTACAACTTCAATTCAAGCAGCGTAATTCGGTTCTACAATTTATCTTGGCTCTTTATCTGGCATTCAGACATGTCGAAAAATTGGACTGGTGAACGCGTCGATTATCAGATCAATCCTTCTGTATTAAAGCATTCATCATATTCGGGTACAGAGATGTCAAGTTTTTATCGTTGAGAATTCAATTGAATACAATTCCTGCGCTTACACGTATTCGGACAATCGTAAAACAAAACAAACAAATAACAGGATCTCGATATTTTTATCCATGAAAAATATAACAGCAGTTCAGCGATTACGCGTTGTGAGAATTTGTCCAAGTTACGTGGAAGAAAATGGAATGTAGACTTTACATCTCCTGCGGTAAATATATGAGTCAATTCTACATAAAATGTGATAGATCTACCTAAGCACATTGTAATTCTTACTATTTGTTTCGTAACTCTTATTATCGGATTTGTGAAAAAGTCCTGTCCGTGTATTCACCGCAGAAGATATAAAAACTACAACATTTTTCTTTCCGCGTATACTTCCAAGCAACAACCAATGACAAACAAAGTTATTATACAATATTTGCAGACGGTATACTTCATTTCGATTATCATGATCTGCAATATTTGATCCATATCTTCCTTTCTCTTTCTCTTTCACCAATGTTTGTGATTGATAAACTGCAATCTGTCTCTCTCTCTCTCTCTCTCTCTCTCTCTCTCTCTCTCTGGGGAAAACTTTCCAGTTCGAAATATTGACCAAAAGTCCATTTCGTTCCGTTTCTAAACGCATATGCGTGTAAGTAGGTAACAAGTAAACACGAAACGGAATACTTGTGTACTTGACCGTATTCTTGTGTGTACCTTGTGCTTATATTTTACACACGCTTGTACCAACCACGCCTAATAGAGTATATTATACACTGAGAAAAATTTTTCAATCATTTGTTACAGTAACTAGAAAAGTTGAGTAAAACAGGTATCGTTAAAAAAAACTGTTTGAATATTGTTGGAACTAGGAAAAACGAGGTGCGCCTAACCATTTTGCGCTATCGTCGATCCTTTTTTGGTTATTGCAACGCAAAATCAGTTTCTGAGGTTTACTCCACTTTTTTAGTTAAACAAGGCTTCAACGTCAATTTATCGTTGCACAAGCGTTAAATTTTCGCAACAGTTGCAAGAAAATATAGCAACAGTGATCGTAATGAGAAAGAATAGTAACGGATACTAGACTTTTCGGTAACGGCTGGAAAACTAATTATCATTTTCTACCTAGAAGTATATTTTTCGATTGTGGTAGAAAATGAAAATAGTTAAGGCGCAATCAGGAGCTGTCGCATATATTCCTGTGGAAAATTTGGGATTCGGTAAATAAACAAATCTTTTACTTACTTACCTGTTATACTTGGCTGAGATGTCCGAAATGATTGTTTCAGGTTTGGGGAACGAGGCTGCTTTGCAGAAGTTGTTGAACAACGTGATGATGAGGTAGGAAGAAGAGAGGTGAAAAAAAGAAGAAAGAACGTGTAATAAATCGTTGCAGACCTTGTTATACATGTACTCTTGTATAAAAATTGGAAAAAGAAAAGTCGAGTTACAAAATGAAAAAGAAGATGTTTTATTACGTCTGCATCACGTTTCGCGAACGGTACGAAAACAATCAACTTCGTTAACCTCGCTGATTAACCGGGTTAATCCAACAAATTGCTGCACATATTTACTGTATTTATTTTTGATTAATTTTACATATGTGAGCAGACTTTCACCTCTCGATTTTAGAGGGATAATAATAAACTGTACGTGCAGATTGTTATTTATCATTCCATTGTTCAACCGAATGTATTGAAATTCAACGGTCACCGACGAAAGCTTGTAACAATGCCAAGGAATAATTTGTAACGGCGTTTATTTTCGAAATTGATCAAGTTCACATTGAAAAGAACTCATGAAATTGTGGCGGCATTGAAATTCCGAATTTTAAAACTTCCGAAATTGCGAAAATGAGAAATTCAAAAAATCTGAAACATCGAAATTCCGGATGACCGAAAATTTTTAGTTGCGAGAATTTCCGGCTTGGTGAAATTTCACCTCTTTGATCTTTCTTTGTCTTGGATTTTCGACATTCTTACGTTCGGAATCCTGGTCATTCTGATTTTCGGTTTTTCTGATTTTTTACACCCATTCAGGTACATTTTAATCTTCCGAATTTTACTCTACGTAAACTTTATCTTTTGAAATTTCGCTCTATCCCAACTTGATATTTCGTAATTTTGAGCCGTCGAAAGTTTGTCGTTTCCTCAAAGTACGATTTCTTTACTTCAAATTTCGCCCCAAAATAATTCGGAATCAGGCGCTTTCGTAACGTTTCATTTAATTTTCAGTAATATTCAACCCCAATACTTATATACATATATACAGTACGAACACCTAAACACACGATGTAAGTAAGTGTCGGGTGAAAGAGTCGGGACGCCGAAAATATACGCGGCGTCGAAAGTCTTCGAATGTGAAGAGTGTCGAGTACAGAGGAACGATATAGGCGCCTCTTATACATGCGGCGCAGCTCGAAGCTGACGAGAGAAATCATAATTTCGAGAGTCGAGATTAATAACACATATATAACGTAGGAGATTCTATAAGCACAAGCGTATGGCTGTATTATTTTTGGTCGGTGAACCCGCGAATCCCCCGCTGTGCATGCAGTGGCGAGCCTTCGAAATCAGTTTATTTGTCGATAAAATCAAGGAAATAAAACATCACACCACGTAGTTGCCAGTATAAATATTTACACAACGCGAGTCCGTGGCTGTGCGGTGAGTTAGACGCGCGTGGTTTTCTATCGGGGACAAAAATATAAAAAAAAAATACCGAATTAGTTGAATTATTTTTTGTATCACGTCAAAATCCGTCAGCTACTTTAATTTCATTCGAATCAACTTTCCCGTCAGAATTTCAAGCGTTCGTCAACGGTTACATTCCGGCATTGCGACGATACTGTGTCGCAAAATTTCTTCGACGTTTCTTACAATCGGATAATTCTTGCGCGTTCAGTCAGCGAGCAAAATGAGCCCGAAAACATTGGAATATGACCAAAAACATCAGAGTTTATAAATTGTTTTGAACGTTCTGATTATAAGAAGCCTTTTTTCGAATTATTCATATCTTAGCTTGCGTTGTGCGAATTCGATTAGATTCATTTCGATCACATAGCAGAAATTTTGTTTCACTCGTGTTTCGCTATTTCAGCGTGCGAATAAAAATGTTGGAGATTTTGAAAAACGTTTTTTCTTTACTTTTTAACTTTTGTTATTAAAACGGTCCAGCCGATTCGTTGTAAAAAAAGATTAGGCGATATTCGTTATCCCGTTTGCTCAATTTATTCGTTAGTTTCGAATCAAATTGGGTAGCTGAGCTCTTTGACCTGTGGAAAAACACTTTTTCGATCCAAGTGCACGCCGGGACACTGAGAGAAATTTTTAGTACCGGTTACCGTTCGGTCCTTAACTATTTTCATTTTCTACCACAATCGAAAAATATATTTCCAGGTAGAAAATGAAAATTACTTTTCTATCCGTTACTATTCTTTCTCATCACGATCGCTGTTGCTATATTTTCTTGCAACCGTGGCGAAAATTTAACGCTCGTGCAACGATAAATTGACGTTAAAGCCTTGTTTAACTAAAAAAGTAGAGTAAACCTCACAAACTGATTTTGCGTTGCAATTGCCAAAAAAGGATCGACGATAGCGCAAAATGGTTAGGCGTACCTCGTTTTTCGTAATTCCAACAATACTCAAACAGTTTTTTCAACGATACCTGTTTTACTAAATTTTTCTAGTTACTGTAACATGTTAAATTTTTCTCCGCGTATTTGATGGATTATAACCGAACACCCGTTACGTCGTAGAAAGCCCGATTTGACCCAATGATGGTAGGGAGGGTCATGGCTGACGCCCACGCTGCCCAGGTGTTCAAGATTAATATAAAGCTAGGAAACCGATTGGCCACACACTGACTAAAGCTGGAAGGACAAAGACGCGTTTTTAGGATCGATACAGACACACACGCGTCCAAACGACGTCCGTATCTACCTAAATTTACGTAACCACGGGATTTATACCGTGTCAGATTATATTCGCGACGAAACAAACTACGCGGTTTTTGTAACCACATTTCGAAGAGCTGCTTGGGTAGAAACGATCGTCTGGAACCCTGGCTCAAAAGATATTACATATCTGAATAAACAAGTATTACACTTGGCTGTCCGAAGTTATAGGTTAGGAGTTTTGAATCAGTTTCTCCATTCGTCGTTTGTTCTGAGAATCGTTTGAATTTCCCGCCAAATGATATATCGCAGATACGCGTGTCAACTTGTCTTTACTCCGGTAAAAATCTTACCAGATTATGACAAATGTCGAACTCTGTTCGTAATCTGATTTGCTAAATTTGAGACTTACAGTTGGAGGGTAAATTTTGAACCATAGGGAAAAAACCCTGACCTCAGGATCTTAAAAGTAAACACTGGTTTCGCGGTCGGAGAGTCCTGTGACGTTTACAATGTTTTAGAGCTTTTTAATAGAAAGCTCGAGCCGTATGTCGGAATTAAAATAGAAGAAAGTGGATTTGCAAATTGGCTCCGCAAGAAACGGCGTTTTTCATACAATTTATGGTTCATCGAAGTCTCTCGATACAGACCGACTCCTCGAGGTGATAAATTAGCGAGATTGCGGATTCGATTTTCGAATCGTTGATGAACCGGCGGCTAAAAGCATTTTTAAGGAACGAATTATAAGAGTTTTCTCAAATGCGCGTAATTGCGAGCTCTTGTTTGAGGTAACAGTTTACCGCGACATGACGTCACTACCCTACTACCTATCACATCTGACACCACGTGAAACGATATTTCAAAAAAGCAGACTCACGTGCTGACTCGCGCGAGCGGGTGTAATTACAATATCCAAAGACGTTATAGGTGATAATGCGACATCTGCTCACGATTCTTCACACATATATATATATGTATATATATATGTATATTAAGGTATCCGGTTCGAAAGACGAACCTATATACGTGCAACATAATAATTATCAGGAATCGTGCATTCTACAAGACAGAGGAAACGTGCACCGAAGTTTACACCAATCCATGTACACGTTACAAGCGTTCGGTTAGTTAGGGTGGTTCATCGTTGACTTTCGTTTTCTAAGATGCCACTCGAAAAATTTGTGACGAATGCTGAAAAAAAAAAAATTGTCTCAAAACCTGGAGGAGATAGGAAAATATTTAGAGGTCGCTACCGATTATTGTAATATTTTTTATTTGTTTTTACGCGTACACCTTACGGGCTTACGTATATACGTTAGTTTATTGTTTTTTGTATAGTGGTCCAGTTAATCGTTCACCGATCAACGGCAAACAGCGCCTAACGATTCCGCAGTTGGCTGTTCTCGTCTTTTATCCGAAAGATTAATCGCCTCGGAGAAATTTGGATAACAGTTTTTGCTACCGAAATAGGAATATCGCATCACCCTGATGTACCTGTTTCGTTTTCAGTACTGATTTTTATGAACAATGATTAATTGGACCACGATATGAAAAAAATAAACTTATATATATATATATAAGTCCGTAAGGCGTACGCATAGAAAATAAATAAATAGTATGACAATAATCGGTAGCGAACTCTAAATATTTTCCTACCTTCTTCAGGTTTTACGAAAATTTCTTTTCAGTATTCGCCAGAAAGTTTTCCGAGTGACACCTTGAAAAACAAATAGATTAAAAAATGTACAACCCTACGGTTCGGGTATACAATTTTTTTTTCATACCTATATCCCAGATATATTATACCCGTTTTGACTTCTTCGTATATTTGATCAACACGGCATGCAAGTCCAATGATCAGTTCAAGGAAAATAAAATTAGAAAACATCGGGTTGTAACACACTGTGTAAAAGTTGTCGCAGCCTTCAACCGTAGTTAACAGGAGATTCGCAGAGGGTGAAAAGAGATATGTGCTTGTGTTCTTTTTTTTTATTTCATTTTTTATTTTTTTTTGTCTCCATTTTTCTGCAAAAAAGGAAAGAAAGAATAAAAAATTTAACGTCGCGTTTCTCCCCTCGGGCGCGAAATGAGACAGTGCGGAAAGCCCGCTGAGCGTCGTAAAGTCCCGCGTTTAAAAACCGCAGCGAAGGCCATACGAGAGAGAGAGAGAGAGAGAGAGAGTTTCATTCGCCATAGACCGAAAAATATATGTACATATTATACGTGGTGTAATTTATCATCATTCCCGCGTTATGCCCGTATAATACAAACCCGTCCTCGACGTTTATCCGCTGCATGCGCTACCTTCGCTTTGTGTTATTTCTTATCCCAGCAGACACTCGTTCAGCCGTGTAATAGCCGACATAATGTGACCAGCAATAATTCATGGAAAATTGTTGTAATACAGTGGTGACCATATCCCAGAATCGTCGACTGTGGCGTCGTTAATAACATAGTTTCTGAAAAAAAAAAAAAAAAAACGATGGGGAGAAAAGAGAAGTCGACGATTTTTTAAATTTTTTCTCCATTTTTTACGCTACAAAATATCAAACCTTTGACTCGAAACTGCGAATATTTTATCCTCGAGTGAATATTTCGCGCAAATTTTGTGCTTCAGTTTCGTCAGGGTTCACTTTCTGAGGATAAAATAGAAAAAAAAACAAATAAGGTGCGGGCAAACCAAATCTTGTGAACAAGAAAATGGCGTCAGCAGCTTTTGCAAGCATTGAAGATAAAAAAAAAATATAAATGATAATCGGGTCGCGGCTGCCGGGCGAAAACATTGCGCAACTATCTTCTACCTAACCGTTCGATTTTTAGCCGGGGTCGTTTAATATAACAGAGGTTACAGAGCGCAGTGCAGCCCCTTAAGAGAGTTTTTCCGCCGAAATTGGCGGGCCGCCAATTTTCCATATCTGGAGCGATGACTAAGAGGCCGAGAGCGCGGACCAATCGGATCCCGGCTCGGTTTCATCGGCCAATCGTGCGCCGTTACCAAAATCCATCTACACCCCAACACGAGGCTTCGGTTAGGCAAGGACGCCTCGCCCCGGCCAATCGAGTCGCAAAGCCCGCGTTTTCTTCCTCTCGTTTTCTTTATTTCTCACCCTTTTTTTTGAGGAGGGACACAAAACCAGCTCTATCTATACACTCCGACTTTCGCCTCTGCCTTCCTTCTTGAAGTAGCAACGAAAATAAAAAAGGAAACGAGGTGAGAAGAGGGAGAGATTCGACCGCGTCGTTGGTTCTCAGGTTTTATTTCATCGTCGCGTAGTTCCAATTTATATATTGTTTATTTATCGGTCTAATATCGCGTAATTATATCACGTGGTTGACGAATTTTCGTAATTCATCGCACGAGTATTTCTGGTTTTTTTTTCAGATCCGTGATCTAGGAGGGGATAGATCTTTTTGAGAATCGTCCGGTGAGCCGGTCTTTTTTTCTCGTTTCATTTAAATCGCACGCTCGTTTTAATCGTTATATGTACGCTTCGATCGAGTGTGGATAAAGTATTGTTTGATTAATCACCGCCGATTTGTTACACCTACCGCCTGTTAAATCCGCAGTAATTAATTTATACTTACTTATTATAACTCTATGCTTACGGACTGCACGCGTGTTTACAAACTTTACGACACCACGACGACGACGACGCGTCTGGAGGCCGCGAAGACCAAAGACGTAAAAGGGTCAGTAAGTCAGGGTCTCCTTTCCTGCTGCATTCTTCACTCCCGTTCTCCAACACCTTTCACACACCGCCTCTTGGGCGAGATTGTACGGTTCCGTTTCTCAAGGTCTGGAATCTCGACGCGCATTGTCAGATTCATCCCTGAAGCGACGGCTCGAAACAAGGAATCGAACAATGAGCATCGAGATATTTATGTGGTTAAAAATCGAAGAAGGTGTAAACTGATCTCATCTTGTAGGTATTGCATAGATAGAATTTTACGAATATCGTAGAATTGCGGGATGATCAAGTTTCGAAACACTTGCAGTTGGCCGCCATTTTGAAACCTGAAGCCGCGGGATTTGAAACAAATTCACGGCACACAATTTTAACGCGTGCTTCGGATTTTCCATCTACGAAGGGAATCGTTTCGAAAGAAACACTGAGAGAAATTTTTATTTCCGGTTACCGCTCAGTCTTTGACTGTTTTCATTTTTTATGACAATCGAAAAATATAGTTCTAGGTAGAAAATGAAAATTACTTTTCTATCCGTTACTGTTCTTTCTCATTACGATCGCTGTTGCTACATTTTCTTACAACTGTTGCGAAAATTTAACGCTTGTGCAACGATAAATTGACGTTGAAGCCTTGTTTAACTAAAAAAGTAGAGTAAACCCCAGAAACTGATTTTGCGTTGCAATAACCAAAAAAGGATCGACGATAGCGCAAAATGGTTTCGCGTACCTCGTTTTTCGTAATTCCAACGATATTCAAACAGTTTTTTCAACGATACCTGTTTTACTCAATTTTTCTAGTTACCGTAACAAATGAAATTTTTCTCAGTGAAGAAAAGACAGGTAATGAACGAGAAGTGGAAGGTCGGGGATCGCGACGAAGGGCCGGAAAGTGGTTTGCCTACTTTTCTGACTTTTGTCGGACTCGGAGCGAGGTTTTAACCCCTTTTTAACCCCTGTCAGTGCGGCAAAGACCCCCCGCAGCTGGTAATTCGTGTTTTGGCAGGTTTCCATCGTAGGCGCGATTCTCGGAACCAATCTTAGCCTAGTCTCTCTGGCGACCCTCGTCCGCAGTGGCCAATGGACATGGAAGTGTGGAAATAGTGGCGAATCGGAGCGGGTCTCTAAACACCCCGCAAGAGGCTCACCCTTCAGAGGTCGTCCTTACGTAAGAAAGTCGGAGAGAAGAACGGCCCAGGGGCAAACGTTTAAATTTAAACCTATGAATAAGTCTTGCCTCAACTCTGCTGGCTCCCTACCCATGGACCGTTGATGCCGATGCTTGTGCTTTTGCTTGTGCAGCCTCCGTTGCGTGTCAACAACTCTAAACCGACGGCGCAAGGGTTACAGCCAAGATGGAAAAAGGAGAAGAACTCTAAACCGGAGCTGTTTACGATCGTCCGAGGGATCGGGCCTCGTAAGAAGCGACTCGGGAAGTTGTACCGCTCACGAGTATAAAGTGGCGAAGGTGAGAAGAGAGCCTAACGATGGGAAAACACGCTGAGAAATATGTTATTTGTTAAAGTCACCAGAAAAATTGAGTAAACAGGTGTCGTTGAAAAAACTGTTTGAATATCGTTGGAATTACGAAAAACGAGGTACGCGTTAACATTTTGCGCTATCGTCGATTCTTTTTTGGTTATTGCAACGCAAAATCGGTTTCTGAGGTTTACTCTACTTTTTTAGTTAAACAAGGCTTTAACGTCAATTTATTGCAGCACGAGCATTAAATTTTCGCAACAGTTGCAAGAAAATATAGCAACAGCGATCGTGATGAGAAAGAACAGTAACGGATAGAAAAGTAATTTTCATTTTCTACCTAGAACTGTATTTTCCGGTTGTGGTAAAAAATGAAAATAGTTAAGGACCGAACGGTAACCGGAACTAAAAATTTCTCTCAGTGCAAGAATGGAAGGTTTTTCCGGCCAGATACTTTCAAGCGCTCCGGTTACCGAGTTGATACTCTGTGTACGCTTTATTATTATAACCGTCGGAATTCTCTCGCAGTGGTCGAAACCGTGTCGCTTTAATGAATAATGGTGTACACGCGTTTCGGTGTTGCAGTATTTTCCGAAAAACAGTGCCAACAACTTCAGCGAATCTGTATTATGTTCTCTCACAATTTTTCAAAGCTAACTATTCGCTCCTTCGCACTTGTCAAATAAGACAGATTTTTATCGCCACGTACCGTATATTTTTAATTTCACTCCCACACGCTACGCGTTTGCAGGAAGAAATAACAAAATTACGATGCTCTCGCTTAATTTTAATAATCCGATCGCGGCTCGCGGTATGTTTTTTTTATCTCAATTCGTGCGAAGGATACAGAGAACGTGTCACAACGGTTTTTAACATCTTCTAGTCCCATTTACCGAATCCAACGCTGTTTGTTGAAATAATTTTCCGAGCGTTAAACACATATTATCACTATTAGCCTCTTGCCTCGGATATTATTCGATCAACCGGAAGTGGGAGGGCTTCCCGTAGCTGATGAACGACGAAACTGAGAACGTATCGAAGTGGACTTGCATCGGCTTCTTGTGATTTTATTTTTATTTTAGAATTTTTTTTGGCCTCTCTCTCTCTCTCTCTCTCTGTCTTTTTCTTCATTATTCACGTCACAAAATCTTCGACGAGGTTTCCTCAGCCATGAGACTACATTTTCCATAATCCGCGTGATCTTGCAGCTCTCACTTTTTTTTATACTTATAATCGTTCCACGCCGCAACAGTTGGTCAAGGTTAAAGCAAAGGTGACACGGGGTCAAACATCACGCCGGAGGCTGTACGTATAAATTCAACACCTCGATTTTCACCTTCGAGTTTTCTTTATTATTATCACGCGTATTGGTGTCGACGCGTTAAAGTGTCCAAATTTATAAAACACCGCGTGGGCGTTCAGATAAACCTCGTATAACTTATCGGCTGTACGTGTAACACGGAGAAATATCTGCCCGAGGCTAAAAATCGAAATACACAACGTAAAGCGATGAGACATAATTGCGAGACGTGATGGGTGCCTGTAACTTGAAAAAAAAAAAAATTTCTATCCATGTCTGATAAATTGCTCATTTTTCATTACAGATACCGTGTTAAACGTCTTTAGACGTCTTGTGTTTGACGTTATACGCGCTAGTCGGTGTTGAAAGTTGACTCGAGTATTGAGTAAGTGCAGATTATATACGTAAAGAGAGAAAAAAAAAAAAAACTCCAGCGTTTTATTTCGCTATCGCTATAAAACCAAACCAATATATAATTAAATTTAGTTTTCTTCCCATTTATCGAAATGCAAATGTAGTTCTATTATTTTTCAGGAGAGAGAGAAACTTCAAGGTACAATTGATTATCGGTTCTTCGCAGATTGAATTCTATCATGTGAAGAGGGAAGTATAGGTGTAAGTACCTTGTACACTAATGCACAAAGTGTGAAATCGATCATCGTCGATAAATTTAATAACAATCATATTACACGCTTCCTGTTTCTGCGGCGAACATAAACCGACGAGTTTATACAATTATCAATCTTACAGTATACGATTAAGCGCGAATATCAGAGTTAAAAATTATTCGATGAACAGGATTGTTTCATCCTGCGAAAATTAGCTGTCACATACGAGTTTCTGCGATAATTACGGCAACCTTTAAACTGTGATTTTCTCAACCACGGTACGAAGTTTCATAAAATCGTGAATATACCGAAGCCAAAATCCTTGTCTTTCAAAGTGTGCATTACAGCCAAGTGCCGGGCAGTAAAGAGCAGGGGAATAATCACAGGCCGAAGAATGTCTACGTATACTAAACCGGAACTTGGGACTAACTTTCGAGTGTTTTTGCGACCGTAAAAGATACACACGCCGCGGCGACGTGAGGAGGATGAGGAGGAGGAAGAGGAGGAATGGTGCGAGGCTGAGAACCGGCGACGTAGGCGTCTCCCATGTGTGTCGCATTTAGCCGATGGGTGTGTAGGTCGCCTGAATACACGTGGGTATAAAAGTCCATCGCGGGCAGTCTTGTGCAGCGGGTTCAGAGCCTTCCTTTCTCGCCCCTCGTCCTCTTCCTCGTCTTCCTCTTCGTCTTTCGCCTTGCCTACGCGGTTTGCGCTCACTCCGACCGAGCGACCGGTTGGCCAGAGTTTCACGTTTCACGAGCTCTGCAAACCAGCCTCGTAAACATTCGCACTTACCTACTCTTCGGCCGGCGGAGGAAGAATGAAGATAAAAAGAAAAGAGAGAGAGAGAGAGAGAGAGAGAGAGAAAAATAAGTGAAAATAAAAAAGAAAGAAACACTTACGTACGATTATTCTCTCCTTAATCAGTTACAACGTATTATGCATCATGCGCAGTGATGTGGATCGAGTTACTGCGGTATCAGTTTCAATTTCAACGCTTTACTAATCACGATCTAATTCTACGTGTTTTGCTACCTATTATAAGTACACTGAGAGAAATTTTTTATTCCCGTTACCGCTCAGTCCTTAACTATTTTCATTTTTTACCAAAATCGTAAAATATTGTTCTAGGTAGAAAATGAAAATTACTTTTCTATCCGTTACTGTTCTTTCTCATTACGATCGCTGTTGCTATATTTTCTTGCAACTGATGCGAAAATTTAACGCTCGTGCAACGATAAATTGACGTTAAAGCCTTGTTTAACTAAAAAAGTGGAGTAAACCTCAGAAACTGATTTTGCGTTGCGGTAACCAAAAAAGGATCGACGATAGCGCAAAATGGTTAGGCGAACCTCGTTTTACCTAATTCCAACAATATTCAAACAATTTTTTCAACGATACCTGTTTTACTCAATTTTTCTAGATACTGTAAGAAATGAAATTTTTCTCATTGCGGACGAACGAATCCGTCGTCATTTTTTCTACGACGAATTCATTTGTCTCGATGCTTTTGAGCTCGAACGGGAATGTCGTCGTTTCACCGATATTGACGATATCTATTTATTATCGGTAACTAAATGCACGTGCATAACATACGGATCAATTATCAAAAAACGTCCGTTAAAGAAAATTTACGATACTTATGTACTTCAAAAATTTCCGCTTAATTTCACCGTTCGATTCTTGATAAATTTCAATAATTTTACGCGTAAAATTTCCAAACAAGGTGAAACAACGCTCTAAAATTTATATTCAATTATACTCCAACTAGTGAAAATTTATTGCGATCGGTGAATACCTCGTCATAGATCTCGCGTAGTGTATAATTTACATAAAAGATCAAACAATGGTTATAAGGTACGCCTCTCAAAATCATTCACCAAAACCATCATCGAATAGTAAAGTGCTACGGTGCTAAATATCTTCGTTCTGTCTCAGTAAATACAACAGAAACCGAGTCCATTGACCCCGAGCAGTTGAGCTAATCCAGCCCGTTGAATATTCAGCCGTCCCTTCGGAGGGCTCGGGACGACGGGACAGCTGGTCGCGTGCCGAGGGGCCCGCAAGACCCGGTGGGCCCAACCACGATGGGCCCCTTCTTTGCCACGCGTCTACGGGGGCTCGTTAACGAGCCGTGCAGACACGGGTCCGTGGGGTGCACAGTGTCGTAACTTCGCGTGTTCTTTCCCGCTTGACGAATTTACTACAACGCCCAGGTTTGGCGATTAAAAAGCTTTCGCAACGAAGCAGGCCTAAGAAAGTCCCAATAGTCTCTGAAGCGTTTTTCAGATACACTGAATCTGATCCTGGCGCATAATCGGTTCCTTAAAATTGACCTTTATGCCAAAAGAGGAGAATAGAATACCTGATTAATATTTATAACGTATTTTATTTTTTAGAATGGAAATCGTCCAACCTACTCGATGATCGTTTACATGCGATCTGTAATTACAACCTAGAAAAATTCAGCAAAACAGGTATCGTTAAAAAAAAACAGTTTGAATATTGTTGGGATTACGAAAAACGAAAAATTATTGTCGATCCTTTTTTGGTTATTGCAACGCAAAATCAGTTTCTGAGGTTTACTGTACTTTTTTAGTTAAACAAGGCTTTAACGTCAATTTATTCTTGCACAAGCGTTAAATTTTCGCAACGGTTGCAAGAAAATATAGCAACAGTGATCGTAATGAGAAAGAACAGTAACGGATACCAGACTTTTCGGTAACGGCTGGAAAACTAATTTTCATTTTCTACCTAGAAATATATTTTTCGATCGTGGTAAAAAATGAAAATAGTCAAGGACTGAGCGGTAACCGGAAGTAAAAATTTCTCTCAGTGCGAGAGGCAGGCACGTGACACGAAAGGGTTTCTTGTTAGGTGTAATTTTCAATTTCAATATCGTCGCTTCGCCACGCCGCAGACGATGTAGAGAAAGCATGGAGGGGGGAGCGATATTTTATAAATATTCAGTACGTTGAATTTGTTTTTAATATTTATTCCTCAACGGACAAGCATCGTGTTTTATTATCGTACATGCAGAATGTATTACCTACCGTCTATCGGTATGTACGATATGTTTATAATATATACCATAACAAAATCGCAATTTGTGTAATTATCTGCAACTGCGTGGCTGTTCTAAACTATCAATCAAGATCACCGAGACGCCGTCAGAGATCTTTGCGCAAATGTCAATCGAGATTTAACAATAAGCAGAATCACATTTGAATAATCATAATCGCAGGCTCTACGCAGCGGTTCGCAAGTTTGATGTGTCTATGCATAATACATCGCTTTGTATCGTGTATACGATACATATGTGTTTGTAATATTACGAACTAACAAATCGGATATTTCATATAACGTGTTATCAACTGGGAAAATAAGGCGAAGCAAGTACGATAACAAAGATATAAATAAGAAAAAAAATTTTTATTGTACATAAAAAATGTCGCATTTATAGTTGTTCACAAGATGTGGAAAACGTAAGAGCAACAAAAGATATCAAGAGACACTTTGCATTACAAAAAGGAAAAATATTACTTAGACCTGCGCAACGTTTGCGATGATTAGTTTACTTACGTTTTGCACAAATTCGCTCGTAGAAAATAATTTTTTTACATATCCACCGTATCGACTGCAGGATAGAATGCGGTCGAACGAAGTGTGCAAAGACGCAAGAGTAGTTAAAAGTGTTACGATTATTCGAGTACATGTGTAATAAAAGTGAGCCGTAAATTTGATAAATCAACCATACGTGCGGTGATAAAGTTATAAGTGTAATTATCGCGAGAGGATTAAGATTATCGAGACAAGAGTGTAAACAATGTGCGTTCAGTGTTCGAGCAGTAGTTAGAATCCGAAAAATATAAGTGGTTAAATAGAAAAAAAGCTTGTTCCAAACGTCTGTATATAACTATCTGTATATACATATCTATATGTATACGACGTACATGCCGCAGCGTTAAACGTGTTTGAAATTTACGAGTCAAAACAATCAATAACCTTTCATAGCATTGTAGCAGTACCGAGGTGTGTAACTTGATAACCCTGCAGCAGCTTTTTGCGCTGCCTATACTTATCCCTCAATTCTGACAGAACTCGTAAATTAACTTACTTACATACTTCGCGCTTCGCTCAAACTCGGGGAAAAATTAATAATCGCAGGCTCGGGTCCGCTTGAGTGATAGGAGAAGAAAGCTGACCCGAGATTATTGTGTAACTTGTTAAAAATGCTGGTGAAATCGACGAGAAAATTTAAACTCCAGAATCGAACTTCGGAATTATCTGTTATTGAAACATGCACTCTTGTGAATCGAAAAACTTTACTAAATTTCACCGAATCTGTGAAAACTGAGAAAACTTGGACGAAGACTCGAGATGTTGAGAACTACTGCCGACCGAAGTCTCGTACTGTAAACTCAGCAAAATCGTCTGCGCAGCTGTACATGCATAAGGTGAAAAACAATTCTCGGTAAATTTGGTCAATTGCATGAAACTTTTACCTTGCGGCAAATAATTGCACGTTTCGCGATGCTTGAGAGGCGTTGCAATAAGGGTCATTGGCACACTTTCCAACTGATGTACACACACACACACATATGCATACGAATAAAAAATACCTAAACATTTGCACACCTGCATTATTATATTATATTTTCACCTTCACGCTATGTTGCGTTTCTTCTCTTGAATTTATTCAATTCCATTTCCAGCGGCTGAAAGCAAGTAGATTTTTAATTCTTGCCTCGCCTTCGTTCGTGCGTATTAAAATTATACCACATGCGAAAGTAACGCGTTTTCTTTTTAAAATTGGAGATAAATTTTTATCGTGAGATCTTTGAAATAAAATAAGAAAAAAAAAAACAAAGAATCCAGTAACTCTGATATCCAATTTCGAACAATTGTTTTATCAACTATTTTCATAATCGGTAAACTAATTGACTGACCGAAGCTGCTGAGCGTTCGTACACGGCTGTAAATATTGAGAAGTCGCGTACGGTAAAAGAATGTAACGGAGCTCGGCGACTGTTTAGACTTGAATTAAACATTGACTTAGCAACGTGCACGGCGACTCCGAGAAGACAAAGAACCGAAAATGCTCCGAGTGTCGTAGAGTTTGGAAAAACCGACGGTCACTGGAAGTTAGGAGCCGTTCGAGGTGGCTGCACGCACGGCATAGTAATAAAGTGTTATAATCCTGTTACACCCGTCTCGAATATCAATTTATCGTCCATTGTTGTTTCTGCTTGGCGAAACTCCATGCACTTTGTACAACTTGTATTGTACTATGTACGTATGTATGTCGAGAGTCGAATAAATCGAATATCGAAAATAAATATGACGGCGCTCATTTCACAGAACTACACTGAGAAAAATTTCATTTGTCGTAGTGACTAGAAGAATTGAGTAAAACAGGTGTCGTTGAAAAAATTGTTTGAATATTGTTGGGATTACGAAAAACGAGGTACGCGAAACCATTTTTCGCTATCGTCGATCCTTTTTTGGTTATCGCAACGCAAAATCAGTTTCTGAGGTTTAATCTACTTTTTTAGTTAAACAAGGATTTAACGTCGATTTATCGTTGCACAAGCGTTAAATTTTCGCAACAGTTGCAAGAAAATATCTTTCCGATTGTGATAAAAAATGAAAATAGTTAAGGACTGGGCGGTAACCGGTACTGAAAATTTCTCTCAGTGTAACAACCTCTTCTTTCCAATCCATATCACTGCTCGACCATTTTTATTGGCACCTAAAATCTCTTTTCGGATACTTTCAAAAAAATTATGCGATAATCGCAGCGCGAGCAAAAATATACACGTAAAAATAGTGAAATTACACTCGGCGTAAATTTTTTTTAACTTTCTTGCAGGGTGAAATAATTTCGTAGTTAAGCCCAGATTAATCGAAGACTTAGCGAATGTTGTAACGAACCTACTATAAATCACGTGACGCGTGAATTCAGCAAGCCAGAAAATAATCAAAATGGCCGCTGTAAAAATGCCTACCATTCAATTCGAGGTACACGATTGGTTCCAGAATTCACCGGCGATCATCAAGATTCGGACTAATTCAGGTTACAAAACACCATCATAGAAAGAATAGCTTAATTGTACATTTACTGTCACCTTCGGTGACACTCTCGAAACTCAAAATTCAGCCTGCAAAGTACATCATTGTAACATTGCGAATTTGTGATTTTTTGATCCAGCCGATTTGTGTATAAATATAGGAAAATCGTTCCTCGGAAGAGTTCAAATTTTACGAATCACATACTTCGTCACATCAATTGCAACCGAAAAAACGAAGCGCTGATGGTATTCAAACAACGGAGCTTCTTGCTCCCACGAACTGGTTTGTTTTGTTGATAAAATTTGGGTTGATTTATCTAAAATCGAAAGGCTCTTGAAATCAAATTTTTCTTTCACACAACGAAGAATCTAGTTGTCTCTACACTTCATTTTTCTAGGTACAGTACCGGTTACAGTCCATCAACTTCTTAGCCTTCACGCTGCACACCGGGGTCAAAATAATCCCACGGCATGTTCACCTTAAATTCCACATAAAAAGTATCCAAAATAATCTGATTTGATCCAAGATAAATTATGAAATATCGTAAAAATCGTTAATTCTTTCTTATTCCAAAAATTCAATCTCACTCATTCGCAAAACAAATACCTTTTTCCTATCTCGGAGTATGTCCATATTTTGTTTCTTTTTGTTTTTTTGTTCTTCTTGAAGCTAAAAATTCAGTGAGTTACGATTCATTTCCCTTTATTTTGTTGTTTTATGAATTTCTTCACCACATTCGAAAGTTAAGTTCACCAAAGATATCCAACTCGCCTTGAAATATCATAATTAAAGAGTATCCCAGAATTTTTTTCAAATTATTCGAATAGATATCACCGTTTCTAAGCAATGATTTTTGACGTGGAGTCTCGAACGATCTTAGTTCGACACCGGTGTTACAAACAATAGGTATGCCGCGCAATGGTTAATTCTAATCTCAGCTCTCTCCTTTCCTCTGAATCAAGGCAAAAAAAAAAAAAATAAATAAAAATAAAAAATAAACAAAATAAAAATGTATACACATATAATATAAGAAAAAAAACAACGTGAAAGATTGAAAAAAAAGTCGCTCGATCCGCGATTCTTTCGGCACGAAGGGGGCAGCACAAGGGAAGCAAGCCTGAGGGGAGAAAAAGGGGGGCAATCGACCACAACTGCCGTCTGTCGCGGGGATTCCCTACGCCCCCTATCACGCATGGTCGATTTCCAGGACGTGGAAGGGCAGAGGCAAGGCTGCCGACCTTGCAGCAACAGCAACAGCAACAGCAACAGCGGTAACGGCACCGTGTGTTAACCCTCTTTCCTCTCCCTCCCCCGCGCTCTGTACTTTACAACGTTAGGATAAGGGCAAAAGGGGGGTGGGGGGGGGGGGGTCCGAAATGGGGCACGGGATGCACGATGGAGTTATTGATTTTTCTCCTTCTCCCGCGTGCTTGTGCGTTTGTTGTGCACACTTTTACACATACGCGCAATCGTGCACAGACACGTGAAAAAATGGCGGACGTGCCCCGTCTATGGGATGGAGGTGGGGGGTATTTGCTCACTTCGCCGATATGGGCGCAGACAATTCTTCGTGCCCTCGTGCGAAAGAATAACGGCATTGGATTATACGAGATGTGTGTGTATATATATATGTGTTATAACTTGTAGTTTATATATACGTGTATAATCTTCGCACTTTTGCAGGCACGGAGTTGCGGGGGGCGATTCTGCCTTTCGCTCATGCATGGGGGATAAGAAAGAGGGGGCGTCTAGTGTCGCGGGCGGTATTTCCACGCGATGAGGAACATCGTGTAATGTATGGCTGCGATTCTATATGCGCGCGTCGTTTATTTCATCTTGATTACGAAGCTCAGCTGCGGAAATGGATGGAGAAAATTGATGTCACCAATCGCGTTATCTTCTTTATAGGAGAAACTGTGAGTTCTAATTGTAATATATCGCTTTTGCGAGTAACAAGTTTCGCGGATATTATAGAATATATTTTGTGATAAAACCCTTGTACCGATCATATTCACCTTTTTTCTTATTTCAGATGTGAGAAGTACGATGCTTACTTTATTTTCAATCGAGTATTCAGCCGGTGGATTGGAAACAGCAACTCGACTTATCGTCATGGTTTCTTATCCTGTCGCTTCATCGTGATCGACGACCACGGCTTCGATTCACAACAATGGGCCGAATAATTAGAACAACGGTGATTAAACTACCCGATATGTGCTTTCGACGGTATACACTATGGTGCGACGAAGAATTGATTCCAACATTTTCATAATTGTTGAAATTTTCAGCACAAGTCCGAAGGGGTTGGCCTTCCTTTCTTCAGGATTTCTTCACCAAAGACCTTTCATCTCTGAATCCATTCATACGACTTTGCCTAGACTAACCAGATATCAAGGATTCCAAAAAAGGCGTTCCAATTATCGTGGTATTAACAACTGACAAATTGCGAATAAAATATTGGAAAATTCAATTATTTATTCGTTTCAATCCAGGTTACAAAAAGTAGCAGCGATACAGTATCAAATGTAACATATCGTATCTTGCAGGGGTGCGTTGCGCTTGTACGCAAGCCAGAACTTAAAATATACTTACTAACTACGACAATGACTGTCTAATATAATATTTTTCATATTCTGCTTAATATAATATATACTGCAATCCTTTGTGTTGTTCTAATGTTCAAACATATTACGAAATGTTCAATGTTAACATACTTTTGGATTTCTTTTCGACTTTCACTTAGTACTATTAGGTAACTTGTTAAAATACTACACACTGACACCCCAACACTTGTATTAAGATTGAGGCGTATTAAATAAACAGCTAAAACTTGGTAGTTATATATTCGTGACTTTTCTTACCGACCTTTTCACAACTCCTGTGCAAATTTCCCGTATTTTGGTCGAAGCTCTTGATACATTGGTAAAAGAGGTTGACCTTGCTTTTTTGGCGTTTTTGGATACGGACATTTTTCCATCTGAAATCGATTTGTAAGATTCTTCTGAGACTGACTGAACCCTTAAGAATGCGCTGAGGATATCAAGAACAGAGTTGGACCTGCGATTGGGAAAATTGTTGAACAGTTCCTGGTTTTTGCAGTTGCCGCTCCTCGGCCGTTGATCGCAGCGTGTTCGACCTTGGCGCAATCAGGTCCTCTCGTAAAATTACGTCGATATAGCGAACGGATGATGCAATTCAAACATTTTTCGGAATCGTCATATTTTCACCAAAAATCCTAAGGGGTTAGCCTTCCCTTTTTTTAACCAAAAAATCTTTCGTCTCGGAATTGATTTGTATGACCCTTTCCCGACCAACTGGACCCCCAGGAACTCAGAAAACGCAGCGAAAAGAGCCTGGGACCAACAGCAGAGGAATGACGGCGAAAAGATTTTCAGCTGAAAAATGTGAAAAAGACAGGTTCTCGTTTTTTGGTTGTAACTGTTGATCCGTTGCTCGCAGCGTATTGGGACTGCGCTTAATCGATTCCTTTCGCAAAACTACGTCGGAATAGTGCCACAAAGAATTTATTCCAGCACTTTTAAAAATCGCGAAAATTTTCGCCAAAAACACAAAGGGGTTAACCTTCCTTTTTTTTTGACCTAAAAATCTTTCGTCTCAGAATTAATTTGTACGACTCTTTCCCGACCAATTGGACCCCCAGGAACTCAAAAAACGCAGCGAAAAGAGCCTGGAACCAACAGCAGAGGAATGACGACGAAAAGATCTTCAGCTGAAAAATGTGAAAAACACAGGTCCTCGTTTTTTGGCTGTAACTATTGATCCGTTGCTCGCAGCGTATTGGGACTGCGCTTAATCGATTTCTCTTGTAAAATTACGTCGGAATAGAGCCACAAAAAATTTATTCCAGCACTTTTCAGAATCGCGAAAATTTTCGCCAAAAATACGAAGGGGTTAACCTTCCTTTTTTTTTGACCAAAAAATCTTTCGTCTCAGAATTAATTTGTACGACTCTTTCCCGACCAATTGGACCCCCAGGAACTCAAAAAACGCAGCGGAAAGAGCCTGGGACCAACAGCAGAGGAATGACGACGAAAAGATCTTCAGCTGAAAAATGTGAAAAACACAGGTCCTCGTTTTTTGGCTGTAACTGTTGATCCGTTGCTCGCAGCGTATTGGGACTGCGCTTAATCGATTCCTTTCGCAAAACTACGTCGGAATAAAGCCACAAAGAATTTATTCTAGCACTTTTCAGAATCGCCAAAATTTTCGCCAAAAATACGAAGGGGTTAACCTTCCTTTTTTTTTGACCAAAAAATCTTTCGTCTCAGAATTAATTTGTACGACTCTTTCCCGACCAATTGGACCCCCAGGAACTCGAAAAACGCAGCGGAAAGAGCCTGGGACCAACAGCAGAGGAATGACGGCGAAAAGATTTTCAGCTGAAAAATGTGAAAAAGACAGGTTCTCGTTTTTTGGTTGTAACTGTTGATCCGTTGCTCGCAGCGTATTGGGACTGCGCTTAATCGATTCCTTTCGCAAAACTACGTCGGAATAGTGCCACAAAGAATTTATTCCAGCACTTTTAAAAATCGCGAAAATTTTCGCCAAAAACACAAAGGGGTTAACCTTCCTTTTTTTTTGACCAAAAAATCTTTCGTCTCAGAATTAATTTGTACGACTCTTTCCCGACCAATTGGACCCCCAGGAACTCAAAAAACGCAGCGGAAAGAGCCTGGGACCAACAGCAGAGGAATGACGACGAAAAGATCTTCAGCTGAAAAATGTGAAAAACACAGGTCCTCGTTTTTTGGCTGTAACTGTTGATCCGTTGCTCGCAGCGTATTGGGACTGCGCTTAATCGATTTCTCTTGTGAAATTACGTCGGAATAGAGCCACAAAGAATTTATTCCAGCACTTTTCAGAATCGCGAAAATTTTCGCCAAAAACACAAAGGGGTTAACCTTCCTTTTTTTTGACCAAAAAATCTTTCGTCTCAGAATTAATTTGTACGACTCTTTCCCGACCAGTTGGACCCCCAGGAACTCAAAAAACGCAGCGGAAAGAGCCTGGGACCAACAGCAGAGGAATGACGACGCAAAGATCTTCAGCTGAAAAATGTGAAAAACACAGGTCCTCGTTTTTTGGCTGTAACTGTTGATCCGTTGCTCGCAGCGTATTGGGACTGCGCTTAATCGATTTCTCTTGTAAAATTACGTCGGAATAGAGCCACAAAGAATTTATTCCAGCACTTTTCAGAATCGCGAAAATTTTCGCCAAAAATACGAAGGGGTTAACCTTCCTTTTTTTTTGACCAAAAAATCTTTCGTCTCAGAATTAATTTGTACGACTCTTTCCCGACCAATTGGACCCCCAGGAACTCAAAAAACGCAGCGAAAAGAGCCTGGGACCAACAGCAGAGGAATGACGACGAAAAGATCTTCAGCTGAAAAATGTGAAAAACACAGGTCCTCGTTTTTTGGCTGTAACTGTTGATCCGTTGCTCGCAGCGTATTGGGACTGCGCTTAATCGATTTCTCTTGTAAAATTACGTCGAAATAGAGCCACAAAGAATTTATTCCAGCACTTTTCAGAATCGCGAAAATTTTCGCCAAAAACACAAAGGGGTTAACCTTCCTTTTTTTTGACCAAAAAATCTTTCGTCTCAGAATTAATTTGTACGACTCTTTCCCGACCAATTGGACCCCCAGGAACTCAAAAAACGCAGCGGAAAGAGCCTGGGACCAACAGCAGAGGAATGACGACGAAAAGATCTTCAGCTGAAAAATGTCGAAAATTCAGGTTTTCGTTTTTTGACTGTAACTTTCGATGCGTTGATCGCAGCGTATTGGGACTGCGCCCAATCGATTTCTCTCGCAGAATTACGTCGGAATAGTGCCTGAAAAAATTGATTCCAGCACTTTTCAAAATCGCGAAAATTTTCGCCAAAAATACAAAGGGGTTAACCTTCCTTTTTTTTTGACCAAAAAATCTTTCGTCTCAGAATTAATTTGTACGACTCTTTCCCGACTAATTGGACCCTCAGCAGCTCAAAAAACGCAGCGAACAGTGCATGGGACCAACAGTAGAGAAATTATGAAGCAAATTTTCTGTTTTTCGGTTACAAAGGGGTCAATGGTTGTTGGTTCATAGTATTTATTTATTTTTTCATCGTAGTGTTGGGAAACAGATCGTAAAAGGCAATTACCAGAGATACAATATTGTAAAAGATCCACACATATACTTATGTGTAACATTCCCACAGCTAAGAAACTAGACCTAAGACCACATCTGGCCTAAAAAAATACACACGGATCGCGAAAGCAAAAATCACAAAAAGGAAACACCAACAGTAACGATCATTAACTGTACCGAGACTCTTCAGTCTGGAAAAGATGCAGATAAAGTTCACGCTTAAACGCGGCAAGAGTCGTAACAGACATAAGTTCGCCCGGAAAACAATTTCAATGTTGAACGCCAGTGATGGCCAAGGAATCACCGGGCTTGCCTTGCTTTTGCTGCAAGTCTTCAGCCAGACACATCTCGTCTTGAAATCAGAATCACATCGATATAATTATTGCGCAGTATACACCGCGTGCGTAAAATATTTATTGACCGCGGAAACTGGGAAGGCCGAATGAAATTCAGCGGGGTATATTGCACAACATGTAATTGCACGTCGTATTTCTACTTGGAATTTCTCTAAACCACAATTTGTATTCGTCGATCTGCTCGTATATCCATTCTCTTAATATGCAGTGGTCATGTAGTGAAAATGCTCTTTTCAAACCTCAAATAACAGTATATTTACCACAGGCCTTGCTTTATTCAGCTGGCTTGTATTACAGCCGCCATGAACATTTCTAGAAAAGCCCATATTAGGGAAACATTCACTTGTGTTCAACTTGCGGTGTGCTGTATCACAAAAGTTATCCATAAAATATTTGTGCTGCGCAGAATGTGGTCCCGCATAATTGTCCGGACCCTGAAAATCACAAAATGGTTTCAAATTCATTCTCACTTCAAATCGATGGATAAGAATATCTGGAAAGCCTAGAACGTTAAAAAATTCAATGACTAAGTATAATTGATGAAAGGAAAACTTTCTTACCAGAACGATCACAGTTTGGCTGTATTTTTCTGCTTCTTATCGTTCAGAGAATTCAATCCAATTTTTATCAAATTGATTACAGATATCTACCATCAGCAGAAGTGATTTCGAGTGGCTCAAGGCTGAGATCAAACGTACAGTTCAGTCAAAGAGCTGTAAAGGCAGAAATACGATGTAACGAAAGTTTGAAAGTACAACTGAAGTCAGTCGAGTTGAATTTTTGTTGAAATAATAATTTATTAACAAAGAAAAAAACTTTTTAAAACCATAAATTTCAGACACAATATCACAATTATTCACGATCTTTAATTTACCTCATCGTCGAATCATTTCTATAACCCACTGATCGTGAGAAAAATCGCGTAGTTTGGACGAATTTTTCATTTCAACGATGATTTAATACACAGACATGTAACGATAAATATCATTTCAGGTAAACGAAACTGGATGAACTTTCCTCACAGCTCTTTGGCTGGACTGTACTTTTGGTACATTCGTACAAATCGTCGAAGTATAAAAAAAGGCACGTACCCAGAAACGTGATAAGGAAGATTGATAAAAATGTGACCGTATATTATATAGGGCAAATATAGATTCCCTTAGGGCTGTCTTGTTCTACAGGCAAGGCCTGCGACTCGTGTGCTCAAATCTCGTTAATAATTCAGGCCTCCGAAGTATTCCGAGAACGATTGACAGCGCTCGAGTTGCGAGATACGTGGCTGCGGTTCTCCGTTGCAATTATCATTCGCCGCGGATTGCATAAATTAAGTCGACGCATTGCATAACCGACATCACATCAAAGGTAAGTACCGGTTGTGCCGCCTGCTTGTAGCGACAGCAATAACCGCAGTATATGCGGCGTTGAATAAATTCTGCCGTGCGTTGTAGATGTAAATTTTGAATAGTAAATGATAAATTTTCAACCGTATAATAACAATGAACAATTGTGCTTTGTCCGCGCGCTTTTGAGCCCGCGAGGATGTGAGATTATAGTCGAGGCTCAATGGCTTGCTCGCATCGTATCGCAAGGCTTCGCTGGTTGACTTTCCTCGGATTCTAAACTGGGTCGACGACGGTACAGATAAGCAAACGCGTCCAGTTGTTGTTTCAAACCGCATTTTATACCGGACAGTTTTGTCGCCCTTGCGTATCTTGCCAGTTCCTCAAGTGTGTATCGTCGATGTGTGAGTGATGACTGAAAAATGAGGCGGCGTTGAAGTTCCGAATTTGAAAAGTTCCGAAAACGCATAATTTCGTATTTTTTATCGAGAAACTTGAAGTAGAGAAATCAAACCTTGAAGAAACGACGAATTTCAATGGAGCAAATTCAAGTTCGATAGAGCAAAGTTCCGAAAAATAAAGTTATCATGGCGTGAAATTCCGAAAGTTAAAATTACTCAAACAGCTTAGTTTACTCAACGAGTGGGTGTGAAAATTTAGAAAAACCAAAAACCAGAATAACCAAGATTCCGAACGAAAATCCAAAACAAAGAAAGATCAAAGTGGTGAAATTTCATCAAGCCAGAAATTCACAGAACTGAAAATCTTCGATCATTCCGAGTCTTAATGTTTCAGATTTTTGAATTTCGGAACTTTGACTTGTCGGAGTTGTGTCCTTTCGGTATTTTGTTCCTTCGAAAGAAAACTTCGGAATTTGGCGCTTTGGGAACGTTTCAAACTAGGAATTTCAACCTCACCCCCGAAAAACGTACGATTTTTGTAGCTGCAAAGAGAAAATCTAACAGTTCTTACACAATTCTCCGTAATTATGATCACTGGCACGTTATTATTATTATTATTATTTTTTTCATCTGTAACAATTAAAATAATTTGATTTTGGTGCAGCAATAAATTGATGCTACGGTTTCGATTAGCTGAAAAAACGCCGTAAACTAAACAAACAGATTAAGCGTTGCAATAAGCAAAAAATTTTGCACCTACAATTACAATCAAAAGATTTTCTTTACCGCTGGACGGCGCAAGGACGTTTTTTGGATCGCAAAGGCGTTGAAACAATCCAACGCTTGTGTAGTTTGTAAGAATTCATACTTGATGCATCCACGATCAAGATCTTTATACATACCACGCAGTTGCATATTCGTAACCTTGACAATTGCTGCGGTGAACGAGAACAATAATGAATACGAATTATATTATTCTCACTATTGCGCGAGTTTCTTTACACGTACATATATGCATTTGGTTTTTTCCGTCTGCAAAATCAACAACGGCAGGAAATACTAGATAATTTGATCAAAATCGTGAGGAAGCAGGTCTCCGATTTTTAAACGAAAAACAAACTCTGAGAAAGATTTTCATTCAAGATCTCGCTGCTTAATTACAACAAAAATTATGCCTTGAGTTTCATGGATGAGAAGATTTCAGTATGCATTAATCTTTTCTTGACTGGTATTCAAATCAGGCAAACGTATGTGCGTGTGTCTGTGTGTGTGTATATATATATATATATATATATGCAACATAGACACCTACGTGTATGCGTACATGTGTACAAGTTCCAGGAATAGATGAGAAAAAATGAGAAATACAAACGCTCAAGATTGAAGATCGTGAAAAGGTGATTAATACACTGCATGTCTGTATAATTAAGAAGACTCGAAAGAATATCGCATGACAATATAAATTCAGCATTGCATTCAGGATTTTCAGGGAAACGTATTGTGTCCGCATATACGGCAGGTGATTCCGTCTACATTAATACCTGTACATGATATGGTAAGTAGTGTAGGTTCATAGTTTTTTGTCCATTAAACTGTTTCTTTTCTTTTTTCTTCTTTTTTGTTTTTTCGCGTGTGTTTTTTCCTCATACACGTATCTTCCCCGCAATCACTCAAGTTGAGGAACAATTAAGCAGGTACAGCGATTCGCAATTAAACCCTGAGTATAACGAGTTAATCTCCAATTAAGAACGTTGTGTGTAAGATGCCTACGTCGCTGGTATGCCCAGTGTGTTAGCTGGCGGTAACAGAAAACATTAAAATGTCTGCGGTCACGGTGAAATACGTACACCGCTTATATACGTATATGTTTAACACGTAGGCATGTATAAATACGTGGTTAAAAGTCAAGGATTTTTACTTCAGATTTACAGTCTACGTCTACGGCTTCGTATATAAGGTTTACAATAATTTTATGTCTTTAATTATGTTCGAGCAGCTCGCGTCGACAGCTGTCAAGAATGAACTCAATTGTATATTGTATTATTATATATTACATAGGTATGCCTACCTGTAATGTATATCATTTACGTTTAACGGCTGTTCCACTTTCGAATACACATTCGGTCGTTTAATTATGCACGGACCGAGGCTCGGCTCGTCGACTGATTGCAGTCGTTAAATGCTGTTTAAAGCTTATAATTATACAATTTCCTCGAAACTGTTTTGTTTTTTTTTCCCCCAACTTTGAAAATTAGAAAAAGAGAAAAGAGAAGTGTAGAATGACGCAGCGCAAACTTCCGCAGACAAGAAATGTATGACAAATTCTAGCTTCGTCCGTTACCGCAACGATTGTTTGTGTCTGTTTCATTCTCGTTTGTTTTTTTTTCCTTTTTTTTTTTTTTTTTACCTTAGAACCGCGTCTCAAGGACCGGTTAAATTTAATTTCGAAAAATTATAGGTATCGATTACTATCGAAGGTTTTCCGTCGTACCGAAACACAATTTATCTCACGCTTCTGCAATTTTTTTCACCACGTATCGAGTAGTTATTCATTTATAATCGACAGGCATGAATATTTTATTATAATTTCTGCATTGATTAAAGGAACGTCTGTAGATATAC
This sequence comes from Neodiprion pinetum, assembly GCF_021155775.2. Lineage (NCBI taxonomy): Eukaryota > Metazoa > Arthropoda > Insecta > Hymenoptera > Diprionidae > Neodiprion > Neodiprion pinetum. The sequence continues at coordinate 38,007,527 of NC_060232.1, forward strand.
TAGTTGAAAATATATACGTATTTATGTATACGAATATTATACAGTAAACTATAATTTCCAAGCACTCGTGTATACGTATATTTATATGATATAATTAGCAATTCAATTTGCAGATGTTAACAACGCGGCATGTTGCTTATTTTAACACCTTCGTTGAAAATTCACATAATTTCTTTTTCTACTCCTTTCATTTCTTCTTATTTCCCACTTCCGAATCAACGCGGTTTCGCCCACGCGTACGTTTATTATAATATGTATAAATACGTAAATATGCATATTCGGTTTGCACAGTGTCTTTGTAGTAATCATACTAATTCGCACGTGACCTTCGCGGTTTTACACATTTCAAATTATACATATATCTTACATAGACGCGGACTAACGAACTCGCTTCATTACGTTCGAGTATGCACGTATTATATACATGTAGATATACGTATACGTGTACGTACTTTGTACCTAAGTAGCAAAGTACGCAAAGAGCATAAATTATACAGCTAATATAATATACGAGAGTTTTCAAGATTTGCTTTGAATTCGGCTGAAGAAAAGACGGTACTGAAGACGAAGAAGAAGAGATAGAAAAAAAAGAAGAAAGAAAAGAAAAGAAACGGCGATGCGTTTACGTAAGTATATTTAACGCACGTAACAGATGATCGTTAAAAAAAAAAAAAAAAAACCACATGCCAAGACCTTGAAAAATGCGTTAAACCATCTCCACGCAATCGTTACACAAATGCACGTGTATCTATAATGTATGTATACATGTAAAATTGCACATAGGCGTATACTTTTATTTATAATCCATTCACGCTACACATCCTAATTGTCCCTGTGATGTTTATTTCGCTATATGATAATGAGAGGTAATAAATTTCAACACCCGCATACAATGGTTTTGTTCCTACGATGAAATAAAATTTCATCCACTGGAGGCCTGCAAAATGGGAAGGAACCTTTTACCGGAAATTCAATTTGCTCCAAAGGAGCCTGGGGCGAGGAAGAGAAGGAAGGACGAAAAGGGCGAGAAGATACTGTACTGCGGAGGGGATCGCAACCGAACCGAGGGGGAGATTCCCTGCGAAAAATTCAATCTCGAATCGCAATTCTTCGCCGTTTAAAATTCACACGGTGTTAACGGCGAATTCGAGACACGCGATGTGCGGACCAGAGCTGGCTCAACTTCTTTGGCTAATCGTAACCAGCAGACATCAAGGCGCGGGTGCAAAACCCTAAACGGCTGTAGCGCCGACGATTGTGCAGCGCGGAATACAAAATCGATGTTTGATTGGTTACGGCCCTGCCTGTATCAACGCATAGATCTATGATTTGCGATTCATTACCTCACACACAGATCGACGATCCCATCAATCGTTTATTGTCGAAAATAACGCGCAAGCGACGCGTGGAATAATTAATATATTCTTATTTGAGGCGAACAATGATCGAGGGGGAGAAACGAGAAGCGATAAATTTTAAAAACGCGCATGATCGAGCGCTCCGTTTTTGCTTCGCGACGACGTCCCCGGTTTCATAGATCTCTGTAAGAAACCTGACCTAACCAATTTCGACGGGTATAATACTAAACGACCTTGGGTTGATATCACGATATTAACCTTTTTTCAACATTGACATCAACGTATCATGTTTCAAATTTAACCTTGCAGTTTTCGGAGGACGTATGAGTAACCCGATCCGCTGCATGAGATCGTTACTAAAAAAGAGATCGATCGGAAGTGAAGACAAAAAAAAAAAAAGATTACCGTGCTGGTCCCGAAATATGTATGCAATTGTGCATGACTCGTATCTTCGATCAGTGACACGGTTTAATTAGTGATTTGCATGATAATAGGAGAAATAAATTGAAGGTATTACGACGCTGTAATTCTTCAAGTCTTTGCCTTAGAGAGATTCGCAAAAAATTGCAGAGCATTGATCAATGTTTTAGCTAGCTAGGTGACATTTATTTATTTCGCGATGCATAATCGACTAGAGTGGTTACCTTCCGAGCTAATATGTATAAGTGTATAACCACTAGATGTGTAGAAAAAAGTTTTGGCACCTAGAAATATTTGGAACGAAGACACTGCGCTAGGCGCCAGCGCCTCTCGGAACTGATTCGAACGCTTGCCAAAAAGTTTGCCGATTCTTCGAACCGATGTGCTTCGCCGGACGAATTGGACTTATTACGAGGCACCCGAATTAAACTCTTGTGTTATACTTCCTGAGTCACGATCTAATTCATCGATAAGTACGGGTGAATAGATTTCGAGTCCGTTTTTCACGCGTCAATTTTTTTGGCAACTCGTAAAGAAATCGCGAGCTCGAACTACGAGGCTGAATTACAGTTTTAGTATTGCGACGCGATTGAGCAAGGTAAGTTGAAAAGAAAAGTAATATCTTGTGATTGATTTCACGTAAGAAATATGAAAACAGAAAGCTCGTATTCCAGTGTTTAAACCTTCGTTACACGAATCATTGTGAAATGTCAATTATATGCGGACGTCTCGCTACAGTTTCTGATTGATATCCGTTGGAATTTCCCAGACCTATGTCTAATCGCTTCTTGACAAAATATGTGTACGTAATTCTTGTATAAAGGTGTATATTGACTGTTAATTACTGAAAATTCGAAAAGCCATTTTCATTCTGTTTGCGTATTTTCAGTGAAGTAAAATTAAACAACTATCTCGATATCTATTCTATACTTTTAGCGACATGTATAATATACCTACACTTCTACTGTAAATTATGCGCATAGAAAACACACAGCTATAATCTCATCTCAGTATGTCATCAGCTGATGCATATACGGAAAAACGTATGAACACTTTTATATCTCGTGGCAAAAAATCTGCGTGCACACCCACACGGATAGTAAATCCAGTTTCCCGTGGGAGCGATCACGGTTTACGTTACCGAGCCACGAAGGAATAAAAATTGAAAACAAAGTTAAAAAAGAAAAGATTCCTGCAGCAGCCGCGGACTTTTGTGCACCGGGCGAAACCCACGCTGCCCTGACGGCTTTCACGGAACGGAATATGGCCGCGGTCACCGTTTACGGAGGAGCGTGAGACGCGTGTGTGCAGAATAAGGATTGTGCAGGTCGGGTCGGGCTGGGTTGCTTCATCCTTTCGGCGCCTCAGCTCCGCGTCTACGCCCCGGAAACGACGACGCTGTTGTTAGAACCAGCAGCGCAAGGGCAGCAGCGTCGGTGGAATAGAAAGAGGACGAAGAGGAAGAGGAAGAGAAGTTGGAAGGGGAGAAAGAGGAGGAGAGAGAAGAGAGGGAGAGGGAGAGGGAGAAGAGAAGGAAGAAGAAGAAGAAGAAGAAGAAGAAGAATTAGAACAAGACGACGAAGAAGAATAAGACGATGAAGAAGAAAAATAAGAAGAAGAAGAAGAAGAAGTCTAAAAAGAAGAGGAGCGTGGGATGGCCCCCGATATCCGCGCCATGAGTCTCATTTTCATCTCACGACTTCCACTCCATTAACCACAGGTTCTACGTCACGGCTATGACGTTAGGAATTCCCGGTGCCGGGGGGCCGACGGGCCGCAACGAGCTACGTGGACCCGGATAGAAGAGGACGGAGCGACTGGGTAACACGTAACGTGCGTGTCGCGTCGCGTAGGTGCAAAGCCCGAAACGTGCACGCAGAATGCCTTCGGCAAACAAGTCTCTTTGCACACACGTACACTTGGGGACAATGAATCTGAGACGGCTAATTTTTCACACTGGACAGTTACGTTGGCAATATAGGGAAATTTACAGCGCCACAGTCGGCCGAGCGCGAAACTAACTCAATCTCAATAAACGTAACGTAACCCATGACCGTTGAATCTAACCTTAAAAAACCGCGGGATAATGAATTATTGGATTGACACGTATTCTAAGGTTAGAATCGACGGTCATGGGTTGTGTTACGTTTATTGAGATTGAGTTTGTTTCGCGCTCGGCCGACTGTGGCGCTGTAGGTTTTTCTGTGGTGCCAACGTAACTGTCTGGTGTAAAAAAAATTAGCCGTCTCAGATTCATTGTCTCCAAGTATACATCCCGGAGAGCTAATAACGCGGGTGGAAACGATGCGCGGTTTGCCCGTCTGCGTTTTGACTTGCGCGTATAATCGAACGCTCCCACCACCGATCCCGAAGTGACTAAGCAGAGCGGAATGTCGCCGATCTGAACCTTGGGCCCTCCGTCCCGGTTTCAGAACACCCGGGGAACGATTCTTTGAATTGAGAGGGTCTCTCCACCGCACGCCATCTTCAATGGGGGAATGAAACAATGAATGAAACGCGAATGAAGAGGGCATGGTGAATGGATGGATTCAGGAAGCGCTTGTTCACATAAATTCTTACTAGGGCAAGTCGAATGCGGTTGATATACGGAAAGTTATTGGAATGGGGATTTCGGAGAACTAAGGAACGTATAGGATCTTGAGGCCGTTACACTTGACGTAGTGTTTCCTGACTGAAAATTACCCAAGTATTCGACAAAATGAAAAGAATATCGAAAATATTCTCACCCGGAATTAAAACGAAGTAGAGCATAAGTCAGTTGGTCATGATAAGAATTCACGAAAACCTTCCATTGTGCAGATGAAGCATAACATATTTTAACCCCAAGTTGCCAAAACGAAATAAATTTAATATCCTACCGAGAATCGTTCTACGATACTTACTTCCGTTTTCCCATTGGAGCTGACCTAAAGACGAATTCATTGATTATATTTGAAAATGTGTTTATAGAGATATGAATATGTGTTAAAAGGAAAAATAAAGGCGACAAATGAAAAGCGAGAATGAGAGGCACGTGTGCAAAAATTAAGTACGAACTTGTACTTTTACTACTCCGATGCAGCATCCGTATGCTTGCGCAGCGATTGATCGTGCAGATGCATCTTGAATATTGAAAGAGATGGAGCAGACCAGCTGCCATCTGAGGGAGCAAGGGTGTGGGTGCATGGCGTGTGGAACGTACCTATATACGAGTCTGATCGCACGTCGAGACACTACGAGGGGATTTATCGATTGCAGCTGACCTTGATAGCTGCCCCTTAAAGCATAGTTGCCTTGAAGAGAAACGATCCCTTTGCCGCTTGTACATTCGGAGAGCTTTTTTCCGTCACCTTGAATCCACAAATTCTGAATCCAGTTTGGCACCATGGATCATTAATCGAGCAGCATCGATTAATGGGGCTGATCCAAAAGTTATTCTACTACTGCAAGAAAGCCCTTCCAGTATTGCATTATTTAATTTTCATAATGTGTAACGTTGCTGCAATTGTCTAGCAATGCGATACATTGCGGCAACATTCCGATTGCAATTAACCTCGGAAGAGTTGCAATTGCAATGATATATCCTTCACGTACAGCACTTCGTGCGATTTATTCCATTTCTCGAAACTTTTTGATGTCGGTGTAAGACGGTGATTGTGATGTAATTCATTCGGAATCAACATCGATGGTTGTACGCGTCCTTGCAAGGGGTAAAAAGTAGAAAGTGAAGAACCTTTCGGCAACGTAACTTTTACAGATTTAAGTCAGCGGTATCGTGTAGTTTCGATTCAATGGAACGAAACACGCTTTTTCTACACACATGTAACACGTTTACCGTGTGGCAAAAGTGCGAATGGCAGATTACACCTCTAATCACAACAAACGCGGAAGTTGGCTATTCATTGACGCGCCTTGGCGGTGAAAAGTCCTCGGTGATTGCCTCCTCGATACTTTGCTTGCGAGTGTTTTAGTTGTTCGTAGTGGCCGTTACATTCTAAAACCAGTTTACGTCGTTATCCATCCTGAAGTAGCAGGCATGGCTTGCGCCCAGCTACGTCACGTTTCGTTGGTTTCTATCCGACCACGACGAACTTTCTAAATTTTGCAGTCAACGTCACGATCGGATTACGCACACAGTCATCCACGCACGTACAGTGCGTTAGTAATGTCGGCGCCTCGTGGAAGCTTAACCGGTACCGACGAGCTTCGTTCTTTCTCACAATCAGTACGACGAACACGAGTCTACGAGACTTTGAACTCTGAGCGAGAAAATTCTACGCGATACGTACTTGGATGCGGTTACGACTTGAGGTTGATAAATTAATATATCATACTTCGTGCATTTCTGGGTATCGCACAAGTTGTTGGTCATGTTTTTTCTCTACTACTCTCGCCAAAGTACAACATAAAAAACAAAGTAAAATTAACGATCCCAGAAAACTAATACAGACGTCGTTCCGTCAGAATTATTGATGCAATAGCTGCACAGTAATCGATCATCGTCACAACCGTATGCAAGGAAATTGAATTAAATAGATGGTCTCTATGTCAGAAGTCTGGAAAATACGGAGACTGGTTGACGCAGTCACACCTCCACAACCTAATGGCTGGTAACCTTTGGAAACAGGTTTCTTCCAGATGTTAACGAATTTTTTGAACGCGAGACAAACGCAGAAGATTTAAATCTATAAATTCATAAGTAGTACCTAATCCAAGTATGCGAAAATCGCGTAGGCGGGTACACCTACTTCAAACACCACAAGGCTGGCCCAGCTCAGCCTGACAATTGTTTGTCCAGGTAGGCAGGTATCCAAAACAGTTTGTTAATCAATCTTCAATTTACAGGATGGTGCTAAATAAGTGTGTTCCTGCTGTGAATTAGTCAAGTGGCGGTTCTATGAATCGAGTTTTGAGGTTCCAAACCCACATTCACACAAAATAGATGCTATACACACGTATCTACATTAGGATGATCAATCTGTTATCGATGTTCCTTTAACGCGAAGGTCACCAAGCCGAGGACGCGACGAGGGCATGCAGATTTCCGGGTTAGCTACTCGAAGACCAACACAAGTATTAAAACTGTATGAAAACCACAATAAAGAACCAACAAATGTAGCCGAGAAACTACGGTCCTAAATCCGAAACCCTACTCCTTGCAAATTCATGGTTGATCAATAACAATGAGATCCACTCGATTAGGAAGACACCGTTAATGTCAGGACGCCAATTAGTATTGAAAGGATTCGATTTGACAGCTACATAACGTATACGTCTGCATGTTTAGCACAATGAACATGCAGCATAATGAACTTTCTGTTACTGGAAGAAGCGTTTACTTATGAAATTAGACGTAGATAGCAACCGATATTACTATGGGGCTACATCTTTAGAAGCCAATTAGCAGTGCAGTACTCGGCTTAACAAGTTACCATCGACTTAACAATCTATTTACAATCCATAGGTACTCTCAAGCAAATACTGTATCAAATTAAGTCGCCGTGTAAAATTTTCCGGTTGAATTTAATGGCAGTAGGCAAACTTTCAGAAGTGGTAAAACTATCGGACTGATACATGTTGCCGTTGGAACAAGACCAGCGATAAAACAGAAGGGAGAGCAACTTGGTATGAAAAATAGTGAGATAAAAAATTCTGACCTGCGCCCAGCGTGGTACTTGATCAGCTTCCAAGCAAGACCATCCATCCCACTCGCTTTCTGGTCTCTCCTCTCTCTTTCTCTCTCTCTCTCTTCTTCGATCTGGCTACAGGGTCACGCGTCGATACATACACACGTAATAATATCCGCGGGCAGCACGCGATAGTCGGAGGAATGAGTCAAGAGGACAGCGAAGGGAGTGACGTCGTCATTAAATCGTTACCGCGTAAAGGGGACTCGAAGAGAGTGGATAACTGGTTGGTTGACCGTACATCTGGCAAGTGACGTAAACGTACCAACCAAGTAAGAGATGACGCGCTTGTCGGGTTCTGTTTACTCCAGTGACGTTACATGTTATACTTATATGTATACATGCACAGCCTCACCGATCTCAATTTATTTATTACTCAACGGATGACTCGCTCGGTGACACAAATTGTCACGAGACTTGAAACGTGCGGAAATTTTTACCATTCACGTAATATATAAACTAGGGAATCTCCAAGCGGGATGATTTCGATTCTGATTCTAGATCGTTTCGCAAATTTTCGATCTGGTTGCTGGGAGAACCCTCTATGGTTTCAATTTCAACCATTGGAACCTGATGCTGAACCGTGCGATAGCCGCATTCAAAAAATAATCAAAACTTAATCATAAAATAAATTTTTTAACTATCACAGGATTCTTATTTTTTAATCCTGACAGCATTTCCTTCGGGGCATTCATCTCTAATTATGTTTTATTCGGGTAAAAATTTATGGAATTTTGGAATATACGATCTATCCTGCAGACTTTTTTGGTAACATAATTCCCTTTTACATTGCCGAGATTCTAGAATGTTCTTTCAACCGCGCTTTTCCTTTCCGCGCTTAATATGCGGCATAAGCATATGAGTCACAGCTCGTTGCTACGAAGTGTGGATTGCGAAGCATAATCGATAGTAGTGGACGGGTAAATAACGATTGAGGCTTTTTGGAATCCACTATGTTCACCTGAAACGTTGAATATTACATTCAGACGGCTTGAATATCGATGCTGCAGGCGGTAACTTGACCAATTGGATACGTAATAACGAAACCCAGGTTACACAATTCCGTCAAAACGATCAGCCGGGAATGAGGCGATAAATTGCGGTACTTTTTCCCACGACAATATAAAATCGTCAAAATTACGGTGACTGTACAGTTTGGAAATTGGCTTGATTGCATCAATTTCCTCGTAATCGATGAAATTCGAGTCCGCCCCGAGCGATTCCATTACGCACTGCAGGTTCCTTACATTTCCTCGCGAATAGTTCTACAAACCAGTCGCTACTTCAGAAAAACGAATGCCAAACTTCACGTGAATGCCCAAAGCGCGTTTCTTGGACCTCGTCCTCCTGGAGGCGAGCATTTTTGGTGTAAATCAAGGCTACACTGGAAAGTACATCGGTTCACGCTCGGCCTGGACACTGGGCATCCTTAATCTTTGCTGCAGCCTTACGTTATCGTATTTAGTGATAACTGGGAAGAATTCCACCGACCTGTGTGCCAATGTAGTAAACTGCGCAGTGAATCTGATTTTCTTTGACGCGGCTGTATTAGTAACGCTGTTCATTCAACTTCGCTGCCTGTTTAGAAGAAGTAAAATGGAATCCGTATATCGAGAAGTAAGCTGAACTTCAAGTTCCCATGGTGTTTCATTCCTACTAACCACACAACATATAATCAGAAATGGTCTCAATCGTGGCCTCAGAATCACATTCATTAACCGGCCAACGTTCCATGACTCGAATTGGCCACGTTTCGATGTATCACTGAGGCGAAATATTGCCGATAGATCTTAATAAATTTCTTACTTATCGCTAGCTGGCTCGTTTGGATCAATCTTCCACTTGGGGTGGTGATATATGTGGAACCGTTGGACGGATATTGCTGCACGTAGTGGCTGCCACCCTCCATCAAAGTGCATCCTCGTATCGGAGTGACTGGGAGGTGCGTAATTGGCATTAGAAATAAGTTTATACAATCCATAAATTGCCTCATGTTTCAGGGCTTTCGTGGTCTAATGATAGCATTTTATTGGCTGAACTTCGTTCCGACAGCAGCCATGGAATTTCTCGGTCAAGCGATGTTGCTCTTTCGGCACGAGTTGAAGGAGCTTCGCCACATACTCCGTGGATACACAGCAAGAAGAAGAAGCTGCGGTGAGGGCGAAAAGATCGAACTGCCATTATTTTATCTGTTTGATCATTACGTTTGGCAATTATGTGCGTTCCTAATTCAGGGGTCGCTGAATTGAGGAGGTTAAACCGTCGCCACGCATCTCTGTTCGCCATTTCTCATAGGGTGGCCGAATTCACGGGCCTCGACAGTATGATAATGATCGAAACCGAAACCCTTCTTATCCTAGCAAACTTGTTTCTCAAGGTAAATTCTACCAGTCTAAATTCGACCGATTGGCGCAAGGAGTTTTACGACGTTGTGCTGAACATATACAGGTATCACGTTCCTGATCGTAATCTACGTGTTCCATTGTAAACAATTCTGTGTCGTATAGTTAGTTTATTTATTCAGTACAACTTATCCGAAGTACTCATAATTACCGTGTCGGAAAAGAGGAAGCGAAAACAGATAAGCTTTGTAAATAGCTTGTAAATCTGAGGTTTTGACCGAGCGAAAGAAACAGGGAAATTACAAAGTGTTGATGAGGAATTAACTAGCGAGAATCGTAGTGGATATGGTCTTACGATGACAATGAGTCAGCCTTATCGATTACACAGTTTGTCGTAAGATTCTTTCACTCCAGAATTGAAATCCTGAAATTCTCGCAAGGCTATACTTTCCATACTCTTCCGCCTTTGACTCGCACAATTCACCAAAATTGGCTCTACGTACACAGTTTCAATTCAAAATGAGTTGCAATTAGTTGATCCTTGCAAATCCCTCATTTCCTCTTCCAGAGTGGAAAGAATCACGCAGTATTGCGTTAAAGGATACAAAATTCAGGTGGAAGCTGATCGATTTGTTGCGGCGATAGACGAAATCGATCCACTGGATTTTGAGAAAGACGAATCTTTCACGGAGGTAACAATTCAGTTCCGATTTTGATGTTTACGATTATCAAGGTATTCTAACACTTTACCAACTTTCGAACCTCTAGTTCCAGATTTTTCGGAGACAGGTCAGGCTCAGGATGCTACGTTTCGACTGCCATCGTTTCCTGAAGTTAGACGCGAATCTGATTATTCGGGTAACTTATTCAAGTTTCAACATGTATATTCTTCTTCCACGATCGGTAGCACGCATTTATCCCGTATGCATTTCTGACCGATTTTCAAATGCAGAAACTGAAGTACGTCATCGCAGTGGTTTTGATACTCGTTCAACTCACGAATCCCGTTGAAAATCGAGTATCATCGGAAACAGCCAACGCAACCGAGGCGGTCAATCTCACTCTTAAAGTCCTCGATCACATTTAGGTAACGTATCGTGTCCGTGATAAAATTTTGATCACCCTTTCTTCTCGCCTCTACAAATTACTGGATGATGATAGCCGTCGAAAGTGTAAAGTTGAATGAATTTTTTTACAACTCTGGTGTTTCATTAAAGAAAAAGAAAAATTGATGTATATCGCGAGGAAGCGAGCTACCGGTGACTCACTCGCTGTATTTATATGTCACCGAACCTCGTGAATCACTTGCTCCAACAACCCAGTAACAGACCTGCAACGAATAAACTAATAGCTTCAGTAGCCTTAGGAAATCCAAAAATCCTAGTCTGAACTTTACATAATACTTTACTTATGATTTGCGTTTTCGTATCCATCCAACAATAAGTGTCAGAAAGCTGCGTTTTAATATAGGTTTAAATCTTAAAAATAAATTCGCAAAAGATTTTATGTTATAGAAAAATTGTAAATATAAATCGTCTTTCTTTCATTAAAATTGTTTATCTAACTTTTCTTTATTCATTTTTAAATATTCTCTTCTTCTTCATTCATTTTCAAATAGTCTCTTACTTTAATTTATATTTGTTTCTTTGAAGCTTTGTTCTTTTAACGTCTCGAATTGTTTTGTTAACAATTATTCACTCATATTTTATTACCGACAGAGCAGATCAATCGATGTTACCCACGAAAAAGAAAATAAAAGACACATATTAGGAAAAGCAATTTTAGACGTGGTGCTCTGACGATGGTTTCGCAGTGAATGAGCTCGTTTCTGAGAAGAAAAGTTTACACTTACGAAGGCAATTTCAACCAACTACTTGTTTTGGTTTAAGGCGGGGATATTCAAATCGTTAACCTCGTTGATTTGATACCGGTAGCATTTGAATTTCTGTTATAACTACGATGAAAAGAAGGTTTTCCTGTCAAGAAATTTAAGATGCTAAAAATTTAAGATGCTTGGAGCACTATACCCGGCGGCAAAATTGTTGGTATATGAATATGTTTACCGCGAGGTTGAAATTTCCGTAAAAAAAATCGAAGCGTATCGAAAAATGATTCGATTACAAAGAGATGACGGTTGCGAAGAAGCTAAATAATTACACATGCGGCGACAATAACAATAATAATATCCCCGTGACGTATAATGGATGCGAGTGATTCATCGAGCAAATATCGCGTGGAGCCGGAACTAAAAGTGATCGTTGGATACGGAGAGTGGCGATGGAGGAATTGTAAATCCTTAAACTCGTGAATGAACTTTCTCAGAATTCCTAGTAAGACTTTGCAATTACCTGACTCGCCTTGTTCACCTGTATGAATGAAACAACCGCAGACAGACTCTTCCCCGAAGATCTCGAGGGACCGGAAATTACCAGTTTCAAGTTCTGCGGATGCTTTACCAAATATAATATCACTTGATACATACATGTGTATATACGTAGCTACGCGACACATACATGCAAAATTTACTATCGCACGTGACAAGCCCGCTAAAATTTATGTACAGCGAAGCGTGCCTTTTGTAATATAGTACAGCTAGTGTATAACTTCTGTATAATTTTCACCATGTACTTGTCCGCGTGTGACTCACGAACATTATACACGTAGAATTATATAATACATGTTGTTGCGGCTAATCGCGATGCAGATTAATTTTTTTCCCGCATATTCTTCTTCTTGCTCGTTTTGTTTTTTATGTTGTTTTCTTTTTTACCGATTGAACTTTAAGCTGGTCGTTCCATGGACGGCGACAATATTTATTAAAAGAAGGAGACAAGTGCTGTAAATCGGGTCTCCTATTCAGGAGGTTTGAAAATTCAGCTGCGGCACAACTCGAAGGAGTAAATTACTGAATTTATCGTATTATACCTATTATATCGTACTCCGATAGGTGTGGCATAACTTGTAAAAGAAGTATCGAGACTGCGTACCGTTAGTCCATTTAAATGATAATCGGATCTGATTTATGCACATACTATCACGTGACTTGTAACTAAACTGTTGGTATTAATCACTGGCTATCGATGATGTCGACAATGGATTATACGTTCGTCTGCCATAAAATACCCGCATTCAATACCTCGAGCACATACAATTTCATGTATACTATATAATCCTTCGTTCCCAACTTTTCCCGTCCATTGAATTCAAGCTAAATTTTACAACCCTCAAAAGTAATAAAATAACATATTCTCGATGAGTCATCGTAAATGAGTTTCGGAAAGTCTGAACCATTTACAGAAGGTCATAAACACGCATGTGTGTGTGTGTGAAAGGGGAGGAATTAAATAGACGCTACCATCGTCAATTAGGAACACATTGTCATTGATGGAATCTAGGTATATAGGTAAATGCATAAACAAAGAGCTGTCAAAGCTTGATTAAATTCGAACAGATTCCCCGCCTTTTCGAGGAGAATGAGTCAAGCTGAGCTTCGGGGCCCAGGAGGTTTCCTCGATCTGATAAAGCCAATCTCCGTTTCCTCATCCTCTCCCCCACCCTTGGTTCTCGGGTGAGAGAAAAACGAGCCTAGAGGGCAAGGTGCGAGGGATGCGGAGGATTCGGCGGATCAACAGGTGGGTGGAAAAGAGGGTTGCTTCACGCTCCCGTGGCGTCCGATGAGTCACGACGTGCACGGAGTTCCACCAAGAATGTTTATCGCTGGCCGGCTTGTACCTGGATGACTCATTCTATCGTCGGTAAGAACAGTTACGGGTGTAAGTCTAGCCCTCGAGGCGCGAAGGGAATCGAGTATACAGCGAGTCGAACATGCCTGTGCCTGCTGCTTCACACCTGATTGCGAGTATGCGTTATTATAACTACACTGAGAAAAATGTCATTTGTTATGGTAACTTTAAAAATTCGGTAAAACAGGTATTGATAAAAAAAAAACTGTTTGAATATTGTTGGAATTACGAAAAACGAGGTACGCCTAACCATTTTACGCTATCGTCGATCCTTTTTTGGCAATTGCAACGCAAAATCAGTTTCTGAGGTTTACTCGACTTTTTTTAGTTAAACAAGGCCTTAACGTCAATTTATCGTTGCACAAGCGTTAAATTTTCGCAACAGTTGCAAGAAAATATAGCAACAGCGATCGTAATGAGAAAGAATAGTAACGGATACCAGACTTTCCGGTAACGGCTAGAAAACTAATTTTCATTTTCTACCGAGAACTATATTTTTCGACTGTGGTAAAAAATGAAAAATAGTTAAGGACTCTGTGGTAACCGGAACTAAAAATTTCTCTCAATGTACAGATGCTAAGTATTAGTTACGAGCAGGAAGCTGAAAGTTCAACGTTAAAACCGATTAAGACGTTGATACACGATCAGGATATGCGAGCTCGATTATTAAGTAGGATGAAATCCTTGGGCTTATTGTTAGAAATCAAAGAATGACGACGTTGGCCGGATCGAAATGCCGTTCGCTATAGGAAATCATGAATTTTACGGTTGGGAATAAAAATTTACAATTCTAAGGAATTCGAATGAATTAAATATTCTTGGAAATAATTACAGGAGGCATTTGGCATGGCTGAAATCATTGGCTATCATTGGCCAATCATTAGTAATAGAATCTACGGATAGCGCTAAAGTAATCGGTACAATCGTTAAATCGTTTGTTTGTTATAAGCGATTTTCATTAATTTTGAATGTTTTCCTAACGGTTTAGGTTATTTACAATTACTTGATTCCAGTGGCTTATTATGACCTGTGATTCTAATACAGTACGGAAATCGATGGAAATCGTATAACTTGGTTTACTGGGAATCGTCAATGAATCAATGGAAATAACATCATAGGGTGGAGAGTTGATCAGAAAATATTAAAAATCAATATTAACGAATCGCAATTATTCTATTAATTTCGAAGCGAACGACTGACTCCTCGTTTTATTCCATTTCCTAAGCACGCTGATCGTGACGCAGATTTCTCGTTGCGTGCATGCTATATTATGCCGTACTGATACATTTCGCCAATGATGTTATTGGGCAACAACGTCGAATTCTCCAACAACAACATCGTATTTTCTGATACGACTTTATATACACTCGCATTCTGTTCTTGGATAAGAGACTTAATCAAACTGGCAAGAACAAGGAGGATGATAATATTAATCGAATTTTCAATTGCGTTCTTCTGTTTATTCACCGTCTATGTATGTATATTATACCTATGTAGTGTAATATTGCTTTTTTCTGGAAACTCGAGCGGTGACGTGGTTCACGTGGACAAAGGGTCAAGGTCAAAAGATCGAACTTTGCGATAAATCGCGTAGTTATACATATGGTATATGTATGTACAATATGATTTCCCGCCATTAAAGGTGTTTATCTGGTAAATTATATACTCGTTTATCTGTCAATTTATTCTTCATAGGTAAATTTTCAGTTGTTATTTTCAGTTTCTCATCGTTTCGAACTCACGAAATGAACAGAAGGTGCTTCTTTCGATTTTTAATAATGTCTGTACACGCATGACACGAAGGAAAAATATATATATATTTATTTTTTAAACGTAGGTTGAAGATATATAATTATTTGTTTGGTATATTCTTGTCGGAAATCTTGCGTTTATTCGGAGTTGACCTTGAGTATCTACGTAGGTTATACAAATTTTTTTCTTCTTCCACCATGTATTTATCCCGCACGGCACTTAAGCGTATAGAAAACAGCTTACTCTCGCCTGATAAAAGGCATTGCAGATCTTTTGATCAGCGCCTTTTCAAAGCCTCGTCTCTTATTGAGTACCGCACAGCAGCATAAATTTTCAAGGATCGATATACACGCGCGCGGACACGTATACATGCATAACAGTAAGACGTAAACAGGTATGCATCGATTTCCGGTTCTGAAAGAAATAGCTGCTGGATATTTACTTGATTCTTTCACTCAATTATAGATAGCGGCATTAGAGATTCTCGGAATCTGTTTTTTCGTACACGCTGCAGTTTAATCGTATTTTAACTACACCGTGACGTGAGTTGGAAACTACCTGTCGCGCAAACTAGGGACGTTACGATACGACACATTCGAATACCGTGCGATCAGGTGGGTTAGTCACTCCAGGAGATTCGAAAGGCTTTCCAGGAAACTCTTCGCTGCAGTAATTCGCCACCGCCGCTACCAATAAGTTTTATACCCTCGGCTGCACAGCGACGCCGAAATCCGATTAGATCTCGTTTTCCGGAATCGGTTACCAGAAATCAGCGATTCGAGGAAAATCCTTGAGCGCTCACGGAGAATGCTTCTGAATCGGTATCGATCGATCGATTTTAGTTCTCTCAGCCGGTAATGTCGCGGAAAAATAGACGCACTCAACAAACATTCGCAGAGGATTAATATCTTGTTCTATCGATGCACGAAAGTTTCTCATTAATTTCACGACACGTGCAGAATTACTTTTGTAACAAAGCTCAAGTTAAACATTAAACTTTCAAACTCTGTACTCGGATTCTGTATCGAACTTTTACCGACCGAATTCGAGAAACCGGGAAACTACTTGGGTAGAACGAGATTAGATTAGGGAACCTGTCGAATAACGTTATTGGCGTTGATTTAGCACGAGAAAAGGCTCCAGAATTAAATTGCATCGTTTGTTTCAGGGGTTTTTCAATTGAGGACAACTTTCAGGTATTGGTACATAATAAACTGAGAATGAATGAAAGTTTTCAAGATAATTGAAACATCGATGTACCGATACACAGAGATTTTTGCCCACACTCGCGGACATAAATTTTGTTTTCATGTCATGCAATGGTTACATACGAACTACATATAATAACAGCTGCTGAATCCAAATCGATGGATCGTTCCGATGACCAATACAATTTTAATTCTCAACCCGTTCGTAAACATATACACATAAAATCTTAAACGTTGCCAGCATTGCGATTAGATTTATGGACAGCCTGCTGTACACCTATCTACATTTTATACTCGTGTATATATTTATACACCGATCGGCTGCAAGCGATAGTCCGCAATTCATATCTCATTTGGGCCAAATCCGGGTTGAACGGATTTAAACGTTCACCTTTCTACGGACACTTTGCGAAAGAATTGTGTATAATATTGTAGAGATCGGTTACTTGTGTAAGTTTTGGAAATCTCCAAAGGTCGATCTAGTAGCTACAATCGCGATACATGCCACCGTACACACGTTTTATACACTATATGTCATACATTCGAAGAGCATTCACCCTACACGGTTGTCTTTATGTAAGCATCGCGAACCTCTTAATTGAAAAATTGAACGCCGATACAGTTCGGCAGAGTTCAAAAGTAAGCCGAAGACACGAGTTGTTATCTATAAATGATCTGATAACAGTAATAATCATTAACTATTATCGTAAAAACAGTGGTCAGAGACCGCATGGCAAGTATTTCCTTCTCTCTCATTCTCTCATTCTCTCTCTCTCTCTCTCTCGAAAAAAAAGTAATGGATCAAAGTCCGAATCGAAACAGGTGATAAAATTTGGCAAAATGTAATCAATTTTCGTCATTGGTGAGATAAAGTGATAGTGAAAGATTATCGTTCGAGTTGCGAGGCACATAAGCCAATTACTAAGATTTCTGTAGCAAACAAACGATCCAGTTGAGCAAAGGGGAAGATAAATAGTTTTTTGAAGCGCGATATCGATATTTAATACGCATAATTGTAAAAATTTTTTCCCCACACTGGACCTATGAACAGGTGTTATATAAATATATCATATGTTCAACATTGTACTATGTGGCTGAAATAAATAAATAAATCAATAAGTATAGGCGTCGTTCTTAACTTACCGTAGAAACGTAAATACAACAAACACGCTGTTTGCCTGTAGAAAGATTTGATTAACCAAATGTAAAAATAAAACAGTCAAAAATGCGGTTTGTCCGCTTTTCTCATTATCATAACTGCGCATCAAAAAATTCAAAGCCAGTTTGCGGCATCTGTGGTTTGCGAAATCGCCACTGTGAACGGCATAAATTGATCAAGTTTCTAGCGCCATCTTACAGATAAATCTATAACTACGATCCCATGCTTGAACCGAGGTGCAAGTGGTTTAACACAAAATTACCGACTAATGTTCATAACTTTACAGGATAGTATCCGTCGACTTTTTATATACGTGCTCTCTTAAACGATCAACAATATAAGCAGACAAACATTTTTCTGCAGGAAACAGTGTGGATGTACAAATCTTTAAACAGAAGTAAAAATTTAATCGATTTCACGTGAAATCTAGAGGTCCTATATTTTATTCCATACAAAAGAATTCGATATCAAAAAATAATCAATTTCACGTTCTCTGTCAGCGGTAAATTCGAGAAACTGGAGGAAGAATTGTTTCGGTCGATAATGAAGGCATGCCGCTGAAAGGGTGTCGGCTAACTAAATAGCTAGACAGTGGAAACTCATCTAATGGCGGGATTTTTTTTTTTCGTGTTACGCAGTCGCCCAACTCGGTATGCAAGTAATCATCGCACAGTGCTGAATTAATGGCCGCCTTGTTCCGAGAGTGCATATTCTGTTTTTCTCTGTTTAATTTATCGTTACACAGTGACTCGTGAGTGAAAAACCGAATACTTGAAGACATACGGTGAGTATCGGTTCAACGAAGAAAAATCACTCGACCGCAAACGCCGAGCGCCCGTAGCTCGAGACGTGGGCAATAATAAACGGTTTTCGAAACGTGGTCAAATATTCACGGCCGGTGATTTGTTTTCGTCAATACAATCCAGCGCGTTCCTTCTTTGTACAAAAATTCTACTAATCATCCAACGGAAATTACCCCGATTGAACCAGCATGCCCGACGAAAAATAGCCACGACGCTTGATCGGCACACGTTTTCACCCTGGAACCTCTTGTCAATGATCGGCTGCATCTTACTCCGAAAAAGAAGAACAGAAGAAAGACAAGAAATTACATGCACATAGATTTACGCTATTTTTTCCTCCACGCCGCTCGTTCATTCGAGTCACTTTCCTCGGCGATCTTTCGTTTTTGTCACGATATTCCGTCGAGACTCCGTATTGTTACGAAATGCGTAAACACGGAATTGGCCACATTTTTCCGCGAATTTTTACCACCTCCACACATTCCACCGTCGGCTATGTGTGCGTGAAACTTTTTAGGACGATACCGCGCTCGCCGCGGATTTTCCGAGTATAATAGAAACAAAGCAGAAGAAAACCGACTGGTAAAAGTAGCGAAATTGACGAGACCTCACCTAATCGATATGTCATTCGATTCGAAATTTATCAGTGGGGCAATATTGTCTATGATGAGGCCGACTCTACTCCAGGGACACAATTGTGATAACCTATTGAGCCACAGCTGGTTATCTGATAATGAATATTGTGACTTTTATTAGTTTCATTCACTCCTGACTGACATAGTAAATCTCACGTTTATATATGTGCCATTCAAAATACACTTCACATCCAAGCAGAGTCATTCGTTTAATTTATTAATGTTATAAACTTTTCGTATGATTTTTTACTAAGTAACCAATACTTGGGAACAACGTCAAATGATACCAACATAATTTGTTGCTCGTGTACTTACAGCACTGCATCTCGGTTGAAGATTCAAGTTGCTTAATAATAGCAACTGTGCCGCAAGCTTTCTCGCAAGTCTATTTTTGGACTAGTTAGAGGTAGTATGACGTTTGGTCGGAGTGTCGGAGTTTGACAGGTGTTGAAGAAAATTGCAATTCACTCTAGATTATCCACCTATTACATTTCTTTAAAAACTACTTGGCTTGGTTGTTTCTCTTTTGTTCTCGTTCACGCCATATTTATTCCAAAACATCACATGAGCAAGAATTTTTCAACACGAATCATGCCCAGGGTTGTGAATATATTTGTCGAGGAATGTCTGTCGGTATTTATTTATTAATACACTCTTCATGTTTGTCGTTCCTTACTTTAAACTCGCGTCAAAGTTTCAACACTTGTAATTGCACCGAACGAATTAATTATCATCCGAATTACTTCTGTCGTTATCATTGATTATATACAGCAGTCCAAATTTATATTATTTTTCTATTGATTTAGAAACCTGCAGGGGAATGTTTCTTTCACAATTTAGAGTAAGATAGTAAGACAAATGCACCGAGTGAAATGAGAGCGAGATATAGTTTGTCAACTCATTTGTCTATTTTCTGAGTGATCACTGTAGTCTAGATTAGCAAGTACTATCATTGAAATCTAATCTGAAAACGCAAGCATTTGATGCCGATGATAAGTGGTAGTAAAGTTAGTATCGAAGCATCACATGCTCAAGTGGGGTGTGACATCAGTTTGTCTACAAAAATGCATTTTAAAAATTTGAATAAAGTAAAGTTTCTCGTATCAAACGGATGAAATTCATTCAACCAGAGATAACAATGCAACGAGCAATGCACAAGTGCTATATTCTGGTATAATAACGGAAGAATTATGGGAAAAAATCCCAATTTCATCATATTGTAGAGGATATTTTGTAACTTGCAAAATGATTTCCAACTGCTCGAAATTGTATATACATCATTTTTTACACACTAGTATTTACGCTTTGGTTATAGTGCTGCTGTGGCGATAGCAATAGCGATACCAACAGCGGCAACACCGGCATGGAAAAAAGCGCAGATGGGCTGTTGATTCGCACAGAGAGAAACAACGGAGTCGACGACGGCGTCATGGGGGTGGTGGGGTTTGACGAACGAGTTGCTATTCTCGACGCGGGTGCTCAGTATGGGAAGGTGATCGATCGCAAAGTTCGGGAGCTCTGTGTTCATAGCGAAATAATGCCGCTTGACACGCCTGCATTCACCCTTAAGGAAAAAGGATACAAGTAAGTATCCGCTGCATTCTGTCCACTTTATACTTTGTACCAAATTTGATACGATACCGACCACCAATTATACATTTTTAGCATTTGCGTTTTTCATACACCAATTGGATTTTTCAGAGCTATTATTATCTCTGGTGGACCGAGTTCTGTTTATGCCGAAGATGCGCCTCGGTACGATGCGGACATCTTTCGAATAGGTATTCCTGTATTGGGTATATGCTATGGTATGCAGATGATGAATAAAGAATTTGGTGGAACCGTTATTAGAAAAGAGGGACGAGAAGATGGTCAATATTCTATTGAAGTCGATAGCAAGTGCCTTTTGTTCAAGTAAGTATTGGGAGTTCTAAATTTTGTAGCATTTTCTACTATGCTGATTATAAAATATGATGATTCACTATTCGTTTTTTCAGGGGGCTGGAAAAGGAACAAATGGTATTACTCACGCATGGAGATAGCATAGACCGAGTGGCAGACTGCTTCCGATCGACTGCTGTATCGGGAAACGTTGTGGCGAGTATCGCGAGCGACAAGATGAACTTGTATGGCGTGCAGTTCCATCCAGAGGTAGATTTAACACCAAATGGAAAAACTATGCTGCACAACTTTTTATTTGGAATTGCCGGCCTCACAGGGAATTATACTCTTCGAGGTCGCGAAGCGGAGTGCATTCAGTACATCAGGGATACTGTCGGCAACAACAAAGTCTTGGTAAACATACAATAATGCGATTTCGTACGTAATCGAAGAAATTGATTTGGACACTTTGTACTCAAATGAATTTATCTTACTCTTTGCAGTTGCTTGTGAGCGGCGGTGTTGATTCGACGGTGTGTGCGGCGCTACTTCACAAGGCTTTGCGTAAGGAGCAGGTCATCGCTGTGCACATAGACAATGGGTTTATGCGAAAGGGTGAAACACCATTCGTAGAGCAAAGTTTAGCTGAGTTGGGACTTAAGTTAAGAGTAATAAATGCCGCACATCAGTTTTTCGAGGGTACAACGACGGTACCAATGGATAATGTCAATCTAACCAACAGCAGTGCTTCCACTAACAAAGTCTGCTTAGGAGGACCAAGAACCAGACTAACTAAGATGCTGTGCGCCACTGCGCAACCTGAAGAAAAACGTAAAATAATTGGCGACGTTTTCGTAAGGGTTGCTAATGAAGCAATGATGGAAATGGGGCTAAAACCTGAGGAGGTTTTTCTAGGCCAAGGCACTCTCAGGCCCGACCTTATAGAAAGCGCCAGTAGTCTAGTAAGCGGTGAGTTGAAAAAAATAGCCTAAAAATTCCTCAATTTTACAGCTTTTGTCAGCTACCGCTTAGTTTAGTTTTATATCTCATTGGTAAATACATGATTTTTAAAAATTATTCACAGGTAAAGCAGACACGATAAAAACCCATCACAACGATAGTGAATTAGTAAGAGCCTTGAGGACGCAAGGCCGCGTAGTCGAACCCCTAAAGGACTTTCATAAAGACGAAGTTAGGCAGTTAGGATGTGATTTAGGATTACCGTCACCGCTTGTTACACGGCATCCCTTTCCCGGACCAGGATTAGCAATACGAATTCTTTGCACCGACGAACCCTTCATGGATAAAGATTTCTCAGAAACGCAGGTATCATGGCTTGTTTGTGTAACAAAACAATTAGGTATATCTCATTACCTTTCTACTTTGATGGAAGTGCGATAATCTGATAAAATTTTGTACAACGTTACCCAGGTAATAGTGAAAATAATGGCGGAATACGAGCAAATGCTACAAAAAAAACATGCACTGCTTAATCGTGTTGAAGGAGCAACTGGCGAGGCTGAGCGCCAACACTTGAGACGCGTTTCAAGTCGGCATCATGTCGCCGCAACGCTCCTACCTGTTCGTAGCGTTGGCGTTCAGGTATGTTACATAAACAATTGGTTATATTCCTTGTAATGATCTGTTAAAATGATGAAAAAATTTAATTTCGTGATTCATTCATGCGAAAGCAATTCAATTTCTGCCCATGTAGTCCATAACTTATTCGATACCTCAGAAACATCTATTTGTTTTTTTTTTTTTTTTTTGTTTTAGTCTTTATATAGAAGAAAAGTAAGACACATTTTCCGAACTTGGTTTTCTTAACCTAAGTACAATTTGGATATCCTGAAACGGGTTCATTACTAATTTCCACAAATTAAAAATATTTAGGGAGACCGACGAAGTTATAGCTACGTAGTTGGATTATCAGTAAAAGAGGCTGCTGGAGAAGGAGTAAACTGGGAGGACATGTTATTTTTGGCAAGACTTATACCGCGCGTTTGTCACAATGTGAATCGTGTTTGCTACATATTTGGTGAGTTGGTTCATCACCCGGTGACAGACATTACCCCAACGTACCTGACTGCCAACGTCGTCGCTACTTTACGACAGGCCGACCACCTAGCCAATCAAATTTTGGCTTCTAACGGATGTTTACAAGCCATCAGTCAGATGCCAGTCGTTCTGATCCCGGTACATTTCGATCGGGATCTCGCACTTCGAGCACCTTCGTGCCAGCGCTCCATAGTCTTAAGGCCATTCTGTTCCAACGATTTTATGACTGGCCATCCAGCAATTCCTGGCAACGAGTTACCCATGCATGTAAGTTCGTCGATTTTAAATATTCATTCGTTACATTGGGATTTTGTAAAACTGTATTCTGATCTGGAAACTTAAGAAACAAAAGATAGCAATTTTAACAGAAAAATGATACAGATCGGTTCGAACATATCAGACCTAAAGAAGAAAGAACTCAATCTTGGAATTGAATTCTTCCCCAAAATCTAGTTTTCCTTTATACAAAATAAAACAGCCAAATAAATATAATGTTTTCTTTTTCTAGGTGGTGAATAAAATGGTAACAGAAATATTAAACGTGCCTGGTATTTCACGAGTTCTTTATGATCTGACGTCTAAACCACCAGCTACAACCGAGTGGGAGTAGCAACGTTGATTCGACTTGAACTTCTACCCCTTTCTATTTTTTCACCACCCTTGCGCGTAACAACAAGAAAAGCAACAAAGAAAGAAAAAAGAAAAAAAAATACTAAGAAAAGAAAGAAATGAAAAAAATCCTATATTTAAAAAAAAATATATATATTACAAAAACATATATACAAAGTTAACAACTTCCTGCCAATACATAGCAAGCAATTCCCGTTTTTCTTTTTTTGTCTTTTAAATTAATATACATGTATAAAAATATCGTTCATTACAATAACTTATGGCTGACAGAATAACGTTATCGCGTTACCTTGAAATTCGTACAGTATTCTGCAAAAATATGCCAGGTAAGTGTTTCTTATGTATATGTTTATATCAAATTTGACTTTCTTTATTAAGATCTATAAGCTACTTTGATTGATCTAATGATAATTCACCTATATTTGACATAATGTTATGTGTCTTCACCGTTACTGCAAGCAACATGTTCACACTCGATTGATGGTACCATTAAACTGCTGTCATAAGTAGCCAACATGTGATGCTGGACATGTTCGACAGTTTTTCTGTATGCTCGGTGCCAAACACAAAGTTTGCTTTTGCTGATGAATCTATGTAAACAAATAGAAGTTTAATCGTTCTAATACATTTTTTTAAATAACTGGACAAAGTTAGTAAATAATATCAAGGCTTAACAGTTTTATTGACAGCAAATTTTTATAGCATCTAAACGCATCGAAATATTTGTAATCTAGATCGGGTGTATCGGAAAAATGTTCGAAATTTCTTTTCAATTGTTAATTTTTTATCCATTTGTTTTTATTTACCTGTGCATGGTCTTCAATAAAACGTGCAAATCTTCAATACGTTTTTCCTTGGGTAGACTGCTGAGAAACGTGGTAAACGCTAAAAAATCTACCTCGTTTACGGAATCTGATTCAGATATCCAATTTTGAATCTGGATCTTGACCTGAAAGATTTTCCTGAATTAGTAATCATCAATAAGTTGAATTAATATTCGATGTTTTACATCATCAAATAATCTGATTGATAAAACGTAAAAGAAATCATCAATAAATGTTGATCATTGGATTAGTCAACTAGATGATGTTTTCATATATCTATTTTTTCCATTTGTGGAGATATTGATTGAAATTTTAAGTTCACGAGCTAAGATGGTGACAAGAAGACTCTAGCAATGAGTGAATTGAGTATTTTATGATGATAACATATTTTTCTCATGTTTTTAAATTTATTTATCGGTTGCTTTACGTTTCCTAGCTAGATCTATGACCGTAATACGGTAATATATAAAGTTTTGTGATAAATTTTTTGGTTTTAATATTATAAATGTGTAGATCGTCAAAGTACGTTTTCCTTCTAGCTTACTAGTTAATTTATATCAATAAAACTGAGTAAGAAATATTTTCACTCAAGCAGTTTCTCTCTTACACACTTACAGAAAAAGCCAGCTGTGTATTGACAGTCGCTTTGATTTTCTTCGAAAACTGTGTTAATAATAAAATAGATAATTGTATGCATGGATGCCTTGATATTTGTATTGCTATTATTACGAAATTATATATTCAACATAGATATTGAACAAGACTTCGAGATGAAAGAAAAAAAACTTGAATATACTACAAATATCTGATAATCCAGTGTAAATATGTAGAAATTGAAGGAAAAAAAAAAATAATAATATTTATTATACTGCAACGTAATCCCATTGAATACTGATATAGTCAGGCCAATATTAGAAAAAACAATTTTAACTTATTAATTATTATCTATCACATCACAATTATTGTACCAATATTATTTTTTTTCTGTCATAATGCATTAAACATATTAAAAATAGATGATTATTACTCTTTGTCTAGCCAAGTGTATCTTCTTGTTTACCTCTAAATATCTATCTCCTAAAAAATCTAAAAAATTTAGTTTGAGAAGTTCCTAATGAAAATTTTGAAATTCCTTGAAACAATGCTATTCAAGTTTGAAAAATATTCCCAATAGATACATACTAGTTAAATTATACCTATTCTTATATTATTCATAGCTACCTCTTTTAATGACAAATCCATTAATTCCTCGACTAAAAGTTTCAGCAATGCTTTCTGATCTTCAGGATCTCCAGATTTTGCTGCCATGCTCAATGACATAATATTATCAGTCGCATTTTCCTTAATCTTACTCTCAATGTCCGGTGTATCAAGTTTTAGCAGCTCTGCTGCAGGGCCAGGATCGTTATCTAAAACTTGCTGTTTTGGCTCGGGAGACTTTTTCAAACTTTTAGTATTATTTACTAAGATGTTTTTCTTATTTTTACTAGTCTTACTGCTCTTTCCATTATCACTAACTTTAGATTTAATTGACCGTGTGGCTTTCTGATTCACTGTTGATCTGCTTGTTGCCGTTCCAAACCGTTTAGGAATCAAAACATTCTTGTTATTCATTTGTGCAGACGTCGTATTTTTCTCCAGCTTCTTGGAAGCGCAGTAATCTTTAACGTCATTCTGTATATCTTTTGGCAATGCTGCTAGAACGTCTGGATCAACTTGTGAAATCGATAGATTAGCCTCATCGATTGGTGATTTATCACGAACTTCGTTATTGATTGCGTTTGCACTGCACCCTGGAATTGCAAGTTGTTTAGATTCGTTTGCCTTAGCACGATATTCGTTCAATATTTCATTTCTAATTTCATCTGGAAGCTCAAGCAGGACAGCAAGATCAACTTCTTGAATTGGAGGCATCTCAGATTTCTTCGGTTTTTCTATATTCGGTTTCGACTGCTTAAAATAAGCATCCTGTTTTTTCTGAATTAGAGGAGGATTTTCCCGACTTTTTGGAATCGCGGGTGAATGTTTCTGGATGGGAGGTAAAATCTCTTGCTTATTCTTTACCTTCTTTACAACTCGAGACTTGGCAGCATCCGTTATCTCCCTTTGAATTTCTTCAGGCAGTTCTGCCAGCACAGACTCGTCGATCTCCTGCATCAGCAGATGATCTTCAATATTATTAGGTTTACTTTCAGGCTTACTAGATCTTAACTGTTGATCAATAAACTGATTGCCATTTTCACTGATACTAGAAGTTGCTTGTCGCAGACTTTTATTTTCTTTACTGATCGCAGATCCTCCACTTTCAACTGAGTTGGAAGTTGTAACTGCCTTTTTTTCACTAGAAATTGATGGAGTACTCTGCAAAGAACTAGCTAAGCTTGTTGAATTGACCGTACTCTTAGCAATTGGCGTGCATTGCTTAGAAGTAAGGAGAAAACCATGCAATCTTCCAAGTTTAGATTCTTTTGGGACGTTTTGTATACTCAAAATCTCTGGTTTGTTTTTGGAACCAGGCTGTTGCGTTTTATTAATGAATGCCATTAGATTAGATTTTTCACTACTTTTGGTGGATTCTAATCGAGAAATTTGTATTCCAACTCCCCGAACATCCTCTGGTATTTGTTGAAGTTGATTCCATAGAGTGAGAACTTCTCTACAATAACAAATATAAAGCTTAATTAGATTCGGGCGGTTTATTACCACGGATTAAATGAAAATTATTTTAAACTTACTTAGCAATGATGGATAAGTCATTAACAGGTGAAATGAGATTTTTAGACCTAGTTATATGATCACAAATTCCATGGCCCATATATTTTGCCGTTTCAACAGGCGCGTTCTTCGATCTAATCATTAGCTTCAAAGTGACGCATCTACCCTTTACATTGGCTTTTATAAGCCTATTGCAAACTTCTTCAGATAATTGTTTCAAAAATTTATCAGCATCTGTCGCACTTTCAAATCTTATTCCGTAATTGACTTCGGCAGAAACTGACTTTCTTACATGCTCCAAATTCAATTTTGTATTATCTATACCACGGCACATATTGTAAACCATTTCTCCAGTTTTTTTACCCAGCTCTTTCTGTAACTCCCGTATGGCTACGCTCTGTAACTCGGCACATGTGAAGACTCCCATTCCATTCAATTTGTGGGTCATTGTGGCGCCAACACCTGAGTGAAAAAAATAAATAAAATAGTGTTGTTATGGTTTTGAAAGATAGAAAGTCACGCTGCATCGTTTTAATACATGCCTGGCAAGTCTCTGATATTAATGGTGCTCATGTATCGTCGAACATCTTTATGCTCTAGGTAAAATTGTCCATTGGGTTTAGCTTTCTTTGTTGCTAGTCTAGCCTGTAATTTATTTCCACCAAATCCAGTAGAAACGGGACATCCAGTTTTTTCAGTAATCTGTTTTCTTATAATCTCAGCAAACTCCAACGGTCGCAGGCCGGACTCAGAGATGATTTTTGTGCAATCGGCATACATTTCATCGCAACTCACCGCCTCGATGTCCAAAGTGTAAGTTGCCACTATGTCGTACAAAGCGTAAGAGACTTCTTTGTAGCCTTCGAAGTCATAAGGAATAGTTTTAAGATCTGGACAGAGTTTTAATGCTTGTCCCAAGAACATTCCATTCTTGAGACCAGCTTTCCTTGCTTCGTAAGAACATGACGCAATTTCAGATAGAGAAGCATTTTCGTAATGTTTATCGGCCACAGTGCTCGACTCCTGATCCTTCTCTTCTACCTTCTGCCCCTTGTTCAATTTCTCTTTAAATCTCTCCTTGTACATTTTCATTTCTATCTCACGCGAGCTTGCATTCTGGGGAGCTTTGTTGCCCTTCGCATGCGTCACGGCCACAGGGAGACCCTTTAATTCAGGCCTATTTCTCAGCCCAACAGAAACAAAGAAGCAGTCCATATCAATGTGCATTATGACTGGTTCCTGCTTCGCAAATTTCTCATCTAAGGATGAGTCGATCAGATCTTCATCAGAGTCTGAATTCATTGGATCCAAAGTCTCTGGTGTTCGATTAGGTCTTTTCAATTTCTTGAGACTCTCAAGTCCCGGGAATGACTTGTCACTCTTATCTCTGAGCTCGTTAATGTAATCCTTAAAGACGGCCCCCATTGTAGAAATATGATGCAGCCTTGAATTATTGTAAAACTCTGATAAGAACTCAGGATTTTTAGTGGAGTTGACGGACCGACTTCCGCCCTCTTTTGTAGGAGAGACTTGTTTAGAAACTGTATTTGGTTTAGAACTCTCTGGACCTACCTCCTTACTCTTCGTACTATTATCATCCAGAATTGCTTTGTCTTTGTCGGTATCCAATTCTGGTGCCAATTTGGCAGAAGTTGCTCCAAAGGCCAACTTGGGCTGGGTTTTAGTGTGATTAGAGTACAGGAGATAATCCTGGTAGTTGAGCAGTTTGCCAGCCTTAATGCTGTCTGTGATCCACTCAGGTTTGCAAATTGGCAACGGGTTTTGGCTTTTTTTATACATCATGATCTTTGAATACGGCAAATTTGATGCTATTATATGCGTCGTTATGCGTGGGCGCATGTAGTGGTGATAGACACCGTTGTGCTCCATCATAAGAAGCCGCAGTTCATCAGCAGACGGCTTTGTGTAGCCATTAACGAATATGCAAAGTCCTTGGAAAAGCGTTGAGTTATTTTTGAACTCGACCGCTGCTCTTTCCTGAAACTGTTCTTCCAGCTTCGCCTTTTTAGCCGCCATGTACCCACCCTGAAAAATGTTTGCAAATAATAGATGAATGGAAATGTGAAAGGGTTTTTATTGAATAACGGAAAAAATTGACAAAGAATTAGTTTGCTCACCCATTCTTCGAACCCTGTGGGAGCCCAGGCATCCCTATTTTTTCGCTTTGAAGTCATATTCTCGTTTCCAGTGTGATCTAACATGACCCAGCATAACCATAAGCCTGACGGTACATTCTAGTTTTACGAATAATTACAGGATTTGATTAACTTTCCACTCATTCTGTGTGGGTTTATTTATAGCTACGATATTTAATAATTTTAAAGCGTTAATTGCACTAGCGGGAGTAGTTTTAGTTAGTGGACCTGACCAAACCTGACTTGTTGAAACTAAATTATCTACATAACCTCTTTATTTACAAAGTTTCAGAAACTGGTTATAATACGTCAGGAGGCACAATCCTCAGACGTATTTACACGTGTAGGTGATAATTCGAGTAACTTAGCGCTGAATTCCATCATGCGATAGATTAAATAACATAAATATAACGTACGCATACTTCATTTCTAGACGCATGACACCTGACAAACTGACGTTTCACGTCTCACTCTGTACTCACCCTCAGGCAGATGTTCGTGAAATGAATAACACGACGTAAGAATATGGATCACAATTCTTTTGGGATATCTAATATTTGTTCCTCCGTTTTCCACACCACGTAGAGCAGATCAAAGAGGATGAGGGAGCAGATACCTAATGGAGTTTGATAAATTGATTTATCCACATTTGTCATTCTATTTTATGAAGTGATAAAAAATCGTCCGTAGGATGGAGTAATTGGTAGAAATATGTTAACTTTATCAGTTTACATTCACCCATCATACATTTTAAAGACTTTCTTTACAATTCATAATTTTATTTACGTGGTTGCGCGCCAAATATTAGCATTCACGAGCACGAGGTTTTCTAAATGAAATATTTATTATATCTTTAACATCCTCCAACATATATGAACATCATGTGTATGCACGCATATAATATATCTGTATATGTACAACAAATGGAAGCCACACGTCTCCCGACTTTTCTTACAACATTGAAATATTTAACATTACATAATATAACGATGAACTAAAAAAATAATCATATACAAAAATTATATCATCGCGTTTTACGCGATATAAATTCTGAGTGGGTAACGTTATCACGGGTATATATGTATACATCTAGGCGTTTCTAACACCTAGGCAGTAGCTTATGGTTACAGAATGTATTTGCTTGAAATATATGTGTGCTATAGGATAACAAACATTATATCAGTGTACAGTATATAAATTCAATATGCGTTCACGGAATATAATTGCAACGGGTTTGGAAAATAGTGGATATAAGACGAGTGTGCAACCTTTACCTCCCACCATTCACATCTATGTTGTCAATTGATAAATATATTTGACACTGATTATAAAATCATTGTGTAACTGTATAATATAAAATTCTATTTTTGTGCATAGGAAGTGCAATCTGTATATATATACAGAGAATAGGAGATGATATTGCAAGAAATTAGAATGGAAATCGAAAATCGAGACTTCTTTGTTTCCGTTTTGGTTGTACATCAAATGATCACTTTGAAAAAGGTAATTACAAATGTCATATGGATGTAATGACATGAAACAATCAGCAAAGAATGAGACATGATATTTAAAAACATACGAATTTCAATGTTCTACTCGTTCAGTGTGATCGATAATAACAGGTGAAGAGGAACCGGAGTTTCTAATTTCTGAGTATGTACGATGCACACATACTCAGCTATTAAACACTAAATTACGATAATCTAGATTTGTAGGCAGCAGTCATTTGTTCTAGGAAAATAAACGTTAGAACCGTGTGTGGTCCTAGCCGAGCGTAGTAAGGAAAGAAGCCTTTCCAAAGTGCCAAAGGGCCTTCATTTCGTACAACTTTACCAAGGACATCTAGCGCACCTTTGAATTCCGGCTTGCCATCCACAATCTTCATGTTTTGAATTCTAGAAATAACAAAATATTGAATAGGTTCTGTAAATAACATTAATTAATGTTCATAAATATATCACAGCAAGTAAACTATTGTTATAAGTTCTCCATAGATTAGATAGATTTTTAACCTGGTTTTCGCTATGTCGACAGGCATCGATGCGGCTGTGGTAACGAGTCCAGAAATCATTGAACTAGCAAAATGAAGCGTAATATTTTCTTGAAAGTAGCCTGGAAAGATTGGGAGAATAAATAAACGTTATTCAAATTATAGTGGCAAAAAAAAAAAAAAAAAAGTTTTGAAAAACATAAAGAAATTTGAGAAGTATTATATAATGAAAAAAACAGATCAACTAAAAATAACGTTTCAGGCATTCAACGAGTAGAAGACAAAACTAAAATTAGATTGCCTGAACGGTTCATTCAGCAGACACAATATACTTAAGGTCAAATACTAGTTGAGATAAGTAAATTGATTGGGTAAACTTAAGTTGAACACCTTTGTCAATATAAATATAAATATTGAACCGAAATGCGAAATATCAACACAAAGTGTAAATACACATATGTATTTGCAACGACAGCAAGATCTCTTACCAGTGTCTAGTAAAGCCTGTTTGGCTTGTGAATATGATGCCAGTTGAGCTGCATTTACAACCATAGCTCGCCCCATTGTTGGAATAGCTCCACGCCATAGAGTCAAAATACCTTCGTCTCTGATTATCCGAAACAGAGCATGGAAGACGTTTTTGTAGTTACGTCTTTCGGCTAATGAAAATTTAAGATAGTAAAACAATTATAAATACAACCTAGAATAAAACACTTCAGAAATATATTAATATTACTCTTTTCAACATATATCTCAGTATTACAATCTGAGTCAGGTGCAACATGGACAATTCTAAATCTGTTTCAGGTGATATGATATCAAATTGATATTGAACTTGGAACAGCATTTTGAATTATAGCCTGGGAATCGTTACTAAAGAATTACCTAATGGTAACCTTCCATCAGCAGTCATCCTGATTAAAGCTACTTCAGCAGGTGTTCCAACAAAGGCACCTACGCACCCAGCAGCCATACCCAACGCAGCTTTTGTTACAAAATTTGGTTGACCATCTTTTCTGCAATAGGACGATATTTTTGCTGAGTTGAAAGTCAAAATTTGTTTAAATGAAAATACTAATATTCCCGCCAAGTTTACTTTGATACAATTATACTTCGATTAAAATACTGAAAAACAGAAAGCTAAGGCGTGAACTACTGTACTAGAAATAGTTTGCAGAGTAGAATGCTGAAAAAAAAGTCATTGAAATAAAAGAAAACAAATAGAATCTAGCACAGCTGATTATCAATAAAAACTTCATTGCAAGTTGTGAGTATATGATTTGTCATTGAGCGTAGACAACAATTTTTCTGTATCTTTTACTCTCGTGATTAATCAAGCCAGGTATCTTTTATTATCTAATGTTAATCCATCAAGTTTTAATCTCTACACTTACGAGGCTAGTTCAAAAAGCCATGTGTATATACCAAGCCTGGTAGTAGTATAAGTGGCCTGTCTCATTAAACCGGCGGACAGGCCTGCATAGAATGAGAAAAAACCTTCATTCTTTATAATTCCAGTCACAACTGACATCGTGGAAACTTTTGTGCCGCTTAGCTGCATACGATTTTTAATCAAGTCTAGCGGCTGCACAAAACACGTGGCACCCATTCTGAAATATGAAAATATTACTCCATTTTCTTCATGAACATTCATTTATTATATGAAAATTCAATTAAAGAATTCGAAAAATGAGAAGATGGATTTTAAAACCGAAAAAATAGTAGTTGAATAACAGATAATAAGAATAACGATTCCAAATTTTCATAAATATTACGTAAAAACTGAAAATATAAATATAGGATTTATGTTCTGTCCTTGAAAAAAAAAAAAAAAAAAGAGTACTGGTTTAACAGTAGTTTTTCAAACATAATATCTTCTTTAGTTCTGTCCAGTCAATTTAAAGTTAAAAAGTTCTTGGCACAGTATTTCATATCAACATAATTGCGTTAACTGAAGCAAAAAACGGTTCTTAGAATATTGTGTAACGTGGAACAGACATATCTGTAGCATTTTGAAGAATACATATTACGTATGAAAAGTTACGAAATCGTACGACGACGATTTGATCTTATAGTTACACGTCACGAGATAATAAAACGTAAGAAGAAAAGATAAGCAGAGAAGCCAAAAAACGAATAAAAGCTAACCCAGAGACACCACCGATTAGGAACTTTATTCCATTCGGTATAGTCTTCTGATCGCCCATATTGATATGTGAGGTGAAGTATCTCGCTTTAAAAAGGCGAAAACGACGAGTCGCGCAGTAGCGGGAATGCCAAAATAATGCTCGATGGGCACACTCTGTATGTCAATGTGACGTCAGTGGGCAAGACGGAGACGAGACGAAAGGGCCAGGGCCGAGACTCTCACAATCAGGTGCACGGAATTTCTTGTGGAGAAATATTCGACGTGTGAATGTGTAGGTATATAGCAGGGCTATCGGACCGTCGCCTTGACTTTCGACACACTCAAAACTACCGGCTGACTGGCTACAAAGCCCGCCCACAACTACTTGCTCGGTAACCGGCAGCACGCGGCTTGCCCACTGAAGTTACGCACACATGCGCAAGCTGATGTGGAAATATGGAACTCAGACCGCCGAGTGGCGCCAGCTTGTCAACTTTGAGAACTAAAAAAAAAAAAAAAAACAACTGCCAATTTGAAACGTTCTATTTTCAACGACTCTCATGAATATATGCTTAAATTTTCATTGAATTGAATGTATAATTTGTAGGAAAGAAAATAATAATTAAAGATACAAATAGGTTCCTTCTTTATCTATGTATTATTTCTTTTATTGTTTACCACTACAATTTTACCTTTGTAAATTATTGTACAACATAATGTAGACGCAATAAAAATCTATCTATCTATCTATTCGTGCTCAGAGAGCCAGAACCGTTGCGAATTAACTTGTATCAAGAAAAAAAATTTTTTCACTAGGCTATGCAGGTTATTCTAGAAGGTATTGTACTGAGGAAAAAAAAAATCGTTAAGTATCAACGAAGGTTCGAACCTTCTGAAACTAATTTTAGTCGATTGTCCTTCAATTGCTCCATAACCTACTTTTTCGATTATGTACTTGAATAGTTCGTGAAAAAATAATAGCTGATGCGTTGGATAGAAAAAAAACGAGTTTGTGACGTCACCTATGCTAAGAAACATGATCTATTCAGTCGCCTATTGTTACATTCGCAATTGCAACTTTTAATAAAGAAGAAAAGATATGACATATCATTATTTTAACTTGCTCCACCAGATACGCATATTTTCATACATGTTAGGATACAGGGAAAATTAAGTATGAGAAATGTATTTTTTTAAAGATAAAATCCATTAAAGGTTATTGCGCAAAAAAAGACGTATTCATTTCACTCGTTTATTTATCCCTGGTCTACATGTATAGACTTGACGTTTCATAAACGTAATTTGCATGTATTTCCAGTAACGTATTTAATCTACCGTAAGTGATATGTCTGCTGTTTACCGGAACTGGTTCATTGTTTCATATTGCGTTTATAAAAGGCTACAGTTCATGGCTGTCGGAAACATCACAACTGCAGAGTGCATTTGTTCACTTGGCGAAAATCATTAACCTACTTTACCCTTAACACCGTGTTGGCAAATATATAATTTCGAAATAAAATTATTTTTTTCTCTTCGCTTATTATTTTCCGAGTTTTGAGACCGTGCACTTAAAATTTGTAGAAAATGTTCCGAGATCACGATCGTATCGATGTAACCGAGCTGGAAACGAACGCGGTAGAAATGTTGCTGCAAGTTCTGGAGGTGCTAGATACAGAATTCGTATCATCAAAACAGAACGCGATGGGCCAATGCAAAAAAATGTGCGAAGACTACGAAAAGAGGTAAGTCGATTGGCTCGTAGGCAAAAAAGTCACGAAGAAACCGCTTTTGTATAGTCGCAACATCGCTACACGAATCGACTGATTAAATTTTCTCCCACTTGGCAATAGTTGTGAACTTGGCGAGCCTAACACTGCGGTGTACAACACCATCCAAAGATTTTATCGCCAAATAATAAACGATCTCACGGAGATACAGAAATTGTGTGCAGAGTACAAAATCCACGAACAGTTAGACTTGGGTAAGGAGACAGATCTGCGTCAGAAACCGGTCGGCTACAAGGAGTACATCAAAGATCTGAAGAAAATTGGTAGATGCTGGAAACCGCCTGACGAAGATGAAGGGGAATCGATTGAAGAACCTAAAACTTATCAAGCATGTAATTGCAAGTGGACCAACGTCCCGGAATCCGAATTAGAACCCACTCAGGATATTTTGAAGAGACCGATCGTACCGCGAAAAACGGCCTTCGATCTAAGCGATTTGAGATTCAAACAGGAAATGACGGTACTTCGAACGAAATTGTTCACCTTGCCTGAGATGATTCCAAAACGAAGGTAGAGTTAATTGTAATACGCGAAACGTGAAACACATCTCGTTAATTACATCATTTATAATTAGTTATAATTCACCTGTTTCAGAAGGATGAGTGGATTCGACCGAGCTTCTTCGCTGCTGGCAGGAATCAAGTCGATGGGTAGTAAGATAGAGTTCAAGGATTCTATCGAGGAATCGGCACCGTGGACAATAGCTAGTGTTGAAGAGGAAGCGGCGAGGATAGGAAGTTTGAAATTCGTCGACGGACAATTTACGCATTGCGAATTATGGAGGAAGCTTCTCGACGTAAGCGGAAATCAACTCAGATCAAAATGGCTTCTGGTACTCTGCCCACAGATGGAAGCGAGGCTAAAAAAGCATATCGTGCCCTCGGCTCACTTCAGTCCCAAAAAAGTCTTCGCTCTGCTCTCTCGGATCCCCGAAAACGGTTCAAAGTACACCCTGTCAAAGGAGGAGATGATCCACATGCTTCACGACGAATCGGAGGTAGCCGAATGGCTCTACGGATGGAA
Source organism: Neodiprion pinetum (assembly GCF_021155775.2). NCBI lineage: Eukaryota > Metazoa > Arthropoda > Insecta > Hymenoptera > Diprionidae > Neodiprion > Neodiprion pinetum. The sequence goes on from NC_060232.1 coordinate 38,043,826, forward strand.
AGTCCAGTTCAAACTACTCGCCGGAATACAGATCGCCGCCACAACGATACAGCGATACTGGAGAGGCTACGCGGTGAATGAGACCAAAAATATTCACCGCCGAGAATATCGAGTAAACGTGTTGATTTCAAACCGCAGGTTCGGAGGGACATCCGCAAATCGGAGTGCAGGTACGTAGCAGCGAGCATAATCTGGATGGCCTGGATGTGCGTGAAAAAACGACGAGACATGCATGCAAAGTACTTGAAAAAGATGTTGGTGACGCTGAACGAGACTGAAGAACTTAACGCGAAACTGGCTGCTGACTATTACGAAATAGTGAAAGAGGCACACGTGGTAATCCACTTGCCATCCATCGGTCATCCGCCTGACGTGAGAAACTCAATATCACCGCCGATATTCCGCATATATCAGAACATCCTGGCGCTGAAGATGTCGTTTCTGAAAAACCGTCACGCCGAGGTGATTTACATCCTGCCCGTGGAGCCCTCGGACAGTCTTCTTCGAATGTATTTTGACATACTAGAATCCGTTAGGCCAAACGAAGGTATACAGAACCGCGTGACTTTCCTCGCGTTGTCAATGAGGCGGGCCTTCAATCAGTGCTCGTTCAATACCGCGAGGACTTTGTACTACTCGAACACCACCGTGACTGCTCTGAAGCAGGCGATCGCTGGAAAACCTGCCTACCTTTTGCCCTGGGTCATGGACGAGTGCGACGTATGGGCCGCTGGTACCCTTCGCGTGCCTTGGCTCGGTTCGTCCATGAGCCTCCAGTCGCGGCTGTTTAACAAATCGGCGAACGCTGAGCTCTTGACGAGTTTGGGTATCGATCAGCCCCCTTACAGTCCGTACGTAAAGGACTACACGACCCTCTGCACGAAGCTGGCGGATCTGATCTGCATGCACAGCGAAGTCTGCTTGTGGCTGATAAAGCTGAACGTTGGTATCGACGGAAATCAGACGGGAGTTTTCTTGATCAATAATGTAAGCGTGCCGTTCATGCTCGAGCTTAGAAACGAGCAAATGAAGTGCGGCGAAGCCTGGACCACTACCGAGGAGCTGAGGAAACCCTACCTCGATCTACTTCTCGAACATCTGCCCAAGGTCGTTTTCACATTGACCAGATTGGCCCCGAACTACAAATGCTGGAAAGACTTTTACGGCAGTCTGACCAAACATGGATGTCTTCTTCAAGCTGTTCCTGACAAAAAGACTTATTCCATACTCAGCGCTGCCGTTTTTATCCCGGGACTTCAGTCTCGCCGAAAACCTGTTTGGGTTGGAACCGCGGATCAAATGCACCTGGGTTATAATTCACGCTTGTTTCTTAACCAGCTTCCAGGGATTTTAAACTGGTATCGGTCTTTTTTCTGCAGAAACCCAGTTCACGGCTTTCGGTTTCATGATACCGCAGACTTCTTTTCCCCACGAAAAACTTCGAACGGTTGTCACGACTCTCGCCGAAGCGTTGCAAGAAATGGGGTATTTCGGATACGCGAGTTTCGACCTATTTTGCTACGTTCGAAAGTTCGATGACGTTCCTGTAGCTCTGATCCTTGATCTCGATGCCTATTACGGGAAGGTTCACAACTTTCTGGACTGGTTCTCATTCACGATTAACGGGAAGTATGATCCCGAGAAAAATATCTTCCAAAGCGACGTTAACGTGTCCTCTCAGGCTCGGAAGAAATTTCGACATCCACAGTCGCGAATTGTTCTCTGGGACGAAACGAAGGAAAGATTCGGTATCGCTATGGGACGGCTTCATCACACTGAACTTTATCGCCATCGGTGGCCGAAGTTATATTATTTTTGCAAAAAATGCAAGGTACGCGCCATTCGATCTTTTACATTGCCGTTCTCTTCTTCCTTTACCACAAGGCCGTTAGCTTCAGAGATAAGTCCCTCTTCCAGATCACCTACGACGCGAAAACGAGAGTTGGATCGCACGTTCTTTTCCACGACGGAGAAAGTCGCGCTCACGTAATGATGAGCAATTGTAACGTCACGATGAAACAGTGTCTGGAAATGGTCACAGCGAACTTGAAGAATCTAAGTCAGGCATTGACCATCAGGTACAAAGGTGTTGCCGAGACTAACATATGCGCAGCGGCTTCGTACCTAGCAACATTAACTGCCACTTATCGACCAATGCATAAAGAGATATGTAATCGGTCAAAAATAAATTAACCCATTTGCAAAACTCCATTCGTTCTTACCGATGTGTCAAATTCATACTAGATGCCTTCCAGGCTACTGCAAGTATCTAAAAAACAGATGAAGCTTAATTCGGCATTTCGTAACGTCAGAAACCAGCGCTAGGTAGGGTAATTTATGATTCCTGTGTCGGTAGAAAGGTCACTTTGCCAACGGGTATGTCGACAGATGAAAAATCACCTTTGGTCAGGCACCAGGTACCAATCTACGTAAAATTCGGTATTGGAGGTTTGGCTGGGTGAGTGCAAAGCGAAGGGAAAGCTTGAAGTCTAATTGTTTACTTCTTATTTGTCTAGTTACGAAAAACGGTTTATTTAGAGATTTATATGCGCTTTTCGTCCCAACCACAATTCCTTAAATTCATCACCTCAAGCTGCGTTTCATTGTTCCGTTGAAAAATCAAAGAACCAATTCATTACTTTGGCTCTGAAGCTAGACTGGATAACCTTGCGGCAACCTTATTCACACTATCGTGGAATTATGAAATCTGACATTTGCATGATGTCCAAGCTAGCGTGACAGGCCAAGCCCTGACGCATCCAATGGACGTCCTAAAGGTTCGGATGCAAGTCTATAAATCTGAATTATTGAGCACGATGAAGCAAACCACCAGAGCGCAAGGCCTTCTTGGACTTTACACAGGATTGTCAGCCTCGCTGTTGAGACAGATCACCTACACCACCACAAGGCTTGGCATTTTCAACACCATGTCAGAAATATGCGAGTAAGTGAAGTTTGTAACGATCGCCTATTTAATCGACCAACAGTTGTATACTCTTATTTTCCTCCCAGAAAACGCTTTGGGCGTCTGAACTACCCAACTCTTATATCCCTGGGGATGTTGGCTGGAATGATTGGAGCTCTAGTTGGAACACCCACGGACGTTGTGATGGTTCGGATGATCGCAGACGTTGGACTGCCACTTGGTTGTTACGATATCGAATTCCACCTTGCACGATCCAAATAATTCATTAGACCGATAAGCGTTCTCACAAATATCGAGATGACATTCGTATTTGCCCAGAGAAACGTCGGAGCTACAAACACGCGATTGATGGACTGTTCAGAGTCTTCAAAGAGGAAGGAATTCACACTCTATGGGCCGGAGCAATGGCAACGGTTTGCAGAGCTGCGATTGCTAATGGAGCTCAATTGGGAACGTACTCAAGGTCCAAGACGATGCTCAAGGACACTGGTAAGCCGGAATTCCAATGGTATTCGGATCTCTCAAGTACTCCTCAGTGCGTGGTTAACTACTACAGCATTTGTGATTTGAAAAGGACACTTCGAGGATGGTCTTCCCATGCAATTCGTCGCTGGACTGATGTCCGGGGTAGTAGCAGCAACAGCTTCGTTACCGATGGACATCGCGAAGACGAGGTTGGTGTTTACCGATTGTTAGGAATAATAAAAATCACTGAAATATCCTTTACCCACATGCCATAGAATTCAAAATTGGAAAGAGTCCGACAAACCCCCGGGCACTGGAAAAATGCTTCTCACGATATCCAGGTCCGAAGGTTTCCGATCTCTCTGGTGTGGATTTCTTCCTTATTATGCAAGACTGGCTCCGAATACCGTTATCACCATGGTCGCTATGGACCAATTGACTAGGTTCTACTTAACGCACTTCCAGAGTTGAATCTGTCTTTCTCGTCTTAACATTATGTGAATATATTACATATACCGTTTTACCAAGCCTGAATCTTGTTTACACTGATTTCCACCACTGATACCATCGCGGAAGTATGGAACGAAGTATTAATTTAAGGAGATGAAATTATTTTTCTCGTTCCTTGTACGCATGTATAAGAAAAATGCAAAAACAAGTATAAGCCGAGTATAAATGTGTGTATACTATACACGTACTTGAATATAAAAAGGGTCAAAATTCGTGTTCCGCATTGAACGACTGTTCGGTTGTACGCGGAAAAAACATTTCAGACAAAATATTGCCTCGATAGTTTGGTCAGCTGTTCGTTTATCATGAACGTCAGGACAGTGTGAGGTCCAATCCTGCAGTAGGTTGGCACGAATCCTTTCCACAGAGCAGTTATTCCTTCCTGCTGTGCGGTCTTGGTTATTACACTCATCATTGACGGGGGTTTCACCGATACCTTGAGATTCTGTATTCTAAAAAAGGAGATAAAACAAAAGGCACATTTTAATTAAGACCCATTAATACGCAATCACGTCGTCAACTACCTGGTTTTCGCAATATCGAAAGGCATGGAGTTGAACGATGTAAGAAGTCCAGATACCATGGAAGCCCAAAAATGTAGAGGAATTCCCTCCTTCACGTTCCCTGTGCAATTGAATTAGATGGCAACGTTCTTCCTTGAATACTCCAGACTGGATATCCTATTTTTAGTCTCTGCATATTAACAAGAATGATACAAACATGTTTTCACTATCATTTTCTTTGCTTGGCTGTAAGTCGCCAATTGCGATACATTTACAACAGCTGCCCTGCCCATTGTCGGGATGCAGCCTCTCCACAGCGCAGTGATACCTTCATCCTTGTAAATCCTGAAGAACGCGTCGAAGACGTGTTTGTAGTTTCTCCTGTGATCTATTCTTTGGTAAAAAAAAAGCCATTGAAGTAGCTTTGAACCTCACAGTTCTTCACTCAGACTTGTACGAATTGTCGAAACTTGAATAAACTCATACCTGGTGGCAGCCTTCCATCAGCCGACATTCTCACCAGCGCTATTTCGGCCGGAGTTCCTACGAAGGCTCCGCAAACTCCAGCAGTCATTCCCATTGTACAGAGGACCATAAAACTGGGTGGGGATGCCTTATTCGATCTGAAAAATTTTCATGCGTGATTGTAGGCATAATTTCAGCTCATTTCCAGTTCTCCATTTACGTACGTACTTCCACATATCCAGCAGATGATTGTAAATCCCTAGTCTTGTGGTGGTGTAAGTCGCTTGTCGAACCAGGCCGGCAGTCAAACCTCGATAAAATTTAGTCAACCCTTCCTCAGCCATGATTGATTTGATCAACATCACGATGGAAGTTCCGTCACGGTTCAATTGCATACGATTTTTCAGCACGTCCATCGGATGCACGACACATGTGGCTAGCATTCTATAATTGAAATATAGCATAAAGTTGAGAGGATTGATAAAGATGCAGGCATTTACTTTTTATCTACAAACCTTACCCTGATAGTCCTCCATTGATAAAGTTGAATACAGGAGGTACGGACTTTTGCTTCGGTGTCGAGGGTTGAGTTGAATTTTTTTGTTCAGTCATTTTCAATCGTCATACGATTATACTTGTCTTCCAACAAATTTGTTTTTTATTTATTTATTTGTTTTTATGTCAACTTTGGCAGAGAGTAAAATTGTTCTTACCAAAGCTCGTGAAGAAATAATATCATCACTGTATTGAAATTATTCACTTCTACTGCCGAAGGACAAGTTTTCTAGAAAGTCAATTACGTTATTCAAACCTCTCGAAAACCGAGCGTGTAACGATATTTTATCGGGATGACGTTTGAAGTCGATTCTACGATCTTGTTATTACGAAAATTTACGGACAACTTCATACACCAATATCAAAATATGTGTCGGTCGATTTCTAGCTGAGTGAAGAAATTTGTACGTTTTATTAGTAACTCTAAATTATCTGGTAAGAGCAGGCAATGTCCTGGACTTCTTTGGACGAAGATGGGACGACATCCTCGAGTGACGAGGAAGAAGATCTCGCGAAAGGAGATAATAATCCCGCACGACGTATGAATAGAATGATCGAAAATATAGAGAAGGAAGGTAAAAAGTTACCGGATTCCGGGCTTGGAGAAGGATTGCAGGTCAAAGAATCTCACAGTTATTTCTCTCAGAACCAGGGCCCGAACCCTTTGATCCAAGTATATTATACGTATTACAAATTTAATTCGTAATCTAACCACGAGAACTTCAAAGCAACCACTTCGAAGTCTCGGCACTATCTAATCCACTGTTGGAACAGAACTCGGACAATGAGATTCTCTCGGAAAAAGCGGCCAGATCCCAGCTGGAATTTCAGACGATTTTGACTAGCAAAGACGAGCATATTCGTACCTTGCAGAAACTTGTAAACGGCCAAAGAGAGCAGCTTTACCATTTCCTGAACATGTCTATGAAGAAAGAAACATTACTCGAGCTAAAGAAGACCGTAAGGATCTTAAACCCGAATCTTTAAGGGCTAATACCGATGATTTGGATAATTTCTTTGATTCCAGTGTCGAGAGACGGAGGCACTGAGTCAAAACGAAAATATGTGCATGGCACTGGACAAGTTCAAATACGACAACAATTTGCCCACTGAACAAACACTGGTCCGGAAAGATGTGTCGAAAACTTTGCTCGGTCTAGAAAGACTCATGAGGCATCAGGTGTGACGTGATTTTGCTTCACAGACACGAATTCGGTCGAACGTAACCCTGCAGTTTTGAAATTTTGTGCTTAGGTAAGGCTTGTGAAAGCTATGGGATTGGGCGTGATTGACGAAGATCTCGAAGGCACGAGTAACTCCGTTCAAATTAGCTGTCTTCGTCGTGAGAACGAGGTAAGATGCATGAGTGTGCAGTCGTTGAAACCCTTTCACTATTTCTGGGACGGTCGGTTTACCTTCGGTCAATGGTCCGGTTTTAAATATACAATGAAAAGCAAACTTAACTGCAGTTCACAGACGTTCAAAGGTTGTCAAAAGGCACGAAAAATATTCAACGCAAGATACGCATGCTGAAGATACAGTTAAAGAAGTTGGCTTTGATCGAGGAAGAGCGCATCGATTTGGTGGAACGTGTTTACTCCATTCCACCTGATCAGCGACAGTATTATGCTCACCTGGCGGTGATTGAGCGTGAGAAAAGTCAGCTCCTATGTGAAATCGACAAACTCAGAGAAAATTATAGAAACCACAAACAGAAGTGTTGCTTGCTGGAAGGAACGGATATGGTCCTAAGCGGAAACAACGATAACAAGGTGCTGGTGTGCAACCAAATTTTCCAACAAATTTCGCTTGTAAGCGTGCAAACAACTGAGAAATAAATTTCAGATCGAAGGTATTGACCCGAACAATATAAAGACTGGTTCCAGGACGCATTTGGAGCTACCGGACATGGTGAAACGGGGGGAACTATCCATGGTCGCGATGACCAAAGTAGAGAAAGAAAAATTGAGCTCAGATTTCGTCAAGTTGTACAATGAAAACGCAGGTTTATTTTCCGAGCTACATTGCGGTTTATCGGCATTGAACACGCTGACGTTCTTTTCTAGAAATTTCCGAACGGCTGAAGAACTTCGACGAGGTAAAACAGGAGCGTGATGACTTGAAACGCGAAATCGAGGTACTCGTGGAGAATTGTCTTCGACTTCAGGGCGAAGTAAAAGCGCTTCGTATGGCCAGCAGGTCGAATGATCTACTAGAGGAACTCCGTCAGGCTTGTCTGGAAAGAGAACAGCTCAGAACGAAGCTCGACCGAGTGACGAAGGAGGGTCCGGGTGTTTTTAGAATTTTCGGTGAAACGACGAGCAAAGTTGCCGAAGAAAGAGACCAGCTTCGTCTGAAGGTTGCGGAGCTTGAGGAAGTTAGAGCAGCGCACATAGCTTTGCTGGACAAGAGTGAAAAAAATCCCAACATAGTCAGTACCCTTGACAGAGACACGTACAAATATACGTCCAAGCAATTACAGCATCTGAGGGAAACGGAAAAGCAAAGAGAGCGGTTGGTTCTCGAAGTGAGTGAATATTTATAATGCAAATTGCAGGAATACGGCAATTTGTTCGGTTTTTCGACCGTGATTTATGCCCCATTCACCGTCTTCCTCCAGATATCTAGATACAAGTACGCTCTTCTGAGGCAAGAAGAGGAGGTCAAAGACTTGGTCGATACCGTCGACAAATTGATGGACCACATAAAGACCCTGAGAATTAACACGGATGTCAATCCTGCGAAAGGAACTCCCGAGGGACCGGAAGTAATTGCGGTATTGAACTCTGCTGAGGAAAAACGGCTCGATATGATTCGAAACAGAATACGCTATGATACTTTAAAAACTGCACCGCCAGATGAAGCAACTTTGTCGGAGAGCACTCCTGAAAAAACTACCTTTATCAATTCTTTGAAGGTAATGTTAGAACAACACTTGACGCAAATATAAAGTCGTTGATTGATTATATGACTACAAGCTTGTACTTTCGTCGCAATTGTAAATTTTCAGTCTTTCCTGGGATTGGATAATAACTCGATGGCGAAAACGATCGACTAGATACTTCCTCGGTGAAGTGTTGACTGAAACAAGTTCGAGTCACTCGAGTTGTACACGTAATACCGTGCTTTGCATCAATACAGCGTTTTTTTGTTACATACTTTTGATACTTGTTGTTTTCGCACCAACTTGACGTGAATAAATTTACCACTGTGTCGTGCCGGTGGAACCGCCTTTATGGCCTTAGAGTCTTTTTTTCACGACAGAAAAAAATCGAATACCGACAAAACGTTGAAATACATGCAGAATGTCAGATATGAAAAACATATATTTATACAACAGACGTCAGGATCTTATACAGAGCCAAAAATTCATATGTAAACAACTTCGTGTTCCGGCACTGGAGCAGAGCAAACGGGCGTACGTTTCCTTGGTTTTCTGGCCGGTGCCAAAACGTTATTTTCATCGCAAGTTTTCCTTGGTACCAGTCCGTTTTCTATCTTGAATTTCTGTAACGATAATAAAATTACGAGTCTTTAATTTCCGCAGACAAGTAACGGATTGTTAAATATTTGTAAAACTTGAAACGTTATCAAACCTCGATTGTTTTTAGTATAGGATACAGCGGTCTAACGCCTTTGGATTCGTTCAGGATTTGCTGACCGTATTCCAATACTTTTTTATTAGTTTTTTCGATAATTGCCACTGCCGAATTTTCATCATTCTCGTATCGCTTCTCACGGTTTCGTTTCTCCTCGTTCTCGGACTTTAACCAACGAGTGAAATGAAATGAAATGAATTGATTATTGTTAAAAATAAGAATGAATCAAGAAAAGGAAGAATTAGTCAATTCTTAAAACATCATCACCATTTGCTGTCGCAGGTCTCTAGCATTCGTCATTTTCTGTTCCCACTCTCGTTTGCGTTCATTAATTTCAAACTCTTTGTTAAATTCGTCCCTCTTCAGTCTCTGCAGTGTCTCCCAATTGTTGAGCTCCTTCGTCTCGTAATCTCGTCTTCGCTTTTCATTCGCGGCTTCCTCGCCGAGTTTTATGCACTCCATTTTCAACTCCAGTGCTCGTTGCTTCTTAGCCTCAATCATTGCCAATTCTTTCGCTTCGATCTCTTCCCGGGCTTGACGCGTCAGCTCATCTTCGTTGTCCAACCGTTTTTTCGACGTTGCAGCGGCGAACTTTTTTCGTTCCGAACAAAGCTCACCCAAATATTCAGCGTGGCGCATTTTGGCCTGCAACTCCTCCTGCGCCTTGATTTTCCTAATCTGGGCAATCCGCCTTTTTGATCTCTCGAATATCTCGATGGCTCGGTCGCAAAATTCTTTCTCACGCTTCGACTCAATTTCGAATTTTTCCTTCTCTCTAATGGCGTCCGTCACTAACTTCTTCAGCTCGTTCTTGCGATTCAGCTTCTGAAAATCGAATTATGACGCTTCGATGACGAAGTGTTTACAGGCCGGTGGTGTGAAGTGTATAATTATAATTAACTCCCACCTGTTCATCCTCGCATTCTTTTATTTCTCTTATCTCTCGTGCCATATTGATCAGATCTTGTCTTCCCATTAAGTATTCCTCTCTATCAGCCCGTTTCAAATTATTCCTGTCATCGTCGATTCTGAAATCGAGTTTTCAAATTAAAAAACAAAATTCCTCGCGCAGTAATTGATTCGAAAATAGTGAATGATTACTGCTTCTTAAGCTCTTCTCCGTAAGCTCTGTTTTTCTTCTCCCTTTCGGCGGCCTTCCGACGCTCCGCTTCCTCGAAGTCCTCGGCTTCCTGTTTCAGGATTTTCGCGTACTCTTTTTCCTGCTCCTCGTCGACACCTCGAAGAGTTTTCTCAAACGCGAGTTGGGCGTCTCGTTCCCTGAAACACTGCGCGAAATTGCGACAAATACGAGACGCGTCTTGAGTCGTTTGAAATTTTCCGGCCCTTTAAATTAAGGGTTGAAGGAAAAACATTTCACCTCGGAAGTGAGAAGAGCCCCGTTAAGCAGCCTGCACAGAGGCTTTTTATACAGCAACAACCGCCTCGCTTCTTCCACAACTTTTTCCCTCTCCGACGCGTTTTGCTCGGCAATTTCCTTCGCGAATCGCGCGCGAATTTCGTCTTCCTGTTTTCTTTTGGCCAGGAGCTCGGCCCTCCTGCGCCTCTTCACGTTCTGTCGATACGCACGGATTTCCAATTTTAGTGGATTACTAATTATCCTATCAATTATTAATTATATCATTGATAATTTCATTGGTTCTCGTCTGGGGAATACCAGAGTTTTCCACGTCATTACAAAGAATTAACAGAACCCCGGGCTGATTGGGACGGTAATTTGAGATAGGTGTATACCTCGTTTGTGTTGTTCCAATGCTTCGACATTTCGTAGGTTGCCTTCCTAATTGCGGCCAGCTTAGCTCTCTCCTTTTCAGCAACGACCGTCATTCTTTCCGATTGATTCGTGTAGTCGACGAGCCTCTTGTACTCGCTCCGGGGTGCGATAAGCATCAGCTTTCTCTCGGAGATCTTTAACGGTAAGAATTTGCGTTGCAAAGCGAGAAAAATAGAAGTCCAAGTATTTTGGCGGTTTTTTTCAAACATTCGAGTGATCACCTTCGCCTATCTTTCGCAAAATTAAAATCAGATCTCACCTTCGTGCTACTCAGCTTTTGCCCGGGCTCCAGGTAGTAGAACGTACGGATTTTCGATTGAACTTGCTGATTTTTATTCACCATCTTAGAATCGACGACGGTGATGTAAACCAGGGGACGACGAGGTTGGAAAAAACGTTGTAACCCGAGCGCGCGAACTTGACGGATCGCTTGATATCTTAACCGAAATACCAGGTTAAAACGAAACGAACATTGCTACGTTTCTCAAAACGAGCGGAAGCATGGCGAGGCAATGAATCGAATCGTTGATCGTCTCTTAGTTGCCGTTAGAGATGCCCGGAATTTGTTGAATCGATATTACACGCTGCATGATGTGACTGCGTATCAAGTGACAACCATGTAGTCGATATGAAGCGATCAAACTAACGTTCTGAATTGAAAAAAAGTGATTACCGAAATCCCGGTATTTACTTTTTTATCACATCTTTCGGCTCATTTCGACTTTTGTCACTTGTAACTGAAATTGAGAATACGCGCCAGAGAATGAATTTGTAAAAACAAATCTCGACCATGAATCATTCACGAAAATTCCTATGACACGATCGTACGCGTCGTATTTGTGATCGTTGTTGTCACCATATTCAAATAGTTTGCTCTCTAGAATTTTGAATATTGAAAACGACGATACATAACCGCGTACCCATGTATTTAAAAATCCCCCTAAGTCTATTAGATAATATTCTGTTTTTCTTATACCCATCCGGTTTTAGACCACTTTCCCCTACTCAATTACCTTATTACATCACGCACTTCGACTCAATGGCTGCTAACTATTTAGCCTTCGTCGATAGCTGACGCTGAGCTTGACATTATTATACAAAAAAATAAGAAGAGAAAAAAAAGAAAAAACTAACAAAGAAACAAATTAATGAATAAATAAAAATCACATCGAATCCTCATACGCGGATCGTGAAAAACAGTATAATGATTGAACATTTATTGGTAATTAACCGGAGGAAGCTAAAATCGATCTAAAATAAATGAACGCTCCGAGTTAACGATACAAAATGGAATGAAGTAATATTCATACGCTGTCGTAAATAAAAAATCTGATATTTCGCACCTAATCCCATGGTTATGCGTAGATTGCCCTCACTGTCAATTATCTATGCGTACAAATATCATATGTATGTATATATATACATATATATATATGTATATATGCATATATATACATTCGAACACCGTAATTTTTTCCCCTCCACGATTGGCGTACGAGAAGGTTGTATTATAGTCATGTGTACCGGCAGGTTGTTCAGTGGTTGTTGGTCCGCTTGTTAGTGTTTTGGTAGAATTGAGAACTAGTAAGTCCAGAATAAACGACATTTTGACTATCTCGATCATTTTAACGACTGTTCGATAGGTTCGTGCAGGTAGTTAAACGAAAGAGTCAACACGAAGTCAAGTCCGCAGGAAGGACGGTCTCTAGTCGTTAACGAAACCTTGCTTCGCGTCGACCCGGTGAGAAAGCTCTTCTCTGTTTGAAAATAACTGTGCCAAATTGGGTATTGGTCAGATGAGTAGCGGCACGTTTTACACGTAGAAGTGAATAACGAAAATGGTAGCGGCGATAAACGAGGGTTTCGCCAGTGCTCCGGAAGTGATAACAGTGCAGGAGAATGATTTTCGAATGTCGGCTATTCTCGAGAGTGAAAAAACGCTCGGTGAAGACGGTGAGAAAACCGAGTCCGAGGCCGAGATTAAAGTTTACAAACGCCGTTGGCTTCAGCTCGGCCTTTTTTTCATCTACGGTGCATCTAACAACATGCATTGGATACAGTTCACCATCGTTGGAAATATAATTTCCAAGTAAGAAACCCGCAATCATACACCTGCACGATTATGCGTATTCAAAGACGTTCTAACCGATGGAGGATGATTTATTTCTTTTCCCTTCTCTCTCGACGCTTTGGGCATTGTAATTAAACCTCCTCGCTTACCCGCGTAACCGAGGTTCCCGGTAAACGGTTTAATACATTTTATACTTGTAAGGTGTATAATAATATCCTAGTCAAAACGTTGCGGTCGGCGAAAATTCATGAAAGAGGTGTTAACTTGCTTCCGAGAGAGAGAGAGGAAAAAAGAAAAAAAGAAACAAAAATATCCTCTCACTTCTCAACGTATTAACGTATTAACGCTTAATCGTGAATAGAAACGTTGTGAATTTTAAAATATACGCAGGTACTACGGCGTTTCACCATTGGCCGTAGATTGGACCTCGACGATCTTCCACGTGATGTACGTAGCCTTGATGCTCCCAGCTTCCTATGTGATGGACCGCGTCGGTCTCCGATGGGCCTGTCTGATCGGTTCTCTGGGTATCTCGATCGGTTCATGGATAAAATTTTTCTCCGCATCGCCGGACCGTTTCGTCGTCGCCTTTGTCGGTCAAACGATCGTCGCATCTGCTCAGGTCTTCGTCTCGACCGGCCCGGTAAGATTGTCGGCCCTCTGGTTTGGCTCTAACCAAGTGGCCACGGCAACATCGATCGGCTGCTTCGGCCCGTTGATGGGCATCAGCACGCTCTTCCTGATCACACCGATGATAGTGAGGGACCACGAGAACATCGAGGACATCGGGAACGACCTGACTCTGCTCTTCCTGGGAATGGCGATACTCTCGACGATTGTAACGGTCGCGTTGTTCTTCTGTGAGTAGCCTTGCAAAGGCTGTGCGTGCATTCGTAATTTGCTTACCAAAGTCTCGCTGTTTACATCATGTTATTACCATGCCACCTCTGTGCGTATTCCATTCGTTCATTAATAATTTATGACTTTACAGTTTTTCGTGATGAACCACGCTTGCCGCCGAGTGAGGCAAGAGCCCTTCAGAAGGCCAACAGCGAAGCCGAGGCCGGACAATTCTGGCCAACGTTGAAGAGAATTCTCAGCAACAAGAGTTTTCTCATGCTGTGGAATTCGTACGGCATCAGCGGCGGGGTTCTGGACATGATATCTGCCCTGGTCAATCCATTTTTGCTATTTCACTTCAAGGTAACTTCAATTACGAATCCAACGATTCGTATTACACGAGGTGTGTGGGGTATAAATAATCGCGGAATGTCTGGTCTCAGGTGCTACGGTTTCTCGAACGAGTTCAACGTGCGTTGGTCACCCGAAATTTTAGTTTCTAATGCCGTTACAAAGGTATATGCGTAGGTATAAATAATTTGGACCCGACATTCCGTGAAAAAAACGAGAAGAAATTTTTAAAAAATTCGCTCTACCTAACCGTACAAATACATCTTCGTCACTTAGAACGGGGAAGAAGACGCAGGTAGGCTCGGTCTGCTAATGTGGTTCACGGGAAGTTTCGCCTCGATAATCTTTGGTATGATATTGGACAAGACGAAAAAGTTCAAGTAAGTATCCATGTATAAAATATATATATGTGTGTGTGTGTACGGTGGATAAATTTGAGCAAGAGATTCGACGGTTCGGTAAATGAAACGTTACCGCACTTTACAAACGCGCGCCTTTAACGTTTACAGAGCTCTCAACATTTTCATCTACGCTTTTACTCTCGTCGGGGAAATCCTATTCGCCGTTGGACTGTTGATGGAAATAAGATGGGTGGTTTACCTCGCTATTATAGTATTGGGGTAATCGATTTGTCTACGTTAATCACGTCAATTAACCGCAGGCGATAACAACATCCGACTAATTGTTACCGGTGCTGGGTTTTTGACGTTTACATTATGACTCTAGGGTATTCGGCGTCACCTATGGAAGCATCGGGTTTGAACTGGCTGCCGAGAGTACTTATCCAGAACCGGAGAATGTGACATCTGGACTGCTCAGAGTGGCGAACCAGTTATACGGTGCGATAATGGTCGTGATTGCCGGTGCATTACTGAGGACTTACGGGGATGTCGTAGCTCACGGTTGCCTTATCATTGTTGTTGGCGTAGGCTTGGCGCTGGTCGTATTCGTTAAGACCGATCTTAAACGGCTAAACGCCAAGGAGCACTGCGACCCTAAACGGAATCGCGTCGCGGAATCGCAAGTCGTCGAACCCGAGACTATCCAGACAAAACTGTGAGACACGGAACGAGTGTGCTGGTTAAATTTTCTGCCAGTTTTCTGTTTTTCGTAGAAAAAAAAAAAAAAAAAAAAAAATACATCCCGACGGATACGTGCTCGATTGTCGTATTGTTGTACCATGACGCTCCTACCCTCGATAATAGCCAATTGTAAGTGCAATTATCTTACGCCTCGGACTTGCAGCGTACCTGAAATGGCTCTCCATCATTGGTTATTTCTCGTCCGAAGCAGCAGCAGCAGAAGCGCGGAATTCTGCGCACGTCGAAAGCAGCCAATTCTACAGCGTATTGTTTGTTTTTTTTATTCCTCGGAAAGTTTATTGTTATTCATACGAGACATACGACTGTTTAGAGAACTTTCGCGGAAGTTATTAGCTATTTCAATACCAGCTGGGCCAACAACGAACTATATAACATTTGTGAAACTCTGACGTGTTAATGAATTTAAACTCAATAAAAGAACGGCAGAACCGTGATTACTTTGCTTGAAGATAGCAGCTCGCGGCAACGTATGAGTTAATTTGTATAAGATTTAGTGAATTTAGATAAAAGTTTTGGTATATTTTTGAAACGGAGGTGGTTGTACAAAGTTTAAAGACTAACCATAATTTTACGTGCCAATATTTGTTTCTACGGTATTATATCTTACGATATAGTTTCGTCATTCGACAACTGTAATTACGGCTATGAATTTTCGGAATTAACAAAGATTGTGAGAAATAACAAGTAACAAACGAAGGAAGAAAATAAAGAAAGAAAAACATATCTGATGATAAGAATTGGAAATAAAAATTTGTCAAAGTCATATCATGGGACTGAATTCCTGATTTCATCCGCAATCATTTTCCCGCACTCTACGTTATATTACCTGTTTAAAAATGAATTCGAACCTATCTTGATCTGTATTCAGAACACAGTATCCGAAGCGTTTTCTTAACTCTACCGCAGCCGTTCCACACTTGGTGAATATCTGAACGACCTTGATGTTCTCACTTTGCACGATGCCTGAAATATATTATCGTAAATGATATGTGAACAAAGCGCTGAGTAAACCACGCCTGTCTTCTCTCAACATTTTAATCTTCTTTACTTTTCGATGCTTGATAAACTGTCTTCAACAATCCCTTCGGTCAGAGACGTTGCGATTCCTTGTTGCCACTTTGAAATTAACTCTCAGTCAAGCAGCGTCGGCAAGAAGTAAGTTTACTCGGATAAACGAACCGAGACGAAGATCATCTTTCGTAAGATCGTCGGAGGAGCCAATTTCGTTTACAAAAATCATCGCCGAGTATCGTTAAGTTGAAAGAAGATGGTGTCAATGGACGAGGATCCCAGTGCCAGAGAGTTTTTGACAACGTATAACGGCGCTAAAATAACGCCGATTGCGAATCGCGATAAAAGCTCGTTGTCGGAAAAGGACGTGGAGAAAACAAGGAAAGCTGAGGAGGACGCGACTGGAGCAAAAATTGAGCTTAAAGTGTACAAGAGACGTTGGCTCCAGTTGGGACTGTTCTTCATCTACGCATTATCAAACGACCCGCATTGGACGCAGTTTTCATGTATCGGCAAAACGATTTCCCGGTGAGATCCAACGTCACGTGAGATTACACGGGAATTTACAAAGGATACCGATATAAGTTTTCACGCGAATCCTCCCGTCGATTTGCTCCAGCATTTATAGAACTTTGTTGTAAATTTTGGGCAGGTACTACAGCGTCTCTCCAACAACGGTTTCCTGGACCTCGTCGATCCTTCAGGTGACCTACGTTGTCATGATCATGCCGGTTTGCTGTATGATAGATCGCGTCGGTCTGCGATGGGCCTGCCTGATCGGTTCGATCGGGATCTCGATCGGCTCCTGGATCATATTCTGGTCTCTGTCACCGGATCGGTTCGTTACGGTTGTCCTTGGTCAGTTGGTGATCACCTTTTCACAAGTCTTCAGCCTGACCGGACCGGTTAAATTGGTAGCTCTTTGGTTCGGTCCGAATCAAGTAGCCACTGCGACGTCGATCGCATTCTTTGGCGGACCGCTTGGCATTGGTCTGTCCTTTTTCGTCACACGGATGATCCTGAGGAATCACGACAACGTCGAAGACATTGGCAGGGAATTGTCGCCCGTCTTCTTGTCCGCGGCAGCTTTTTCCACCGTGGTGACGATTGCTCTGTTTCTTTGTGAGTAGGCTGATGCTCGCCCTTCGACGAACGTTAAAATGTATGCATAATCCGTCAGTTTTTCAGGACGAACCACTCGTGCCGCCCAGCAGAGCTACCGCTCTTCAAGTAACTCACAGCAAAGTCGAAGATACAAGATTCTGGTCGACTGTGAAAAGAGTCATGACCAACAAAAGTTTCTTCGCTGTTTGGAACACCTATGGCATGGGTTACGGGTTATTCAGCACCATGTGTTACATGCTAAACCCGTATTTTCTGGATCACTTTGAGGTATAACGTAAAGAGAATCTCTTCCGAATTCAGACCACTTAGGATGAAATACTTCCGATCCTAAAGTTTGAAGTTCAATTGCTACTGAATTTCATCTTTGGAGGGATTCGGTGCAGTTGACAAAAGTTTTCGGAAATCGCATATTTATTTAACCAATGTTGTCACTTCGTCTTCGTTTTTTTAAGAACGGGGAAGAAGACGTCGGAAGGCTTGGTATCCTGGTTGTAATCGCGGGATACTTTTGTTCCTTCACCTTTGGTATGATCTTGGACAAGACGAAGCAGTTCAAGTATGTTATAGTAAAGACAAGAAAAAGAGATACAGATAAAACGTAGTAGTTTTTTAAAATATTAACAGCAATGTAAATGATACCACGATTATCATTCTTACAGAGAACTCGGTGTCTTCATCTACATCTTTCTTCTTGTCGGAGAAATCCTGTTTGCCGTTGGACTGAGGATGGAAATCAGATGGCTTATGTTAACAGGTTTCATGATTTTCGGGTAAGAAAATACTCGAAATTCGTCAAAAACTGATCGTTACACAAGGGGATCATTTTCTCTGCAATGGTATGATATATTTTTTTTATCATTTCAGTTTGTTTGCGGCCAGTTATGGAAGTCTAGGTTTCGAATTGGTTGGCGAAGTTGTTTATCCTGAATTAGAAGACGCGTATGCGGGGCTTTTAATGTTCGGGAATCAGCTTTACGGCGGGATATTTTCAGTGATCATTAGTAGCTTACTGCGAAACTACGGAGAAATAGTAGTTCATGGATTTGCCATCGCTGTTCTATCTTTGGGCTTGGCAACCTCCGGATTTACCGAAATCGAGCTCAAGCGTCAAAATGTTGAAAAACACCCCAACGAAGGGTACAATGTCGATACGCCGTTGAAACCACTAAAGTCCTGACTGATACATCCGGAGACAAAGACTCACTTACGGTACCTACTATGACAATGTTCCTCTTTTCTTTTTTTTTTTCAACTCAAATGTGCGACTTATCTGGTAATATCAGAATTCGACAAATCGTTATGTGCCCGAAAATATCCGTGACCTAATAGTTTTCGATGCATTATTTGCATACAGATATCGAGGCCTAAGGGAATATTGTGCAACGTATTATTCTATTATTTATTAGGAAAATCAGGAGAATGGAACAAAGCACAGTGGTTTTATAAGATAATTTTTCAACACACGTTTCTTTTCTACAAATCACATCAAAACGTGAAAAAAGTGGCACGAATGATTAAGTATACGTATATGTATATTTGTATATTGTCGAAAATTGTTTTTTTTTTTTTTATACGGAGTGAGAAATAAAGATTCGTGTAAGCTACGTGCTTTGATATTCGCATATTTATATTCATTGAAATCTTTTCGCCTCAATATCAGCTTGTACTTGGCATATTTTATAGCGCACATTTAGTGTTAAGCGAGGGATGGTAATGAATAAAAATGAAAAGATCGTTAAAATCTTATAATCTCTACAAAAATATTTGAACTCCAATTATTGATTGTTTATTATTTTTCTTCCGTGCCGTCCCCGTTCTACTTAGTACAATACTTTACATACGGATTAAAAGCTAATAGTTTTCGGCGAATAATTAATTGCATACAGATTATCGAGGCCTAAGGGAATTTCGTGCGACGTATCATTCTGTTATTTTATCACACCGAGTGGATGTAAATTAAGAAATGTGTGTCAAAAAGAATAACTATTTGAACCGTTTTGGAGTGTATGGTTCACTTTTATCTACCAGTTTCAGCGATTCATTTCGATATACTGAATTTCCAATAGATAGTTAGGATCGAATGTTTTGATCCAGACGAAGGAGAATGGAAAGAAGCACAGTAGTTATTATTAAGATAATTTTTCAATACACATTTTCTTTTCTATAAATGACCTAAAAACGTTAAAGAAGTGGCACGAGTGATTAAGTATACGTATATATATATCTGCATATTGTCGAAATTTTTTTTTTTTCTTCTTCTTCACTTTTGTGGCCAATTATACATACATATTATACATATATGTACACATACACAGGAACACAATCATCGTTATACGTACATACGAGCGATATTTCAAATTGTAGTCTCAAGTTTATGTACCTTGATGTGAAATCTTGTAATAATCTCTGTTACATGCACCGATAAATCGTGACATCATGGAAAACCGAAGATATCTGAATAAACCGATAATATACGGAGTGAGAAAAAAGATTCGTGTAAGCTAGGAGCTTTGATATTCGTATATTTATATTTATTGAAATCTTTTCGCCTCAATACCAACTTGTACTTGGCATATTTTACAGTGCACATTTAGTGTTAAGCGATGGATAATAATCAATTAAAATGAAAAGATTGTCAAAATCTTATAATCTTTAAAAAAATATTTGGATTTCAATTAGTGATTTTTTATTATTTTTTCTCGGTGCCGTTCTCGTTTCAATTAGTACAATACTTTACATACAGAGTACAATAGGTCAAAAGTTCCGTCATTTTTACTTCAAGTCTCAAATCACATTAAGGCCATTCTCGTAGTACTTCACGTTCTGTACAATAATTACAAACGGAGAAAGGGGATAAGGTTGAAAAAATCCGAAGGGGGGGGGGGGGGGACTAAAATTTTTTAATCGTCAATCTTTTTCAAACCAGCTTTCAAAAAACTTATCGCATCGACGATAATTTTCTTTTGCTCCCCTAATAACTTCTTGCATAATCCGCATAGATTTTTCATACTTTAATCCAGGTATACAATATACAAACCTATACCGCATATTTGCATATATAATAATAAAGACAGCAATAATCGTAATAATAATAATATGTAACTCAGTCTTTCGTAAACATACTAAATCATACTCTCACATTTTTTTTACAAATTTTTTTTTTTTTTTTCTACCATAAGTTTCTCTTCTTGAAGAATGTTAACCATGTGGTTTTCTTTTCAATTTTTTCTGATTACTCGTTACATGGGAAAAAACAAAAAAAAAAAAAAAAAATTAAAAAAAATAAATAAATATGATTTACGATCCAACACGTATATTTTTTAAGGTGGAGTCAGACAAAAATTATTAAACCTAATTCGTAGAAGTTCGATTACTATGCTATAAGCTTCAAAGTTGCGCTTTTATCATTTGGTTCTTAATTTTAATCACCGTTTTTCACGATTATTTTCATATAAATTGTAACCGGTTATTTGGCACCTTTCTATCTATCATGAAAATTATTATAATAATGAAATGAATATATTTCCTCGACATTTTCATATTTTTCTTTTCTTTTTTTTTAAATAGGTACATTTTTCATTATTTAGTCTTGTTTTTGAATTCGTTTAATTATCAATGTTTTAAATTAACTAATCTCTGATAAACTAAAATCACAGATTCTCGTTCGTCTCGCTATTTATCATACAATTGTAGATAATTAGATATATGTATATATATATATATATATATATATAATATATGTTAATAATTATCTGCAACGTATGCATATAATATTACACATTTCAATTCTCGTCGATTCAACTTTTTCATTCATTTCTTTATTCATTTTAGTAATGTTTGCTCAGTTTTCTTCACTACAATTAAAAACAGCTTTTACATGTAACTACGTAAATAATATTATCATTCGAGGGAACTTCGCTATTGTATCTCTTAAGTCTGATTTTTGTTTTACACAAGTACAATACTTATAGAGAAAATAAAGCACAGCGAGTGTTTCGGGCAGTCGAGGGAGAAAATGCAAAAGAACCAATTCAATATCTGTATAACAAAAACCAGCAAATCATTTTAGGCAACGATTTTGATGTATTTAATTCATATACGATGGATTCATTATCAATTGATGACTTTTACATAGCTACAAATTGCTTTTTCTTTTTCTCCCCGAGTCGCCGTACATCAGTTTTTGCAGAATATATTTTTCGCCGCAGATGCATGCTGTATGGTGGGTATATGTACACGTTGTATATACACAAAGTATACTTATCGATATTGTATTTAACTTTTTTTTTTCTTTTTCTAGTTTTTTGTGTTTCTCGTTTCACGATTACACAGACTATAACAGGATATAATTTTTATAATCATTACAAGTCTACGTTACAAATTATTCGATTTTATTTACAAACGGAAATCCATACGTTGGTAGCTTTCTATTTAGAAACCGTCAACGGGGAACTCAAGAGTTATCAAGTTGTGCCCAAAAACAGTCTCGAATCAAATCCAAATTTATAGAGTCAAAGGTTCAAAGTATATAAACAACCGAAGAAAAGTAAAGTGAAGATCTAATTTTAGCGGGAAAGAAAAAAAAGTAATCTGAATAGAAAATATTAATTGCTTCTAGCTCGCTAAGTCAGTGCAGATTTTTTCCCTTCTATAACCGCCTGTAATAAACATTCCCAAATTGAATTTATTCTCATATACAGTCAGTTCCGACACTTTGTAACTTGAGACCCATGTAATAATTTTCCTTTTACCTATAACAGCCTAGTTAAGGAATCTATTTACTTTGCGACAGAGTTGTCGTGACACAATTTGCATTAAATTGAGGGAGAAAGTTGAGTAAAAATTCATAATTTCATATATATACATATTTATATATATATACAAAAAAACAACAACTCATTTTCTGTCTTTCCTTTGGTTTTGTACAACTTAATAAACTCCGATGTTATTATTTTCTATCCAACGTAGAAACATTCAGCGAAACGAAGTAGAGAAACTGCAATTTTCTCTACGTTAAGAAATGTTGTATATACTTTGAATAAAGTGAATTGTATTTTGTTAAATATTTGCAGATCTACCATGATCATCGTATATTTCATGACTCGTTAAACGATTGTCACAAAGGTACGAAAAAATAGGAAAAGAACAAAGCATTCGAATAGAAAATGAGATGAAAATTGACTAGTGGAAATAAGTTTGGTTGGTATACATACCATAATTTATACATTATTTTACATACTCTCTTTCTCTCTCTCTCTCTCTCTCAACAGTAATTCAGCGAAATGGATGTATAATGTTCATCGTATAAAAAATTTCTTTCAATATTCATTACATTATACATTAGATGTTTGTGTCTGCGGTTCGAGTTCTCTGTCGATTAATCTCACTTTTACACCTCATCTCACCGGATATCTAGCTCCATCTAGGCTACGCACGTGAATGGCCACGCGACATGAACCCGGAGCTAAATATCAGCCCTATATTTCTGCGACGTCATTTTCGAACCGAAATTTTTTCGTACATTCGAAACAAGTCGACGCGGATTTTGACGGTCAAAACGCAAGCCCCCGTCACTCCTGTTTCAGGATTAGTCGGGGGTAACCAGCAACTCCTAGGCAAGCTCTCTCTTAGTCTTCGCTTCCGCGTAGAATTGGGTCGTAGACGAAGGGGCCGAAGGTGCCTGGAACTGACGAGTCAACACGTAGACCACCGCTTCATACGTTGCCATCATTATGGCTGTGTTTGGAATTTGTCGCACTAGCTGAGTCGCCAAACCCCTGTACATTCCTCTGGGACCTTCCTCCGCGCACACCATAGACAATGTCTGCCAGAATGTTCTGTACTTTGTACCTTCCTCTCGAAGACGTGTTCTTGCCACCTCTGCGTAGTCCCAGAAAAAATTTAAATTAACAAATTAGTATATGTATGACAAAGAAAATAGGTCAACAAATCAGAACGGAGCAAGAAAATCAGGGGTATGATTTAAGCTTATTATATGGTTAAACTTTTTTTTTTTTTCCACTGTTAAAGTTTATCGGTTGCTATAGAGTATACATGTGTTCAATTTTTCTCATATTTCTAATAAAAACTGTTCATGGTTCGTAAAACGTTGTATGATAAAGTGCAGAAATTGGAGAATCAACATAAAAGTTTCGTATTTGGTACCGGTAATATGACACATTTCTAACTTAAGAACCTTAGTTATCTAAAAAATGATTAAAATCCTAAATTATTGTAGCCCAATTACGAAACACTGACGCAATTATTTTTATTTAGTTTGTTTGTTTTTTTTCTACATCTATAATACATGCATAATCGTAAAAGATATTGCTTTTTAATTCGAATTTCCTCCTCGAAAGCAAATTACTTCTGTATATTAAATATTACAAAGATTGAGAATAAAGAATGAATATTTTTCAGTCAAGTCGATGATTTCAAATTTATTTTACAATACTCTAAATTTTGTCACAGGGTTAAATGACGTAGGGTAATGTTTCGGAACTTTGCCCCCCCCCCCCAGGCCGATCAGCAAAAACACGAGAGAAAGAAAAAAAATCAACCGATAATTTTATATACGATACATTACAGCAATATACGTAATAGTTGAGAAATAAAACATCTTTATAGTTATCAGTATAAATGTGTGTGGAAGAAAGAGCTTCTTTTCCCCCACGCGAAGACGGCGTGCTGTACAAAGAGGCATTTAATTGTTTTACTGCGCTTAATAGTACGCGACTGTAAAAAAAAAAAAAAAAAAAAACCGCGAATAAAAGTAAACGGAGCCGTCACATACTTTGACCGCATCTCCAGCTGTCGGGTGTACGAATATCATATGTCTGTCTACATTGTGTTTCTTGGTCTAGACTGTGTGCGATAAGATTTGATCCACAGACGATGCAATGGTAAACATCGTTTTTGGAACGTGTGACGTTTCGTCGTTTTATGCGCATATATAATTATTACGATCATAACACCGGGATTGGAAGTATCGAAAGACGCCATCTGAAGACAGAAGATATAACGCTCGCCAACTGCGTCGCATTAAATTATAAATATATCATTTTATCCCGTACTTTATCTCCGCGTTGATTCACAACGTTGAAAAATGTTTGTCTAACATCTTGCGCGGAACTGTTCGTGGATTGTTGTTAACGCATTTCACGTAAGAAAATCAGCTGATAACCCAGTTCGACGCCATCTTGCCCCTGCACACTTTGGACCCCAGTAACATTTATCCTGATTATACCGAAGAAAACTAACGTAGAGATAAATAAAATGTTATAAAAATGTGTTACATTATTGTCACATATTCATCACGAGTCGTTTTTGCCGCGGTGAATCCTAAATTCTATTTTCAACGAGAGATGTTTGCACAGGAAATGAACTACGGACGTCTAAAAAACTTTAAATCTATATCAGGCTGAAGTCAGTAACGTTATTGTAATGATGCATCTTTAGAAAAACTCGGTCATTTTACAACTTTGGCTCTACCTGAAATTTAGCAAACCGTTAATAAAGCATCAACAATCGACTCGGATTTTTTAAATTCAACTTTTTCGGTTGTTCTAAAGGTACAAAATAGTAGTCTTTGCTTCAACGTTCCGAAACGTTCGCGTTACTAACTTCAGCCTGGTGAATTTATTTAACAGCGTTCTTGAACTCGAATTATACATCGAATCCGTTATACGTCGCGAATTAATACTTGAAATTTTTATCACTAGATTAGAAGAAAGAATCGTTTATAGCTAATCGAGGTAAATAATTGTCGCCCATTATGTCAGGCCGCATGAATTATGCATGAATAAATAAACCACGCGTGGAATAGTATAGTTCTGGCTAAGGCGCCACAGATAAATAGCTTAAATCTATCTTTAGATCAACCGGGCGAATATCTACAGGTCTTGTCGTAACGCAAGCCAAGCAGAAGGCATAGAAGAAGGAAGAGGAAGAAAAGACGACGTCCCAAATCATCCAAGTTCCAGTTTCACAAAAGTCATTGGAATTTCATCAACGATTGAATCTTACACAATCAACTCTCCTCCTCGGTCATCAGCTTAGCTCTACGTTAAATGTGCGAATTTTAATAGCAGCGGTTGATTGGTTCAAGGCCAAGATCAAGGTCAATGTTGAACGTGATCCACACCGCGGTTATTCGTTAATTCATGGATCCTCACGTGCTGTATTTTTCGCACATTTCACAAGCGTTGTAACGTTTCGCGTGTTTGCATTGGCAGTCGGATGCAGAGGATACGTTTATTTTTTTATTTTAAATATTTCATTTACAATCAACCTGCGAGTGAAAAATTTAGTATTCGCTATAAATTTCGACTGTCGATTTTTTTTTTCTCGAGAAAATGGTGTCATTGTCGATCGGCGCAGTTTTTTTTCCCAGTAAAATTGGCCAATAAGAATTCCCGAGTTATATGCGAAAGTGTTAATTTTTTTGTTGTCCGAAAAGAACTCAATAACCGATCAGCTGATTCAGATAAGATTTGTTCCATTGGTTCTCGGCTTAATTTAGCTTGCAACTGATCAGATTTTGAATAAAATCGGCCGACGTTCAAGTTTCCCAAGAAAAAATTAACATCTTTCGGTAATAACTTCTTATTCGCATAAATAACGCAAATATACATATCCTTCGTATTTTTCTTCTATTTCCAACCATAGCAATACGGAAGTATAAAACTGGTGGACGATTCGAAAAGTATCGAATTTCCCAATCATTGAAAAGCTGTGGTTGCGATGAAATTAAATTTAGTTTAAAACCGTACATAAAAATTCACTATAAATATAAAAGTACATTTTTTACTATACTCCTCTGCTCTTCAATCATCGATCGTTAAGTTCGATCAAATTCTGCAAATCAATCTTCGGATTATCTTCGATCGGATTTGAGATGCGAATGAGATGTGATTAACGACTGATCACTATCGCACACACACACGCACGTGCAGATCGTTAATCGTCGATAGTTTCTTACCATGCGGATATGCGATACAGGAAGCGATGGTTTTAGAAAATGCTCCGGCAGCCATGAACTCAAGAAAGTCTCGCGACGTCTTCGAGTTGGCGTCGAAATTTCCTGATCGAGTCCGATGCGTCGTCAGCCAGGTTTTGACGGCCTCGTAAATAACGAAGTGTACAACGGTCTCGCTAATGCCCATATAAGAGGCGGTGATTCCCTTGTAGAAGCCGATCAATCCCTGAAAAATAAACGCAAGCATTTTAGCGATGCTCATTAAGATGAAAATAATCGATTGTTTTTTATTTTTTTTTGAAACGGAGCGTATGAAACCAAAATTTCCTAAACTTCAGTACGTAGTCTTAACAGTGGAAAAGTTTTTCGATAATTTATAGTTTCGTTAAAAATATTTTTCAATTTCAGGTGAAAATCTTCATTCGTCTTTCACTTGTCATATCAAATAAGTACTCAGTAAGTAAGACAATGATGATAATTCGTACTTTAATCACATAAATTGATATTTTATCGCGTCGTTTATGGGAGTAAAAACAAAAACCGATTGTAAGGAAAAATAATCGATCATACTAGATTGATCGTGAAAAAATAAGGATTTAATCGAAAATTTTTAAAACACCGAGTTTTAGAATTTTGGAAATTTGATGTGTTCAATTTTCCGAACAAAGTCAGAGTATACTTGTAATATTTATCGGACTATTCTTTTCTTTTACCCACATTTCGCAGATCATTCAAAATCACGTGCGAAGGCAGACAGCAAACAATTACCACGGGATTGTATAGCGTGCCGTTACGTAAATTCTAAAGATAAAACCGAGCATGATATATTGTTAAATAAACAAACTATTATATGCGTCATTTGCAATTTTTCCGTTCGTTTATTAAAATAAGACCGGTTTTCAACAACACTCTTTTACGAATTTTAAGCGTTATTATAAATTACGAGCTTAAGGATTCGTTGTACTTATATTCGTATTAATAATTCATACATTTTGCCGTCTCAGCGTTGAAAGTGCTAAATCGATAATACTTCGACTCTTATTGCGCAAACGTTCACGTGATTCAAGGCTGTGCAATTTTCTATGCATAATTTGACGATCTAAGTTAATGAGGGTTAAAAATAGATTTGGCACAGGAATCATATGTGCAATATTTCGCGAACACTGCAGTTGAATTAGGGATAAAGTATTGATTTACTCCGTCGTCCGAACGATCTTGTTACCATGTAATTATCTACCTGATAATAATAACTCTGTAGTATATTATTTCCCGAATTTAAGAATTGAGAATAAAGATAATGTAAAAAAGAAAATGTACAAATCGCAATTGAATCATTGCATTTACTTAGAATTTACTTTCTTAGCAGTTTCATTAACTTCCAACAGTCGCAAAATTGTTGTGACGTGGTATGAAAACGAATTTTGTACACAGGGAAAAAAAAAAAAAACAAACAATTTAAGACCGATAAATTTTAATTAGAACATCTAAATTAGAGGTGAAAAAAACGCTGCATAATTTTTTCACGCTGACCGTTATCGCAAATTATCGTTATTCAATTGATTTCTGAGAGTTTTTTGCAACTGTGACGTCACTTCAGCAAATAAATATACTCGAACAAGGTACTTCTATTTTTTTTTCTTTCGAAAAATACGAACGCCAAAATTTTCAATACTACGCCTACTTGACTTGTTAGCACCTAAAGAACGCCTAATTATGCTATAATTCACGTTTGGTAATTTTCAACTCCAGGGTGAAGTTAATACGCGTGAATTTAATTATCGCGATTTACCTTCTTACTGCGAACAATTATTTTTTTTTTTTTTTTACATCAGCATAGGAAAAACTCCACGTGATATTTCGATTTGCTAATATTATTGAGCCCTTACCCATGACAGTGAGAAACATGTGAACCAAGATAAGATTGCAGCGTTTAATATTGTTGTATAGTGGCGCAGTTCAAGTTCAGAGTTATAAATATCTAAATATAGGCACATGTTATTATAGACTTTACAGAGCAACCGAATTTGCTCGATCATCAAACGCGTGTTTTTCAATTCCCCGTTATTACTGCGCGGCGTTTGTAACTACATAGAACCTTGTTATACGGTCAGCAAAACGCTTAATTTGGTATTCGGAAATCGATAACTCGCGCTACCGGGGTCAACGAAACAATATTTTTATACATTACCATATCACCGAACTGGTGAGTCAATCTATGTAAAAATTTTCACCGTCAAGTAGATAAAAGAAATGCGAAAGTATAAAATAAAAACTTACAACAACAGCAAAAACGACAATAATATCCTGATCGATTACTAACGATATAATTTTCACGTGACAAGCGGCTGCACAAATCTTCTTTCTGATTATAATTAATATCATGCGTGTAGAAAATGAGATAAAATAAAATAATCTCGACAGAATTGCATTCGCGTGGGATTTGCAAATTTCATTTACATTACGCGTATCTGTTCCGTGTGTACGTGTGTTGTACATGTGGTTATGAGATTGAAGCATGTGTGATGTACGATAGAGATAAGAGATAATTCACCTGGCGTGAAGTTCACGTGAATACACGTACACAGACGATGAAAGAAAGAAAAAAAAATCGGCAACCATGATAAAAGAAATATAAAAATTTTGTCAGCGTAAATTCACCATGTAGGCATGTATGATTTTATAATGTATACGTGAAGCCAGAGATTGCGATTGACTGTGTTAATTATTATTAGTACAGGTGATCCGATATTCAACGCTGCTTCTCACTTGATCATTCATATACATACATATATACCGATTAGAATAATCCATCATACTCAATCATGTTATACTTAAAACATTTTTTTTTTAAGATTACAGGATCCCAGTAGTATATAGTTCTAATAGAAACATATCGTAGAAAATATAAGATTCATTCCGTGCCAATTTGATCATATGGTTATAAATATTATAACACAATACTATGGTGAAATCTGTAAAATGAGTAAAACAAATTGTTTCATTTATTTCATTCCTCGGCGTTGTTATTAGTGAACAAATTTTGGGACGTGAGATTTTCGAGATGAAAAGAAAAACAAAAAAAAAAAACAAAAAGAAAAGAAACGAGGATTTGAGGGTCAAAAATTTACAATAAAATGAAAATATAACATCTATAAAAAATGACATTGTTGAAGAAATGGCAAGATGGGATAGGATAGGAGAAAAAAAAAAAAAAAAATCCGAGAGTTCAAAATAATATTCTTAAATTAACCAGACAGAATGCCCCATATAAATGAATTGTGCATATCAGTTTTTATCGGTCCTTATATCTCGTGGTAGATTCGATAATACATCATTTCACACGTCCTCGATGCGTATGCGTGAAAAGTTTCTGATCATTCATACGTTAATCATTAAATATTATCTGTGCTCGTAATATATCATATATATATATATATATATATATATATATATATATATATATGTATATATATATACGAAGAGCGACCAAGTAAGCCAATAAAAAAAAATTTCACACGCGACTACCGCGTGGTTAGACCGAGGTGGCGATATTGCGGGGTGCCGGCAGTGTGTGTCGCACACGCCGCATATGAAGAAGGACAAGCACGAGGCGACGCAACTCGGTGTACATTTCCATCGTTATACTGTCGCGAGAGCCTCGCGCTCGCCTTTGCCTCTGCAAATTGTCAGGGTATCGCGATGCGATTAGGAGCACCGACCTCGGGACAACATGCTAATTCATTTGATGACCACTTTGTACAGCAATAATAATGACAATAATAGTACCGATAAGAATACTAATTGGAATTGAAATGCAAGTACTCGCAGAAATACCAAATACTAGCAACAACAACAACAACAACAACAATAATGGCTATGCTAATACTATAAACAATGCTACTAATACCAATAATAGTACCAAATACTAGCAACAGCAATAATAATAATACAAACACTAGCAGCAATACTTCTACTACCGATACTAGTACCAAATACTAGCAGCAGCAATAATAATACTAATACTATAAGCAATATTTCTACTAACAATACTATTACAAAATACTAATAGCAGCAGCAGCAGCAGCAATAATAATAATAATAATAATAATAATAATAATAATAATAATAATGATGATGATGATGATACTGATAATAATAATAATAATAATAGCAGCAATACCAACAATGATACTAACAATACTAAGAACAATACTAGTACTAATACTAATAATACTAATAATAATATTAATCTGCGAAGGAGACTTGATGCGGGTAAATCTTGCACGGAATGGAAAGAAAACTGTGAGATTTGATGCAGGCATGATAAGCGCGGAATAAGATTTTTCGTGAAAGCGAGATGAGAATAAGAATTTTCACCAATAAGAGGTCAGGGCATTGAATGAGAAAACAAAAAGAAATCGAATCACAAACGAGAACTTGGATATCAGCGATGCTCCGTTTCGAATCGCTTCAAGTGTTGATAATTCCTAGCAGATTCGTTTAATTTCACTGTACGATTTTTTGTGTTATACACTTAGAAGACTATTTTCTACGAAATCACAGAGTTATTTCTTTTCCATCGAGAGAAAAAAGGTTCGTGGAAAATTTCTCCGCACAATTTACACAAAATGTACCGAATGTACCGATATTCAGGTCGTAAATCAGCGTCGGAGGTGAGTAAATGAAGCGAAAATTCAACACACGTAGTGTATATTGTAATTGAAAGAAGTTGATACAACCGACATTGTAAGCATACCTATGCCACTTGGCAGTTGAGTATATTCAGGGTAGCGCTTGTTTGCGAGCTTGAATTTCGTTTATTTTTGGAGCAAGCTTTTCTATTCGCGAAGCATTGAGTCCATCTTGGCTTCGCTGGCTGGCACGCAAAGAGAAGAGAAGAAAGAAAATTATGCAGAAAGCGATTATACACGATCATCTTGGAACGGAAATAAAATTTCACCGCCTTTTAACAAGCCTCGAGATAAATTTTTCACGACAAAGTTTTATTCTTAAACAACTGACTCGCTGAAAATACTAAATTCTTAAACTCAGGACAATTATATCATTCGGGTACAATTTCTTCTACAACGTGAATAAGGTTTTAAACATGATCACGGTGTCTCGTTATGAGAGCGGTTGCGGGGGCTGTCAGGGAAACTTAAGATCTTAACGATAGAAACGAAATTATATACAACTCTCCTTCCTT
The DNA here is from genome assembly GCF_021155775.2 of Neodiprion pinetum. Classification (NCBI taxonomy): domain Eukaryota; kingdom Metazoa; phylum Arthropoda; class Insecta; order Hymenoptera; family Diprionidae; genus Neodiprion; species Neodiprion pinetum. The sequence continues at coordinate 38,075,325 of NC_060232.1, forward strand.
AAAAATCAACGGAATGTAATCCTTTTCACGTGGAAATAAATCCTCCTAATTCCGCAATCAATTGTACGATATTTCCAAGCTTCAGCTGCAGAAACAAGTGTTGAAGGGAAAGAGAAAAATGTACGTTGTAAAAAAGAAAGACATTGGATGAGAAATGGTGAACGAGATGAAAAAAAATAAATAAAAAAAAAAAAAAAAAAATTAAAAATAATATATAACGTTGTACAGAAATAAATATTATTTCTATTCTTAACCTATAACGTTAGAGATAAATATACACGTAAATATATGCGCATGCTGGGTTAATCGATGAATTCATTCAGTCTTCTAGTTGCGATGTGTTCGTATAATCAACGGCGAAGATGAGAAGAAAAAAAAAAAAAAAAAAACGAAGTAGTAGAAAAATAACAAGAAGAACACGGAGTAGATGTATAAGAAGTAGTATACCTGGTAAGAAGGTTTGCACCAAGCCAGACACAACACGCAGCACGGGGCCAACTATTTAATTACCTACACCTATGCGAAGTACGAAGCACTGTTTGTCATTGATAAGAAAGAGAAAAAAAAACACACACACACACACACGCACGCATATACATGATACATGAAGCAATATTATCTTGCGAAACAGCGATCTATAACGTAGATCACGTTATTAGTTCGGGAACAGACGATGATAACTTAGAAATGTAATTGTCTGATCGTTGTTACAGCTTCTATAATATAGACACTATTTACAGAGTGAATTGTTAACGACTAATTGTTCAATGCGCATGCGCTAAAATTTTATAACCGGAGAGCGGTCGCTTTGTCAGGGCGACCAACATTTTTGAGGTTACACACGACGCGGCGATATGCGATATGAATTTATGAACGTTGGCCAACCTGACAAAACAAGCGCTCTCTGGCTATAGAATTTTAGCGCATGCGCGTTAAACCATTCAATCGCACATTTTTCAATTCAATATTTTCGCCTGAATTTTGTTACCAGGGGGTTTTTGGGGTCGCTGATCACGAATCTGAAGTCGGAATTTGATTATTTTCAAATCCAAGATGGCGGAGCCAATATGCCTGATACAAAATCGCAACAACTATCAAAATACGATGAATCTGGCCGAAACTTGTTACTCGGCGGTTTTTTCGAGTTATACTCGTATATACGAAGAAACGAAGATCATTTGAAATCCTAAATAAATTCTGATAAAGCTAAGAAATGGACATTTTTTAGATGGGACGCTGAGCATCTCACCGTGACCGAAAGTTTTCAACCATTTGGTCGTCGGCAGTTCAATCTGGATATGTAAGATGCAGGGGAAAAACTATTCCAGACTCTTCGCAGATCGTTACTAAGAATGATTTTTATTAGCTCCGATTTGGAATCTCTTAATTTCTAGAATGTGATGAAATTTCAGGTTTTTCGCCGTTTTTGTTCGCTGATAACAACGCACGACTGATAAAGAAAATGTTATTATTACGGTACTCGACATTTTAAAGGCTGTACGAAACGAAAGTAAAAGAAAAATTTGAAAAAAAATAAAAAAAAAAAAATTAAAGACAAAAGAGTGAAAAAATGTAATCGTGAAACTCACCGATTGCTGATATATCGTTTGAACGCATTTCCACGCGGTTATTCGATTCGTATGGTGATCCAGCTGCAACCTCGTCTTAACGAACCAAATTGGATTCGTTGCCGTGCACGCGACAAAACCTGAAACACAAAACACGCACCACTTTGAAAAAAACGGGCCATACGTGATATTGTAGCATTTCCTTGGGAAGACGCGCAAAAAAATACAATAAAAAAAATAAAAAAATAAAAAAAAAAGAAGTGAGAAAATTATTATTATTATGGAATTAATATAAGTTTATTTATATAGGCTATTATTATTTATTCTTTTGAAAATTGTACAAGAATTCTTAGGATATTTGTTATCGTATATTCGGATGAGAATTTTTTTTTTTTTCAAAAAAAAAAAAAAATTCGCAGATACGATACTTTACAGCATCGAAAAACGTGCGGAACGTAGTTGCGGCGATAAAACGCGAACAAACACAATCCTGAAATTTTTGTTTACAGAAACGTCCGTGAAGTGAGTAACTGAATCTCTTCCTTCACAGCCGTCGAGATGCTAAATACACATTACACGCGAAACTTACCGTACATATAACCTAAATTCCTTCCAGTTCGATAATTAGGCTAACTAAAAATGAAAAGATAAAGGTGAGATGAAGAATAAATGAAAAAAAAAAAAAAAAAAAATTAAATTATAATATGCTCGTGATAAAAATGTGCTTTAGATATATTTTTTCTTTCGAACAAGAAAATTTCCCCGGCCTTTGAAAAGACAAAAATTTATGCTCGTATAATTCTACAACTTTTTTCACGTTTCTCAAAGTACGAATACAACGTATGATCGTTGATTTTTGAATAGAAAAACGTAGAAAAAAAAAAACAGGGAGGGGGGATGAAAAAGATATTAAAAAAAAAAAATCTAGAAAATTGATAAAATATCAGTGCGTTGTGTGAAATAAATATGAACCGTATTCAAGTCGGTGAAAAAATACCGAGCGTTATATTGTACGAAGAGATTCCGGACAACGAAATAAACATATCGAATCTCATCGCCGGTAAAAAAGTTATAATATTCGGAGTACCCGGCGCCTTTGTACCCGGATGCTCGCGTGTTCACCTCAGAGGATTCATTGAGAAGTAATAATTTGAAGAACGGATAGAAATATAAATAGGACAAAAAAAGACGACAACGAGCCGAAATAACCGAGAACATTTTTTCACCCATCCAGATCCGACGAACTCAGAGCCAAAGGATACGAGGAAATCATTTGCGTGGCTGTAAACGATCCATTCGTTTTGTCCGCATGGGGATGGTCGAAGGGAGCGAATGAAAAAGTAAGTTTTTGAAATGATTTTTTTTTTTTTTTCTTAGATATCTCAAAGATGTCCGAAACGATTAACATACCGCGGTTAAGTTTCTTTCTGCAAAGGTTTGCCGTTTTTTTGTTTTTAATTCTCTTTTTTGTCTCTAACGTGAAACGAAAATTGAAAATAAGAGAGATAAAAAATAGACACAAACAAGCAAAAGTTCAAGGTTGTATTACATTAGATCGGCAGCGTTGCCATAGGCGTATTGCGATAGTGTAAATCGTTGCCAAGTCGCTCTCGTTATTATTGTTATTGTGGTGTCACAATCGCTAGGTGAGGGTAATTTTGTTGATTGGCAAACGATGCAATTTGTTGATCTATTGATTGTAAAAAAAATAGACTTCTTGGCTGTAGTAATTATAGATATTTCAAACGTGTCACACATCCGCGCGTTGTGTTGTTTACATAATTTATAATTACAATCTACAATTGTATTAATTATTAAACGAATATGAATATATGGAAGGGAACTGATCGTCTCTTTGTGAGAAATGAAAATAAACTCAACGACAACAGTTTATAAATAATATGCATAGAGTGTGATTCGCGTGGAATTACTAAAAATAAAGACAAAATTTATTAGATTCTTTAAAGTTCTTGAAAAAAAAAAAGAAAGAAAGAAAATAAATAAATAAAAACAATCAGGGTTGTTCGATCTTTGTCTTCTATTATCCAAAAATGGGAAAAGTGCCAAAATTACGTCGACGGATGTTTTTTCGTTTCTTCGAGATCAAACGCGGAGATTTCTTACAAATTGTAACGCATAACGGAGGAATATTTTATGAAATATTTGTGATATCGTATATCTATCAAACGTAAGTTGAACGTTACGCGGACTGCTAAGGTCATTTTTCAGCCTCTGCAGGCCTTCGGAGATTATTATGTACGCACAAATGAAGGTTGTTTCATTCGATTGGAAATAACATTTTTTTCACGTTTATGGCATAAATTTGAATTGCCTACAAATTTGTCTAAGCTCCGGATTTTTTTTTTTTTTTTTGAAGGTGATGGTTTATCAGCTAGACGTTTTAAGATAAATTTTTATCGTACACGATAGAATGTTTGAGAGACAAGCAACTTTGGAATCTTTTTTTCGTTTCATCTACGGATTTCGCTCAACGAACATTTGGTTAGAGGATTTAATTCTCTGTAAAATTCTCCCAGGATCAAGTCAGTATCATATATCGTGCTTGACGTAGCGTCAAGTGACAGTCTACAGAAAAAAAAAAAAAACAATTCAAATGGGAAAACATTCGAGTTTCGTGAACGAGTATTTGTTAAAAATTGTATTTAATTAAGAAATTTACTCCGACCAGAATACTTTTGTTACTGTATTTACGGGTTTATCAGATGCCGCGAAGATGAAACCAAAACAAAAAATAAAAAAAAAATAAATAAAAAAACAAATTTGCTACGAAAAAAAAAAATACCCTCAAGTTTTCCTCACTCCTTGCATAATTGAATCGTCAGGTAAGGTTGCTGGCTGATCCGATGGCGAGATTCACCCAGGCTATGGGAATGGGTACCGAAATGCCGGAATTGGGGGGAACGAGGAGCCGACGATACTCGATGGTGACCATCAATGGAATCGTCAGAGAAATATTCACAGACGTTGATAACGTTAAGCTGATGTGCCAAGGGCCGAAATTCTGCATTTAAGTCGCATATGAGGAAAATTGTAATCATTATTCGAAACGTTATTAAAATATATGTATAATATATGAGAAATGTCTACATTGTAAAATATAAAACTACAACGAACCGTGAAGTTTGCCTATGTGTCTTATTCAATTACTTTTTTCTTATTATAATGTATTATGTCGTAACAAATACATCGACGTTCCATTTAAAGAAAAGCCAAAAAGAAGAAAAAAAAAGAAAAGAAAAGACATGGAATTATTTTTTATAGAAATTCTCGAAGGAAGTTTATTTTTTTTAGCAGCATGTTCGTCGCTGGAGATAGAGGGAACATGAATAGCGGAAAAATCGAAAAATCGAAAAATCGAAAACGATCGATTTGATAACCGGGGATATTTTTCTAGTCTATTTTTAATTGTCCGATTGCAGGCGAGACAGGCTTGCGTGGCTGTTTGCCATGTGGATATGCAGCTTTTCCCGAGAGGCGTGTAAACAATTTTTGGCAAGCGCATCGTGAACCAAAATTTTTCGAAAAGTAGGGCAAGGAAAAAAAAAAAACATTTGGTCAATTTAGACATTTTTTTTTTCCTACATCCGCTAGACGATCGTAAAAAATTTTTTAGTAAGAAGATTACAGCGAAGAATTTACTGATTTATCTTTTGCTTGGGAATTATTCGTTCCTTTTTGGTTTTTTTTCTTTTTCTTAGTAACATTATATATAACATATACGCATCTGGCCGGATATATCTAATAGTAAAAGTAAAACAAAAGACGGAAAAAAAAAGCAAAAACGTTTGTGATTTTAGACAGTGGTACTTTTTTTTTAAATTTATTCATCCCCAACGAAAATGAGATTATCATCATTGCAAAGCGGATGAAAAGTCAGATATTATACGTATATGTATACTATAAGATCGTTACAATGCGGTCACACGTTGCATTACAGCTGCTACGTCATATCTTGTCTGTGTATGTAAAAATAGAAAATGTATGGCGAGTCGAACTTTCTTCTATACATAGACTACAACGTGTGCTCTATGCAACATAAAATTGATGAGTTAAAGAAGAAGAAGAAAAAAAAAAAAGAAATCGATATAAATCCTGCAAACGCGATTGTAGATTTATCGCGATATTTTTTATACAGCGTTCAAATAACAAAGTACAATAATTCAAGAGTCGGCGCGCTACGAAAGTGAAGAAAAAAAAAAAAAAAAGAAAAAATTTTTGAAAAAATGTGTAAACAATGATTGAAAGACCGTCGAGTAAAGATTTTAATTTCTTCCGTAACTTAATTCGTATTTTAATCACCGCTTGTTTAGAGGTGAAAAATCAATGCAAATTGCTTGTCAAATGTTGCGACGAATGAGATTTGAACACAAAAAAAAAAAAAAAAAATAGGGGTTTACATCTGTGTACGTTTATGTATAGCCATAAGCAATTTGCAGATCAATCGGCGACTCCCTGGAATGAAGAAAACTGAGAGCGAAGCGAGAAAAAAACAAATATTCAACTCGCTCGAGGTATCGACCTACTTCCGACCCGTCCAAAGCACACGGGCCAATGCACCTTGGCAGTTTCTCTCTCGTGTACATATATATATATGTATATATATATATATATATGTAGGTATATACATCCACATATGATAAATTCTCGAGAATGCAGCAGCTGTTTAGCAGAATTGAGTTTCAGTCAACGAATGGCAGCGTGATTTGCACATTCGAGACAAATCTCAATTGAAAATCAATCATTAGATACATGCAACGTCTCGTGAAAGTTTTGGACGATAAGTTTATTTGTATTTATCGAGCGGAAAGAAAAATAGGCCAGAAGTGAAAAGAAAAGAAAAATCAAATCGCAAATACCCAAGAAATCGATCATTTGTTTTTTTTATTTTTTTTTTTCCCCACAAATTCACATGTTCAATAATTTTAGGAAGAGAAAATGAGACGTCCGTTTTAATTTTGGGCCCTTATTATTAATGTTTAGAGGTTCCTGAACGCTATTTCCCATTTTTCATTTGATGAATGTTAAAAAATAATTTCAGTTATTTCGGAAATTTGTAGCAAAGTAACCAGGGAATGAACACAAATATGCGGTGCATATTTTTTTTAGGGAATTTAATGATCTACAAAATAGGTCTCTTGTGCTTTTTTTCATAACTAAACTCTTTCAAAAGTTATTCATGGTTAAAGTTGAAATAATGTGAAAAATTCACTTTCTTTCGAGATTCACAGCGAAAATACTAAACTTGTCGTAAAATATTGTGGTTCTTTTTTTTTTCGCAAAGCATTTCAATCGCTATAAAATCATGTTGTTCCGATTAAGTTTGAACCCAAGCAAATGAATATAATCAGACAGAGTGAAACGACCTTGCATTTTTATAACAGTAAATCGGGCTAAGGGCGTCCAATGTAAACACATATGTATTAACATGTGTACTTACATGTATAATTCGTGATATTTTTATTCTAATATAGTAACACACAATTAGCGTACAGATGTATGTATACTTTTGATTACAACTGTTTAAACAGAAGAGTGAAAAAATGAACAGACGGAAAAAAAATTGTATATTTAAAAAATTTTTTAAAAAATATTAACTTTGCACATCTCAAGGATAAAACGAATGTTTTTTTTTTATTCCCGTCATTCGTCATTGTACTCCTTCCTGACATAATTATGTTACACGTAACTCGGCATTGATCGTCGTTGGTGTGCAAGAAAAAAAAAAAAAAAAAAAAATTGCTCAACGAGTGTCTATTTTTGCGTTCAGTTGACAATTTGTTTTTTTTTTCATCATTTTTTTTTTCTTCCCTCTTCATCGTATCGTCTAAGAGGAGAAACGAGAGGCGAGTCAGAAACGTTCGGCCTTGACCTCGATATTTTGCCATTTATACATACACCGAGAGGACAGACATAGATGATACGAGGTAATTAAGGACATATGCATGTATATATAACTCAGATACCTGTGTGTACGATAATTGACGCTGTTATATCAGCAGATAAAATTCTGCTAACAATAACAGCCGGCTGGATTAAGCCTTGACGTGGATTCGTGCAGCAATATTATAAATTACAACGCGTTAATGATACTGTAAAACTGTTTGATCAGGAATTTATAATCAATCGAGTCAACGTACCGACATAATTGTTTTACCTACCACCCTGTATCGTTGCGTACACGCGCATATGGATTATATATGAACGCACACATGGCGTCGCAGGAGGTATTTTGTATACATTTATATTTATAACTTATCTAACGATTAACCCACATTTTATTTTCATTATCTTCTTACGCACGCGGTTTATATTTATACATTGTTATACATAGGTAAAATAATTATTGTACAGGATAACAACAACGCGGCTGCAACGAGAAGTTCATCATGCTTGTGCACGTAAACGAAAGAAATTCATTGTACTTTGTACAGTAATAATAATAATAATAATGCAATGAAGGGTTAACAAAAATAGTTGGAGAATTAAAAAAGATGAGAAACTACGAGGGTTATATAAGAGAATTATTCAAACTGTTATGGAACAAAAATTTTCAAATAACATTAGATATTTATATGATATGGAATTGTAACGCACGGCTGGTCGCATACCTAATATAACATAACGTGCAGCGTAACATTGAATAATAAAATGCATGCAAATGCAGTCTGTGAATAACGATGTCTATGATACAAATAATTGAACTTCACCTGAATACAGGCCCGACAATAAATTTCGTCGGTTAGAGCGAACAAGGCATTGTCATTAAACGGATGTAGTTATACAGTACACGATATATATTTATAGTGTAATTCAAAGCGAGATATTATTAATCGAGTCTGCGGGTTGATACAACGTTGATAACAATAACGACGATAAAGTGCTGCAAATTGCTGAAAAAATAAAATCACGATACGTATTTATGTACAATATATCTGTATATAATACAGGTTATGAACGTAGTAATAGATACGCTGAAAGAAGATTTCATTGAGCTCGACGATATGTATAATATTATACTGTTATTGCGATTAAGGAACATCGCTGGCTGTCGCAGATATTAATATGTACACCTGGCCGCAGTGACTCTGAGACGGCTGATTTTTCCGTTGAGTTGGTCACGTCGGTAATGCGGAATCAGCCGGCAGCGCCACCGCCGGCCAGCCGCTAAACGGGCTCTATCTTTGTAAACGTAACATAATCCAATACCGTAAAATCTAGCTCAAAAATACATAATTCGACGGTCACACGGGTTACGTTATGTTCACAAAGATAATCTAACCATAGGATACAAAAGTCAACGGCCATGTGTTAGGTTATATTTACAAAGATAATCTAAAATACAAAATTCTACGGTCATGGGTAGGGCCCAGATAAATATGTGTATTGAAAATCACAAAATATGTACAAATAGTATAAACTTCGTGAAAGAAAATATGGAGTGAAAAATAAAAACTATCGTTGAATAGAATACACTTTATTCTGACATAAATTCGTTAAATAAAGTCTGTTCTACTCGACATTAACTGTTATTTTTGACCCCATATTTTTTCCATGAAGTTATATTTATATATTTTGTAATTTTCAATATACATTTATCTGAATCCTAATAATGGGTTATGTTCCGTTTCCGAAAATGAGCCTGTTTCGCGGCCGGCCGTCGGTGGCGCTGCGGGCTGATTCTGCATTGCCAACGTAACGGACTCGTCGAAAAAATGAACAGTCTCAAAATGACTGCGGCCAAGTGTACGCTGCATATATACCTGTATAAGGCGGCGTACAATAATAACGCGACAGCCAGAGAGGAGGTACATAAATAGACGCAACAACGATCGCGTAATAAGACAACGTTTCATATAGTATGAAACTACGTACATAGTGCTACTGGCACTGAAGCGATAGAGGACTAAACCACCGACAAGCCCCAATCAAGCGCCAATCGGTAGTTGCTTGTGTGACAGCGCACAGATTATACGTGCATACGTATATAGTGCCCGATTGCGCATGTAGAAGTGAAATTATACAACCCTCAAGATACGTAGGCTAAAAATATAACCGGTCGACCAATCGCCGTCGCTTAACAACACAATAATTGTTGTTTCACATTCCTAACATCCTGCATTTGCCATTCGATTTATCGAATAACTGCGTAGGTCGCGATTACGATCTTACTCAGCAGTGTAAAATCTATTTCACCGTATGTATACGTTACAGCATAAATACCGTATCTATGCAATAATTTCTATTATCGAAAAATTTTACGCAATCTATTATTTATCCGAATAATAATTGAACCGTGCAGGTGGTATATTATTTGCTTGGCTGAGTTTAAAATAGATCCGTCCTTGGTGCGCAAAATTTACGAACGTTTGTTGTTTATCGCATAGCATGCAGTGCACTTAAAAATACACCGCGTCTAATATCCTCTCAGATAACAGCGTAATATGAGTTCCGACATACGCGAATACCGCGATAAAAGGTGATTGAATTCCGTTGCGGTGTTGTTATTGTTCTTGTTAATATAAACAATGATCTGTTAATCATTTCCAGATATGATATAACTCATTTTAAAAGTATAGTTTATCTTGCAACTTTGAAATTCTTGTAGTTGGTGCAAATCGAGGATATTTTGAAACAACAACAACAACAGTAGCAGCTGCGCTCGGGGCGACAAACTGACATAAGTACCAAAATGTAAAATCGGATCTGTAGGGTCTGAAGGCTGACAATGAATTTTTCACACGCCTACGTGACTCGGTAAACGTGCGTGTGTAGCAGACGACGCTATTAGATGACGAAAAAATCCGGAAATAACGCTGTAACTAAATTTGTGAATTTCTTCGATAAATCACAGTATAGAATTGGGTTCACAGAATGAACAAATACAAAACAGACATGACGAATCTGTTTTTCCTGTTCTGTGTGTATAGTGTTGATTATAAAAAGTGCAACTCGATAATATTGACGTTTGTAAATACCCGCTGTAGAACGTTGAGAGCTGCTAGAATTCAATCTCAAGAAAAAGATGAATAAAAACAGCACATACGTGCATATAATATGTGTATATAAATAGAAAAAAAAAATAAAATAAATAAATTGTGTAACACATGCAGAGGGTTTTTTTTTTGCATTATTTATTATTAATTAGTTATTATTGCGACGTAAATAAAAGCGTGATATCGACACAGTAAAACTCGGATGGGTATTGGAGGAGGGCAGCTTATCACCACGCGGCGAGCAGCAAAGTGCAAAATCGCGGGATAACAGTGAAACTGGATATTGTACCGAAAACCGGTGAATACTGGAATCGTGACGTAGTAAAAGTCGACCCTATTGCTGTCCGGTTATCGGCAGTCATTCAGTTGCAGCAGTCTAACGGTGCATGTACACAATTATCGCATGTTGTCTGTCATTCGCGCATATTATTTTGTATACACAGGCGAAACAGATGAATAAATAAATAAATAAATAAATGAATAAATAATAATAAACGGTGCGATATTATATGGTTACAGTTTATATACACACGCGCTGCTCATATGAATATCGTAAGCAATTTATTGGCCTTTCTTTTTTCTTCTTTCGATTTTACCCTGACTCGCTGATATTGTATTATTAGTATATAAACGTAATTTATTATCGGCACAACACGCTTTGAGTATGTGTCTGTGTAATTTACGCGTAGTAGAATTTACGCCGTGCAGCGTTTCTAATTTCAAAAGGAATTTATCACCTGCGCGACTTTTGCTCAACGATGATGGAGAATGAAGAAGAATGATGCACAAGAGAACGGTCACAAATCCTATAAGTTTATAGAAACTATCTACAACAACAGCTTGTCTACTTTCCTTTAATCTGATATGTACTCACGAAGATTATACATATCTCAAGTTATTTTAGGAGTAATTCAAACATATCCGTTAGTCAATATCATTAGCTTTCAATCGAAGTGTTTACTGATACGTTAAAGCGAAATTTCTCAAGTCTTGTCAGGTTTTACAAACGAATCGGATACATTTTCCGCTGCATGTTTTATTGCGCAATAATAGTTTTTCCTCGACATGAATAGTTACAAAAACGTTACTAACATCGACACGATTGGTTTGACCCAAAACTATACAGTCAAATACAGGTTTACCAGTTTTTTTTGTTGAACCTAGAAACTCTGTAATCTTTCAAGAAAAAAAGGTAGGAAAAAAAAATATATAAGAAAGATGACACAAAAATGATTATCAATCAGCTGCACTTACCGGCGGCCGATGCGGAACAGACGTGAACTATCGGGCTGTCAGGAGGTAAAACCGAATTGAAGAACGACTTGCTTTGCGAGTATGTGCAGAAGTATATCGCTCTGGAAGGTGCGACGCCGACCAAGTTTGGTCCTAGGCCTTTGAAAAGGGCCCGTGGGCCCTCGTTCTCGACAATAAACCTCAGGCACGCAACGAGGCCCGGCGGCCTGTGTGGAGGAGGAGGAGCGACACCGCAATGAGACAGAGCCACCATGGAGTACCTGAAAAAACGTCGTGTTTCTGTTTGTTGTCTTTGTTTTCGGAGAAAAGTACTTGTTTGCTATTATGACGTAATGTTTCACGTGTTTCTTAGTTAAATTCGATTTGATATTCAACAAAACGTGCACTATGTTCATCGGGAAGAAATACACTTTCCAATGTTTAAAGAATCATCGAAACCGGTTGAGCGATCTTTGAAATAATCGATAATAAACAAACAAATGCCCTTCTCTTATAATAGTAGTGTAGGATGGTATAGAATGAAATAAAATATAGCCTATATTTATCAGGACGTAATACACTTTCCAATGGTGAAAGAATCGTCGAAATCGGTTAAGCAGTTTCTCAGATAACCGATAACGAACAAATAATATCTCGGTTCTTTTCTAACGAGGCTGAAGTTAGTAACGTTGTCGTAACGAAACATTGGGAACACATCACTATCATCTTCATTTCACAATGATTTTTAAGGAACTATTAGGTGTTGGAATTAATTCGTAGCGTTTTACACATCTGTTTTCATGAAAAAAAAAAAAACCGTTACAAATCAATTTCATCACCTAATAAGATTTCGAAATATGAATGTGTTTTGTTTTATTACGGCTTACTGAATTTCGAATAATTCGAAATTTGCGAAATAACGGTTTTTCCTCTGGATGAATGCGTTACGATATCGTTACTAACTTCAATATGATCTCTCTCTCTGTCTTTTCAAAATAGTAATGCGGATGTAGTAAGAGGCTGAAGTTAGTAACGTTACCGTAACGAAACTTGGGGGGGGGGGCAAACAACTATTTTGCAAATTCGCAGTAACTGAGGTAGTTCGAGTTTACAAAACATGAATAGATTTATTCTTGTTATAATTTACCGCATCGTCGGACGTCTTTCTAAAATTGTGAAACAACGATCTTTTCGGACACGTGAATCGTCACAATAACGTTACCAACTTCATCTTCACGATGCAGTTTCATCTACCTTGGATATCCGCCGGTGCATAGTCTCCTCCTTTGCTGGGGCGTCGGGAAACTTTTGCAAGTAACGTGGCCGGATGTCAACTCCTTGTGCCCTGAAGGTGGGTAAAAACCAGAAGAGGATGACTGTAGCCGTGTTTTAACTACTTCCAACGGACAAGTGACTATGGCGCCTACCGTACCGGCCACCCTGCGGGCAGAGTACCATGGGGTGGTTTTCAGTCGTGTTTCTCTCTCAACTCCTTAGCTTTTTTTCTTTCCCTATACACATTACACCCAACTTCTGTACATATGAAACGGATTTGATTCCCGGATAATAATTTTGGGGATTATATTATTTTTCAAAACGAAATTGGAACAATTTTTTGCTGTAAAAAATAAATCTAACTTGCTAAAATACAAGGTGACTCAAAAATTGGTTCAAAATGGCGTCAAGAATTTCTTTGAGGCTGAGTAAATGCTCAAATGTCTTTTAAAAAGATCGTATCATTATGATCAGCTGGTTGCTGGAATGCGGGCTGTCGTACATACATATACGTATGTATATAAAATACTGCGGGAAACGAGATGGATTGCGAACATCTGTCACTACCAACAACAATGCCGGCATGTCTATAGCTCGATGATAACATACTACGCGTTACGCGTTGTGTTCTGAAAAAATAAACAGGCCGAAGACTTGCGGCGTTTGGAAACAGAGGAATAAGTGGAAAACATACAAGCTTGGAAGATGGAAATGCATAATGATTTTATCGGGTGAAATTGGACGAAGACCCGTGAATTTAAATTGAGAATTGAAATGCTCAGGCAGCAATTTTCGATAGAGATATCATTGATTTACATTCACATTGATCTGTCAACCGAATCTACCAAAACTATTTGCCAAAGTCTTTGCATACTCTGCGTATGTTATACATGGAGTTTGCTATAAACCGGTCCGTGGGCTTCAAAAGTGATGCAACTTGTGTACGCGTCTGACAAGAAAGACGTAGTTCTGTAGAAACTAAAGGGAGAACGAAGACGCCTGAAAAATTTTCGTCTACATTTCTTTTACACGAGTGTGCGGGTTGTTTCAGCTTTGTCGTAAAGGGAAAGGAATCCGGATTTCCTTGCCCGGCTATCTGCGTAGAGTTGTAAATTTAGCACGTGAAATTTTGTAAACAAACAATACATACATGTGTGTTTACAGGTATCAGTTCGCATTCCGCGGCGCGGCGTCTCGCCGCACGGCGAAACCTTTCGAAGTACATTTATTGAACGCTGACTAATTTCTTGAGACGAGAACGCGTCGTCACATTATCTAACTCCCGAGTAACCGCTTTACTTCTTCCTCCGAATATATGTCGAAAAAATTGAAGCTGGGTTCGCTATCTTTGGTAATTTTCCATCGTCCGTGGTTTACGCGTACAGCTCTCTCGAGAAACGAGTTCCGGGCTTCCAGAACATAACAACAGCGATTTGAACTCTAATTGTAACTCGCTACTTCCACCTATGCATTTTACAAACATCGACGCCACTTTTTCCCCATCTACGACTCATATTTCTCAAATAAACAAGGCGTTTCCGATTTAGAAAAAAGACCGAAGTTCCGTTCGACTCTATGCAAGATTTGTATGTCAATGACCGAAGAAACAACATCACATCTGGTTCCGTGGCCTTCGCGGTTGCACCCGGCGTATTGCACTTGTTTTTCGATAAGGCTGAAGTTAGTAACGTTAGCGTAACGAAACATCAGTAAAAAAATCCAGGAGTTGGTTTTGCAAAATATGAGCACATTTAATTTACCAATATGTTTACTAAATTTTAGACATTCCGAAAGGTGTGAAGTATCGATTATTTCTCAACGCGCATCGTACAAACACGTTACTAACTTCATTCTCATGTTTTTCGGTCATCACACGCGACCCCGTTCAGGTTTTCACCCGAAACCGGAAATCAGCCGCGGAATCGATGCGACGAGTACTCCTGAACTTCGAGTCAATGATTCGATGATCGAATGTAGGATGCTTCATGGGGTGGGGGGGATCGCGCCGGAATTTTAATGAAAGAGAAGCTATCTTTAGACTCAGCTCTGGTCCCGCAGCGATGATGATATCATAATTTCACCGTTCATAGACGTGATATTATGAAACGAACATACGCGGATATATGTATTATTTTTCCTACGTCCGTTTCGCACAACCACCACCTACACCCACACGTGCTGCGCGTTTTCATGAAACATACGTTGCATGCATACACGGAGGAAAAGCCAAACGTGTGTGCGCGGTCGCCACAGGTTTTATCCTAGGCTCGGCTTCACTGCGTAGAAATGACACGACGCACGGATGCCACGATGTTATGCACCGGGCGAGATAGAAAAAATACGCCGGCATTCCGGCGTCGCATTTTTCACGTGTAGCTGAGTTTTTTCGAATCAAGAGCGATCGGTGTTGGGATGAATAAATGCAGTGCGGGACCCACCCTCCGGCAACGAGGTGAATTACTGTGTCGCGCTGCGACATTCTTCGTTCCGTCTTCGTCGTCGTCGGTGGACAGAGATGCTAGAATCCTCCGAGACGCATTCACACGCACTTGATCAGCGTATAAGCAGCACTTTACCCCATAAACAAATGAGAAGATCTGACGATGTAGGAATGACAAATAAAAAAATAATAATAATAACGTTGACCTAAACCCCCACGGGCCTCCTCGCCCAGGACACTTGGTTATCTTCTATCTGTCTTTTAGGCACTGCTTTGTCTTCTATTTGATATATTTATATTTTTATTCAGTTAAAAAACAGATATTACACTTTGATACTCGACACACGACCAACACGCACTAGCCGCTGAAAACAACTGGCTCAAATTCTCGGTTCCTGGTTGGCTCTCGAGGCCTCGTTCATCCACGAACACAACAATCGGCAGATTAAACCGTGAATACTACTCGTTGTAGATGTGAGCTCGCACTGGTACCACAGACCTATAAAAGATAAGCTAAGCGCTCTTATGAGCCGCTTGAAGCAAACATGTAAAGGACAGAAATATGCCGGGAGTACTCCTTAGCCTCTCTGACGATATTTGCAGCGGGGATCGAGGCGGTAGAGGAGAATGAGGCGAAATTATGCGCCTACATCTATAGCTGTTTCACTTCCACTGTGCCCTTGTCCGCCGGTGTGAAACAGATTGAAAAGAGAGAGCAGTACTCTCGATATATCTCTGTCCTTTATATGTAAGCTTCAGTACCTCTTATAGGAGCGCTCAGTCTATCTGTATAAGTCTATGATTTTTACGAAGGAGCCTGATGGCAGAGCGCAAAGTGGCGCTTGGCAAAACGCGGGAAAATTCAAAATCAATATTCGTCGTTGTTTGCGTTGACTTGAAGAATATACTGTTGGTTGATTTATATGCCGTTCGGTAGAAATAGGGTTTATTGTGTAAAATAACTTATAACGTTACATTGAACATTAATAAATAATACATGTATGAGGCTACGTAGCATCAATGCACCTGCTGTGGCAATCAATGAATTCTTTTCACTTTGCCCACTACAATCATGCAGAAAAAAACAAAACTTCAGGCACGAATAAGCAGAATGAAAGGTTATTTTGGTATAGAATATATATTAGCTGAGTAATCAATGCAGCTTTTCATAAACGTCTAAGCGTAGAGCTAATGTAAGTAAATATTATTTTCTTAAATTGTAATACCTGTGTGTGTTAAAAGTACGTTATCAATTATGATGTAAAACTTTAAAAAAACGTAATTCAATGGTGAGAATAATTATAGAATAATTTCGTGATATAAAAATAGTGTGGGAGTTACGGAGCATTAATACGTTTGTTCCATGGCATCCTCCTTGTGTTTTGTAACCGCTAAATGCATAGCTCTAAGAAATTGCGATAAATTCGCGGTTTTGGTGCGTAGGTATAGACTGTGAGCAAGAAACGGTATTTTTCTCAATGCACGACCGCTTAATCCAACACTTTCACGGCTCAGTTCAAGCAGCCTCAGACTATGCCTTGTGGTAGAATTTTCCTCGTACCCATTTGCTTTCAAATGCGATATGTCAAGTATATCCTCATTTTCTATTATTTGTGCCTAAAACCAACAAGAAAGTAAATGTTTACATGGCTAGTCAATTAAAGACTATCGATGATTGCTGTGTGTTTGAAAATCGTTTATACATCTCAAGTTACCTTGGTCAGCTCTTTGATACACGATTGATAAATTTTGTAGATAGCAATTTCACTGGGGTGCCCTATGTATTGTTTGATGTCTGCTCGGTCTACAAAGGCCAAATCAATTGCCTCAGTCACGTTGCTGGTAGTCAAGATGAGAACATTCTGGTAACGTTTAATGTGGTCCAGCTGGGTGAGTAAGGCATTTACTACACGAATAGAATCGCTCGGCTCTGTTCCAGAGACTGAAGACTTTCGTGCATGTGCCAGAGACTCTACTTCATCGATCAATACGCAAACCAAGGCATCTGGATTTTCGAGTAACTGTTTCAGCTCACCGAACATCTTCATTACTAATTTTCCGCTCTAAAACGTGAAGAATTAATACTCAAATTAAGATTATTATCATTAATTATTGCAGATTTTAAGAAATGAAGATTATCTGCAAAAACAATATTAAAAAGTTGTCTAATGTTTACAACTGGGCAGCAAAAAATATGACCGTACCTCAGAAAACCACTTTGAAAACAAGCTATGGCTATTTATTTCTACCAGAGCAAAGTGAGAATATCGATCATTAAATCTGATTGCCAATTTCTGAGCCAAAGCTTTGCACAAGCTGGTTTTGCCAGTTCCTGGAGGTCCGTGCAAAAGTACAACACGATTCCAGCTTATAATGTTAGCATCTATCTGACGGTCGGAAAATAATATTGTAGTTTCAACAAAACTAAGTAACTGAAACATGAATGATAACGACTATTAAAATAAGGTAATTGAAATAGAAGACAACTCGTCAAAGACTAGGTTTCTATGTCGTCTCTTACATTTTCCTTTATGTCAGAATCATAATACAAACTTTCCCACAAGCCTTTAAAATCTAACGATGGTAAAACCCAGTGAGTAGCGACGGGTAATTCATCTGAGTTGTTGTCGCCATCACATATTGTTTCCATTGCCGGCTCTTCTTCTTGTAATCTATAAACGTGTAGTGCAAGTTCTATCCCATCATTTAAGCTTACATTCGTGCTCTGAAAGTTAATGTTATAAGTTAAATAATATCTGAGACTTTCTAAACAAGGAATGAAAAAATATAATTCTTCATACTTCGTTGATGCTGCGATAAAATGATATGCTTTCAACATGATCCCTCAATACATTGTTAGAGCAATGTTTCCCGATAATTGGTGAGCACAAGTCTAGTGTGTTCAACATTCTCAGCTCATCTTGTACTTCTTTGTTTATTTCCTCGACAGACAATAGACTTGAATGAAAAATTAAATTGATAAATAAGAGGCTTCATGTGCGTTTAAACAAGCAGTTCAAAGCATTCTATCATATCCACTCCAACGTCTCAAGACGGGAACAACAGAGCATCTCTAACTGCGTACTGAAATCGGTTCGTCTACGAGTCAGGCAAGAATGGGCATCGAAACATGCAAGTTACCTGTCAATCCGTTGACAGACCTCGATGTGTAGTACGTGACTCATATTTGTGATATGGGGCACGATAACTCGGTGGATGTGAATTGATCTGATTAACGTTACGACGGTTTAGACAGAATATTTGAATATCACGCTTCCGGTTTCTCACTTGTCCTTTCACCTGACAGCTGACTTATTCAATTTGTATTCTTTTTTCCGCACAACATGGCCGACACGTGCTCACGAAGTCGGGCGTTTTGAAGCGCCGAACGTTGGCGCCAATTTCAAGAACACCGATTGGCGATCTCTGTAGTGTTTCGAGTCATGTGGCGCCACTTCTTAGATGCCCCGGTGCGGGGTGGTGTGGGAGGGGGAGGGGAGTCTTCGATCATTCGAGTACACACGGAGTATTTCATCGAGATGAAAACTCATCGAGCGGCAAGAGCGCTCAGCCAATCATGGCGCAGAGCGAGAGAGATGGAGCGTACTTGGATTACCTTTAACCAGTCTCAATTCACGCCACATGCGAGTTTAGGATGCTACCACTATTCAAGGATCTCTATTGTCTCTGTGTATAAGCCCATGACGCGATGTAGAGCGGGAGGGGGAGTATCGTGAAGGGAGCAGGAGGTAAGAGGGCGCGACGCGACGAAACAAAGATGATCTTCGTGGTCAATAATAAACAAACGCACTATATTCTCGACCGAATTGGACAATTATTTGAATTAACGTGGGCTGTGACATGCAGACGGCGTTGTTCGGCCTGTTAAGAGCATAGTTAAGAGCCCAATGTAGACTGGCTGTCTTGATATAAGGCACCACCTATGCTCAAACTACGCGGACGCTACTTTATCGTAATTTTTGTAAATTACGAACCATCAGCATATCAACGGTCGAGTGTTTAAAGAAAAGTGGTCCGAAATGTAGCGCCGAGAAAGGCATAGTTCATTTTTAATTTGTAACGATATTGCATTTTACGTGAGATTTGGACATTTTTTTATTCGCATAACTAACAAGGATTAGGGAATAATGGACGAGGACGAAAAACGGCAACGCGCTTTGGAGGCTGGCCGGGAAATGGTTCGTACCCTAAACTTTTTTTGTATTTATAATTAGTACTGGTATTTTTAAACCTAATCTCGAGCCGTTAATTCATACGATTTCAAACCCAACTTTAGATCATTGGGGTGCAATTTATTCCGATTCTTACATCTAATCACAGTTTGTCAGTAAAGCAATTACCTCATATCCTAATCTCAATCATTTTTGTTTATCTTCGTTTTTCACATTTTTTATTACCCCACACCCAAAGCCTTGAGTCGCAGCATCTGCTCTGCCATTCGGTCTAATGTAGCGATATATATGACATTCAATATTCATTTGTTCTATATCTTATATTCACAATTCTCAGCTTGCTAAATACAAAGCGGAACGATTGTACAGTGCTCACAACAGTAGCGGTAATCAATCGGCTGAGCCGTCAGATGCAGAATCTTCACGCAACGAGGCCCAGGTGCGATCTACAGAAACACAGGGTGCTAACGTCAGTGTAAGTAATTCATTTGCCGTGAAGTATATAAGAAAATTTTTAATTGATCATATTTGTCAACAGTCGAGGCAGCTCATCTAATAATAATGATTTTATTTCTTATTTCTCTGCTGCAGTATGAAGTGCACCTGTAATCTGATTATCACTCTGATGAATGATATCAATTTTACCCCAATGAGACACACCTGTACAAATTTTTTGCCATGGCTCCTATACTCTGATCTTGTTGTATCAACCATTTGTAGTTTTATTTTGACGGGTTCATTATAAACAGAATTGAGACATGAATTGTGTGAATAACAATTTGTTTATTCAATGTTTAGTTCATGTATACAGATAGCTGTTCTTTTCAATAGTCTGTATATGAAAAAAGTTTATTTCGATTTCATTGAAATTCTAAAATTTTCATGAATTTTTGAATACACTTTTTCATCAATAATAATACACACGTGTAATCACTTCAATTTTATTAGTCATTCCAATATGACATTTTTTTATTGAAAAAAATGTGACAATTTAATATCAATAACTATAGTACTGGTGTCCAAAAATTGCATAAATTTGTGTATAACTTACTTTCAAGGCAATTGAAGTTAATATTAAAATATCTACAAATGATATTTCGGTATTAAGTCAGATTTCTACCTTTTACAGTAGTATTTTTTCTGAAAATTTGGCTGTCGATGGATGTCAAGCAGAAAAACTGAAATGACTGGGGTCGAAGGCCAGATAAATATTATGCAGAAAACTGTTAAAATGGGATTTTACTTTATTTTTTTAATTTTCTACAAAAACAGATGAACGTGTCATTGAGAGATTTAACTCATAGCAGTGTTAGTATGAGCGAAGGAGAGGGTGAAGGTGAATTGGAAGGAATGGCAGGAAGAGTAGCAGAGCTGGAAGAATTACTTGAAGGGAAAGAGGCGGTAGTGGAGGCTCTTAATGCTGAGATTGAAAATTTAAGGGGTGAAGCATCATCTCCAAATTCATCACAAAGTCGTGCTAGTAGTATTAATTATAAGGATCTTGTGCTAACTTATCACGCCAAGCTTCAAGAGTTTGAAAGAGCTGTCAATCAACGTGACAATCTCATTGAAGATTTAACCGCATCTCTGGAACAAACACTTTCAGCTAGAGACTATCTGTTGACTCAGGTAAATACCTTGAATGCAATGCAGTTGGAGCAGCGAACCACTCCAGTTGAAGACATCGAACCATTTCGTGTGAAAATTGAAAAATTAGAGAATGAGTTAGCGAATCAAAAAATGCTAACAGAGGAGTTTAAATTGCAAATGAATAAGTCCAACGAAGATAGGAAGAAGTTGGAAATGGAAAGTGAAACACAGAAGGCTGAAATAAACGACTACAAGCTTCAGATTAATCAGTTGAATGAAAGAATTCGCATCGGAGCAGCAGAAAACAATTTGAACATTACAGAAACATTAGAGCAGCAGAAACAATACGAAGCTCGTGTTGACAGAATTAAACGGGACATGCAAATAATTTTGGAGAAATTTACGACTGAAACTAAGGCAAATGCAGAAAAGCACCAAAATGAGTTGAAGGTAAGTTTATCCGAAATAGGTACTTTTTATGTATATTCTAAATATTTGAATCGTAAGGATTATTCATTAATGATCTTTGATTCCAGGAGTTGTCGTCATCTCATAGCAACGAATTGAGTCGGGTTAAGGAAGATTACAAAAAACAGTTAAAACTAGTGATAGAAGAAAATAGAACCTTGTCCGATCATTTAAACAGAGATTTGCCAGATCTTGAAACTAGACATGCTAAAGAACTATCTGTATTTCAAACACAGCTAACAACCTACAAAAAAACTGTTGAAGCATTGAAATTGGAGTTGGTTAACCACTCCGAAGCACAGAGAACAGCCCAGGCTGAAGTTGTATTGTACAAGTCCCGCGTTGAGGATCTTACCTTACAGATGGAGGCGAATCGTCGTCAGCATTCATTGAAGAGTAAGGCGGAAAAGGAAATGTTGCAGGAGCAAATAAAGCTGCATAAAATTCAGCTTGATGAAATAACTTCGAAATATGTGGCTGCTTCTAGTGTATTAGAATCCAAGGAGAGCATCGAACGATCTCTAGAGCAAGCTCTGACAAATGTAACCGTCCTGAAGCAGGATAATGAGGCACTAAAATTCAAATTGGATGATCTCTCAGCGAAATATTCGGCAGCGCAATCGCTCATAGAGAATAGCCAAGTTCACGAGAGATCTATGAGCAGCAAAATATTTGATTTGGAAAAATCATTGTCAAGATTCAGCGGAGTCAGCTTCAACACAGGAAGCGAGTTCAACGAAACCACCTACCAAACCTTCGACGAAGTCGCTTTACAGTTTCAAATGACGAAACAGAGATTGGAGGAAAAAGCATTGATGGAAAAGCAATTAGTTGAGAGGATCAATGGATTGGAAAATGATGTTTCCAAGACTACTGAAGACTTAGTACAGGCTAATGAGAGATTGGAGAAAACTACTCAAGAGTTGCATAAAGTCAATCAGGAGTTGGAAAAGACTAATCAGGTGAATCGGACGTATGAGAAACAGTTGAACGACTTGAAAAATTCCCAAGACAAAAGTAAGGGCAAGTTGGATCAAGTGGATGAGACAACTCCTGGTTCGACTGAACTTTTCCAAGGTTCGTTGTACTTTGGACAAGATGAGGAATCACCCAAGGAAATTACAGATTTGCCAAAGGGAGCGAAATCCGGCGAAGTGCAACTTTTGAAAGATAAAATTGAGTCGTTCGAACGAGAAAATAAAAACTTACAAAATCAGCTTGATCAATTAAAGAACGATAAACATGAATGCGCTAAAAAAATTATTGCGCTAAATGAAAAATTGAAAGAATCTGAGGAGGAGTCTGCCCAATTGAAGAAAGGACTTGCAGCTGCTTGGGAACAATGTGCAGAGGTTGAGGAAAAGCTGAATCAAACCTTGGCTGCCAACGAAAGTTGCCTTAACGAATCTGCACTGAATATCTCGATTCAGGACAGCAAATTGCCAGATCAATTGGAAACTATAAATGACTCTGCTCGGGCACAGGAAATATTAGATAAGATGGATGTCAAGTTGATTGAAAAAGGTGTGCAAGCAGAAGTGACTAATATTCAAGACTTGGAGAAAAAAATTGATGACTTGAACACGGAAAAAGCAGCCATTGTCAAAGAAAATGAAAACCTAATTAGGCTTCAGAGGAATTACGAAGAAGTAAGTGAGAAATTGGAGAAATTACAGCAAAATTTCGACAAACTTCAGCAAGAGAGACAGAGGTTAATTGAAGAAAATGAATATTTAACCAATAAGCAATCAAAAGAAGATATAAATAGTCTCCAATTGGAAATAGAAAAATTGACGAAAGAAAAGGAGTCACTTGTAAACGAAAAGATTGCCCTGATTAAGCAGAATGAAGGGTTGATAGAAGAACATGCCAAAGAAATGGATGAAATTAAAGCACAAACAGTAAACGATGTACAGAAATTGAAGTCGCTTTCGCTTGGGACGAGTGACAATGCATTGAGCTTGAGCGATTTGAAAGCCGAACTCGAGACTCGTCATTCCAAGGAAATGGAAGAACTAAGGACATACTTTGAGCAAAAGTGTTTACAGATGGAAAAACAGTATTCTGAAGAGGTATTCAGTCAGCAGTCAAAGAAAATGTCTGACAACGACAGCGAGATAGAAGAATTAACTGACGATCTGTACTTTGGCGGTGGTGGCGACTGTCTAAACGTTTTGGATGTTCCTGGGCGAAGTTCAAAGACAGATAGCGAACTTAAGAGCAAAATTGATTCTAATGAGGATGAGAATATCGCAAAATCAATGGCGGAAGGCTCAGAAAAAGTCGCCTCGATACAGCAGGAGCTGTTCTTGAAAGTTGAGGAACTTGAGAAACTGAAATCAGATTACGAGGAAAAGCTGGTTGAACAACAAAAACTGCATAACAGCATGGTGCAGAAGCTGTCGGAACGAACCGAAAAACGAGGACTAATCAAAGTGGTCAATCAGGTGAGACCAAATCCTTTTCCATAACATTATGCGCATATTATTTTGGCATGAACATGTGCGTTATAATATTTTTGGTGATGCATGTAGTACTTGCGTACGATCGAAATTTTGCAATCAGAATGGAATTTAATTACCTGCATACGAATTTGTAATTGCCGGTTTGTCAACAGTGGCCATTGTCAATTCAGTCGCTCATTTAATCGTGAGCGTTTCCCTCGATCAACCTTTGACATTTTGTTATCTACATTGATGCGAATATTTTTTATACCAGTGTCTTGGTAAGTCGTTAGTTACGAAGGCGTAACGCGAAGCTTAGTCTTTTAATCTAAATTATCGCAATTTGATTACCACAAAAAAGGTAAAAAGAAAATGAAAAACAGTAGTACAGTTCACTTGATTCGTGCCAACAGAACTTGGCGGCATATAAATCAACATTTTGAAAAGTTCGACTCATTTTAGTTTCAGTTATTTTCTCCAGTATGCATGCGGTCGATAACTTGGTATTTGAGTCTTATTCTTTTTGTGGGAATAATGTAACTTGTTTGCTTCAGGAATGGGTTGTCTAATAGTTGAACTCATTTTCATCATACAGTATGTGTATGTACCGTTAGATAGTAAATCCCATTCGTAACTAACATATGTGTTGTGTGGACCTGTGAACCTGCGCATGCAGCCATGTCAAACGGACTTGGATCCAATTGCTGTGGAAAGTGGCGAATTGACCGAATTGAGAGCTGCCTACAGTCACCAGTTAGAGGAACAGGTCGCGTTGGCCAAGCTTGACATCGTCAACGCACTCCAGGAACAGATTCAGGTAGCTTATTGCCACCTGCAACCGCTTTTGCACATTTCAGAAGTTAACGCTACTCCAGATTACCTCCGTAATATTTTGATCATTTCATATTTGTGTATTTAACCGAGGAAGGAAATAAAAATTTATAGCTGGCTGTTGTGATTATATCTACTAAGAATTATATTCAATCATTGCTCGTTCAATTCGTTTGAAAATTTCACCCACACAGCTAAACATCCAGAAAGATTAGTGGAGGATTATGGGTGACTCATTCGTTATTGACATTGACACAGTGACTCAAAATCACAATACAAATCGCCTATTCTTTGGTGGAAGGGATGCTTTTCAAACAAATACAAATACCTTTCATTTGAGTGCAATATTTTGATAGCGTGACATCGGCATTATGCAGGCATTGCTGTCAGCTGATGAAACAGATGCTCAGCAGAGTTGGCCTGCAGAACTGCTCGAGCTACGTGACAAATTCACTGATGGTTCTAAACGTGAAATCCAAGAACTCAAAGAGCAGCACATTGCTGAATTGGCCCGGCTTAAGGAAGAACACACGCGTCTTTTAAACCGAACTATCGAACGCCATGAAGACGAATTGACGAAAATTAAAGTGGCATCCAGAGGTGGTGGAAAAACGTGTTCAGAAGACGGAAATTTGAGTTCGGAAAATCTTCTGATTAGAGAAAGGTAATATTGACAATTTTATTGCTGTTGTGCATTTGTGATTTTGATCAGTGATTAATGAAATTTATCCATAATTTTTACAGGGACAATTTGCATAAGACCTGTTTGACACTGAAAAATCTTGTAACAGAGTTGATCAATTACTTTACAATGTGCGAAGAAGAGGTAAACAATACTCTAATATCTGAGGTACTGAAAACGCAGTTGTCAAAGTCCATGGAAATGAAAGACGATCAAGAAGAAACGTCGACGAAAGAAACTGGAGATAAAACTGAAGATTTCCAGAACACCACGTGCCCTGCGGAAAAACAGACTCCTTCTAAACCCACAGCTACAAAAATTAAAAGAGTTCATTTTGCGCCTAGGTATTCAGGCATCCAAACGCTGATGAACGACGATAATACCTTGTTCGAATTAATAGAAAGGGATAAAGACGTTACCCACGAGTTGAAAGTTGAGTTGGACAATTGTTTAGATCGACTAAAATCAGAGGCCGCCCAAATATTGGGAGTATCATCGACACCTGAAGAGTCTAAAATCGATATGCTTGCGAAGCAAGTTTTGTGGTCGAGCAAAGTGAACGAAGAGCTTGGTGTGAAATTCGAGGAGGCTGAAAATATGATATTCAACTATGAGCAAGAAAACGAACATCTGAAAGTGAAAATTCACGAGTTACAGCTCAAGTTAACTTCTATAGAAAACAAGAAAGAAATCATCAGCGAAGGTTATGGCGAACATGAGGAGTCGGGTGTCGACGTTACGACGGAGAATTTATCCCAACTTCAAGAAAGAGGTGATGTATTTGTTTCAAATACTTGGACGCTACCTCAGCATTTCCAATTCAATATCGCAGACAATATCAATTATTTAAAATATCATCTACTTTCAGTGAGAACTGTGATATCAAACGGAGGTGGCGAAAATTCCTACCTGTTGCAGTTAATCGAAGATTTGTGCAGACAAGGGGACAAAGCTGCAGATGAAGCGAAGAAGGAGAAAGAAGACTTGCAGTTGCAGGTAATAAAAATTTTATCCGACTGTGTTCAATTGCATGAAAATTGATTATACTTAGCAATAATTGGTATGTGTTGTTAAAAAAACTTTGGTTTATGTGCAAGATGAATGATTACCCGATTCTTAAGTTGTAGAATTGATATTGTTTTATTCTGTAAGTCCAAATCACGGAGAGTTTTCAATCAATTCTCTAAGATTGGTATAATCTTGTACACTTTTTACTCTCTGAACTCTGGTTTTTAAGATTGTTTAAATCTTATTGAATCCATTTTCAATGTTCGTGAAATTATATTCCAAAAGATAGAAAGAGAAAAAAAAAGAACTAATTCCTGGAGCAAAAATTAAACCCCTGTGACTTGGAAGGACAGATTTTTTGAGATTGATTTGCATTATGTTGTCTTGCCAGCAGGTATCTTTTGACCCTACTCCTCCCCCATACATTCACAGGGTTTGCTGCCGAAAGGTAAATCATAGAACTACTAATATTAATACGCATTTGCTGTAGTATCCATAAAGTTTTGCTATTACCCTCTAATTCGAAATTAAAAATTCGTTTGTCATCATCACATACACGGTCATTTAATATTGCTATATAGAACGCTTGTATATCGGATTTTTTATATCTTTGTACAGCTTTGTTGAAACACTAAAAATATGAAAATGCTTATGTGACAATCACATGGGACATAATTGTTGAATTTTCAAGTAACAGACGATGTGGTTACAATGAATTTACGTTATTACGGCCTCAAAAAATCATTTGTTCACCTTCTTATAATTCTGTGCTATTTTCCTAAATCCCGACTGAAATTATTACTAAACATCCTTGCCTGGTTATATGATTGCATGGTGGAATGGGTGGTTGTTATCTAGTTTGTAATTGAGTGTTTTTTTTTTCTTTTTTTTTGGTTCTGAATTTTTGTAAGATTCGGTTTTTTTTTTTTTTTTTTTCCATTTTCAAATTCCCCAACACTCTCTGCAATGTATCACTGAAATAATGACCTGCTTTGGGTGGTTTCATTTTGGAAAAATCTGCTACGCTGCTTTATTAATTGTAGGGTCCGATCATTAATACAATTTTTTATTAGATCAGTTTAAAAACTGGCAGAATTAATGATTTTAATCTTAATTAATTCTGCTCACTTACTTATAAATTTTCACGGACTGGTACTTCAATTCATTCTTTCAATGTAAGATTGATTACAATATTTTGTTAAAAAGTAATTAGCATGAATCCATTTTTCTTTTCATCTAGCAGCAAATTAATGAATACTAAAATTTTTTAATGGAATATGTTTATGACAATAGCTTATTAATCACTGCATTTGTATGTATTTTTCAAAGTGATTAAAATGATCCGTAAATCTGATGTTTAGATTGAAGCAGCGGATAAACAGTTGCGTGCTACGCGTAAGTTCCTTGAGGAACAAGCCGGCGAACGAGAAGCTGAAAGAGACGAAGCAGCTCGTAAAATTGAAGTGCTTATTGAGCAGCTTAGAGAAAAGGATCGCGAAAAGGAACGTGATCAACGTATCACCTCAGAGGTAAGTCTTACAATATACATAGTAATGATAGAAATATTTATTTTGGATTCGTTGAAACTGTGCATATTCTTGCCATCTTACGATTAAATAAATATGTACATATTTAATTAATTAATAATAATAATTTTGGTGGTTAGATTTGTTGTGCAGGTTTTGGCTAGCCTAACGATTATTGCAGATGTAATATCACTTTTTCATTAATATATTGTTTAATAATAAATATCA
The DNA here is from genome assembly GCF_021155775.2 of Neodiprion pinetum. Lineage (NCBI taxonomy): Eukaryota > Metazoa > Arthropoda > Insecta > Hymenoptera > Diprionidae > Neodiprion > Neodiprion pinetum. The sequence goes on from NC_060232.1 coordinate 38,103,825, forward strand.
TATACATATGTATAAGTATATTATTATAGAAAAGCTTGTAACACGCATCGCCGCATCGTATTTTAAATAACACACGTTTTTGTCATTGTGGTACACATCTATTATTACTTAAATCACGTTTTTCTGCACTGTGGTTTTGGTTTCTCTGTTTGTCACGCAAAGCAGTCTTCGCTATCGCCTGTACCACCATCAACTTATGCAGTCACCCACGTGCTTCGTCCAACTGACATCGAAGCAACCGTGAGTGTTTACTTATCTTTAACAATCAGAATTTCACATCTCTATACAAATACGAATCGCTCAATTATTGCTTGCCAATAATGAAAGTCTGTGCGAATTTCTCCCTTTTTTTTTTACAATTTTACCCGTACTTTCATGTTCTAAATTTTTCATACAAGTTTCGTACTCGTAATCAAACATGGTATTGCGGGTCTGTGTTCGAATAACTAAAATTTATCCGTAAACAAATTAACACAGGCTATGGAAAATGATAAGAGTTCATAATCTAAACGTTGTAAGTAGTTTATTACTTTTCCATCCGTCTTATTTTATTAGTACCCCAAATACATTCTAGAAAATTAATCACTCATCTTTTTTTCCACTGCTGTTGTCATTAATTCTATTTTTTTCAATGTGAATACACTTTATTTGTCACATTTAATATAACTCCATAACCAGAATCTTAATTTCACCATGTAAATTTGTACACATCCCTTAATTCTAGTCGTGGAATTAATAGAAATGACAGTCAGCATTAATAAGTATTAATACTGTAGTGATTAAAAATAAAATAATATTAAAATAGTAATAACATAATTTTCGTGTGCCTTAAATATCTCATAAAAAGCTTAAATATGGTAAAATATGTCACCGTTTGCATGCCCATGTAAATATCACTTTAAAAACATAGATCGATTACGGGAAATATAGGTGGAAGCTCTTGAATCCCAGATGCACGAGATGTCTTCTATGATGTCCGAGGCTGAGGCGCGAAAGTCTGAGGTTGAGAGCGAATTGAAGGCAGCTATTGACAAGATATGGGTATTGCGAGATATTATCACTGACTTGGAACAGCAGGTTCAAGCAAAAACGGAGCGTGAAGATGCTCTGCAGACCCAGATCAATCAGATGGAAGAATTGATTAATGTACAAACTAAAAATCAACAGGAACTTGCCCAAGAATTAGACGCGATTAAAATGGGCAGCGAGAATGTTCATTTGAATGAGCACATCGATCATCTTCAAGTAAGTTTTATTTCAGCGATCGACAACGATAAGTAGAAAATGTGTATTGAATCAACTTGCTTTTAGGAGGAACTTAGAAAGCACAAATTGAGCACCGAACACTTCGACGTTAATTCGTTGGCTATGAAACAGATCAAATTGGAATTACGCGATATGGACGTACAATTGGACAAGAGAATAAAAGATCTGGAAGCACTGCATATGTGCGGTTCTAACTTGAGCCTAAGCCAGCCCAGCGAGGACGTGTCTGTTAGAGAACAGATTGATGCTTCTCGATGCCCAACGCCAGACGATCCTCAATCGCCTCCTACCTTGCCGCTCGATCATATTCTTAAACTGAAAGAAAAAATGATAAAACACGGTAGAGCCGAAGAGGTCGCCTTCAGGAGAATTAAGGACCTGGAAATGCAGATGACGGCTCTGAAAAATCAGAACGAAGTTAGTCCCTCAATCAGCTATAACTTGTTATATGGAATCGCTTGCGAAACGTACAGAGCTGTAATTATGAATAATTTTCAGGAACTACAGGCTGAGCAAGAAATATTACAGCAAACTAATTCAGAACAATTGTTCCAAATTGAAGCTATGCGTGGTCGATTGGAACAGCAGAAACAGAGTGCTCCTTTTGCTCAGAGACAGGCTACTTCACGCTTGGAATTACAGTTACATGAAGTGAACGCCAAAGTTCACTCCTTGGAACGCGAAGTAGCTGATAAGGATTTACAGGTAAAAAAGTATTGCCACTTTATATAGATCAGATATTTCAATTTATCCCAAATTTAAGAAATACGAAACGAATCTGAATAAACTTCGTTATTGGAAAGTCTGTTTTAGACACGCAACTTGTTAAGAATTACTGTTGTAGTATAATATCGTAAATTTTAATTCATCAGATAAAAGATACTGAAATGCGATTGGAGAGAGCGAATAAATTGTTGCTTGAAAAAGAAGGTGAGATTGCAAGCGTTGTTCAAGTTGAGAACAATACTATTCAGAAGCTTCGAGATCGTCTAGAAGTCATTGAAGGAGAGAAAAAATTGTTGGAGGTAATTTTAATTTATTTTATCTTGTGTCAACTTAACGTTGAGCATCTTTACTTCACATCAAACACTTCCTTATGGTCAATACGAAATTCATCTTCATCGTATCGTCATGTCAACTAAAAGTTGATTTTTGTTTCCAGGAAAAAGTTGGATCACAGGAGCGAGTTCAGCAAGAGTTACCACAGTTGCTTGACTCGATGCTGGAGGATAAAAATGAGGAAATTGATCACCTCAAAGATCAACTATCTAAAAAGGAAAAACAATTAGAAATATACTTGTCGTTGAATTTGGATGAAAGTCAGTTGAAAGAATTGATGAAGCAAGCTGAGCCAAAGAATAGCGCTCGTACATTGAGCGATATTCTTTCAATTAATTCAGAGTGCGAAGAATTCCCAGAAGCTATCAGAGAACATGTTAATCTGACGCAAACCTTGCCATACAATATTTCCAATTTACGAACTGCTGGTGATGCTAGCCAGTTGAAATACGTCAGCCAGATATCCCCGATGGTTATGATTGAGCAGAACAAAACTAGCGCTGATGTTCCTCGACTGGAGTTACACTCCCAGTCTCGTAGCTTGTCAGAAAGTTGTATACCTCGTTCTCATAGCTCGACCGGTGTTGAATTAGTTCGCAGTGTATCCGAATCTAAGTCGCCGACAAATGAGGAAAATGATGGTTCGAACCACGAGAATCTGAGATCTCGTAACGTCATAGAGAACGAAGCAAATGATGAAAATCTCTCGGTGGAACGATTGTCCATGGAAACTGGTGAGTCTGGTGTATTCAAGGAGGGCGAAACCTCGGCTGAGGGAATAAACGAAAGTGCTAATCAGTGTCCAAGACATGGGAATAGATCAATCGAGTCGCTGAGTCCACGCAAATCCGGTGAAGAGTCAAATCAGAGACTTATTCAAGACATGGAGAATCAATTAAGGAAAGTGAAAGAAGAACTCGAAATTAAGTCAAAGAAATTGACAGAACGAGAAACGGAACTGAACACCATGCAACATGATCTGCTTGAGCTGCGTACGGAATTGAAAGAAACTATAGAAACCCTGACGTGGGATAAATTTTTCTACAAAGAACAGTTTGAATTGATTCAAGCTTCGGAAAGTAAAATAAAGAGTGACTTGTTGGAAGTTGAAAATAATCTCAAGTTTAAGACAGAGGAACTCATCGAATACAAGGGTAAAATGCAGACAAACGAGAAAATTATCACCGAGCTGAAAAAGGAAAATTCAAGGATGATTGAAGAGTTTGATGAGAAATTAAAGACACAACTCAAGAAGATTGATGTTACCTTGCAGGAAAAAGCTCAAGAGTTGAAAAACTTGAAGGAAATTATTTTCGAGAAAGATATTACCATTGAAACACTTGGGACTCGTAACATTGAGATAGAAAATGAAAACAAACAGTTGTACGAGTACAAAACTAGGTTTGAAACTTGCAGAGAAGAACTATCCAACTGTCAGATCGAAGTTCAAAGATTAACCGAAGGATTAAACAACAGAGATTTGCTTATAAGAAGACTGGAAGATATGGCGAGACGATCAAGCCTCTCTGGTGCTTCTTCACCCAGTGAAAATAAAGACCAAGAAATTCATCATCTGCAAGAGCACCTTAAGGAAAAAGATAAAGTTATCAGACAGATGAGTGACGACAGTAAAAGTTTGCAAAGAGCTTTGGAAACAATACAGAATAAAATGAAGGAGTCCGGAAATGTTGTTGAATTAAGAAAGAAATTGAAAGATGAAAGAAAAATGAATATGGAACTAAAGGAGGTTGTTGTAAAACTACAGGAAGAACTCGAACATTTTAGAATTGCCTCACATCGTAAGTAAATTAACTACTTGTTGGACAAATTATTCTTTTACTTGTACAGAAACAAATAGGTTTCACTTTTGTTATGCTGCTAAACATTAGTATTTAATGTTACAGAAGCATCTGAAGACGAGGGCGATATAGAGGACATGGTTCAAAGAGAATTACAGGTGTCTGCTCGGCTAGACAAACAAATAATGAGCGCTATTGAGAGTGAGACAGAAGAGAGTGGTGGAACCAAAAGGCGAATTGAAAGACACGCTTGCAACTCCTTGGATATAGAGCCGGTTGATCAGGCCAAGCAAGAAAAAATCGCTCAAAAATATAACGACGTCCGTTTAAAACTTAAACAAGCCAACAAATCAAACGAGGAACTAACTAAGTTGAAAGACGATTTAGAAATCGTGGTTGATATGCTTAAATCCCAAGTTACAGAGTATGAAAATCGTATCTTACAAATAAAGTGAGTCAAATTCGGTGAGACTGAAACTTACATGAATATGAAAAACAAATAACAATTGCCAAAAACCTATTTCCATTTCAGAGCTGACTTGGAAGAAGAGTCTGGAACGGTAACAAAACTGAACGAAGAACTTGCGAAAGAAAAAGACATGAGTCGACATTTGAGAATACGATACGAAAGAGAACAAACCGCTAATCACCAGGCTCAGAAGCACGATTCGGAATTGATCACGGTTAGTATAATATATATAAATATTTTTATATATATTTTAATGTTATATTGATTTTTTAATAAACAAAACTCATCTCTAGACGTTAAGAATGAAGATAGAGGCGTCACTGGATGCAGAAGAAAAATTACGCTCGCAGTTATCGGATATCAGACGTGATCATAAGAGAATAGAAACGGAATTGAATACTGTGAAAGAAAAGTTGAAGAATCAGAAGGTGGCTGACACAGTTGGTCTCAAAGAGCAGTACCTTCAAGAAATGATTGAAGCAGAGCAGAAAAAATACGTCACTGTTGCCGAAAAGTGTGAAAAAGAAGAAAGGAAGAACGTCGAACTGGCCGACAGTATACGAAGAATAGTAAATGAGAAAAGTAAATATGAAAGGGAACTCGAAATGCTGAATGATGATAGAGAAAAGTTGGCTAGTAAACTCGCTTTGGTCGAGGGAATCAAAGAACATCTTGAAACAGACTTGAAAAGGACTAGAGATGAGTTGAAAGCAAGAGAAGGGGAATGTGAGTGGCTACAGAAGAGAATCGATACAATCACTGAAGCTGAAGCAAAGAGACAGCAACAAAGAACTGACGAACACAACGAATTGAAGAGCCTCAGGCGAGAAGTTGCCAATGCGCGAGAAGTTATGGTGAGTGAGCCAAAATTTAAAAATAATCTTACTCTGTAAGAACGGGTATTAACGATTCATCCGCATGTAGTATTTCTCTGTTTTGTACGTTCATTCAAAGGATTATCAAAACAGAAAAAAAAATATTTCCATTTTGGAAAATTTCATATTTTTAGGTCGATCTGGAAGCGGACATGTCTCATTTGAAGAAACAATTGGCCAAGTCTCACGAAAAACAAGAGCAATACATTCAATGCATTGAAACACAGCGAGTCACTTTAGCTGATTTAATGAAAAAGTTAACTTCAGCACAAGATGAAGAAAAAAGACTGAAAGATGTAATTAATGATATGCAAAATGACCTGCAAATGAGTGTAAAAAGAGAACTAGAGCTTACCAGTGAATTACAGAGGGAGAGACTTTGTGGCGAGAAAAACGTACCGGTTAAATTTGTACAAAAGATTCAGGTAAGATATTTATACCTATGGTAACTCTGAGTCGATATCATTAAACGGAGTCTTATAAAGAATTTTCATTGTATGATTTCAGGATTTGAACGAGAGTCTGCAGAAGCATTTAAACGAGAAAAGTATCCTCCATGACAAACTAGCAAGAGCTCGAGAAGACAAAGAGCAGCTATTAGCTCGAGTAAGAATTTTGGAACAGAATCAATCGACGAATACCGCAGGTGCCATGAGCGGAGAAATGGTGGAAAAGGTTTGTCGACAATCGCCTTTTTTGCGTTCGGGAAATGGACAGCCGGTTTGCTGCACATGTCTATAACGCTTCTTTTTCTTCCCAGCTTCAACACTTTTACGGAAAATTCCTACGAACTGATAGCCGTCGAAAAGCGTTGGCATACCAGAAGCGTTATCTGCTCTGCGTAGTGGGCGGATATCAGCTTTCGGAGGAAAATACTCTCTCCGTTCTCGCTCAGCTGACGTTAGTACAGCGGGAGCACACCACAAATCGTAACAATAAGAAATCACCAAGGGTGAGATTCAGATGCGCAGCCCTGGCGATAATCAGTATCCGCAGAATGAAGTGGCTGATCGGACGGTGGCGAACGGGGAGAAGAATTGGCGCTAATGCGGTTCTCGGTAATCCTGACCAGTCGTTTATCATGTTGCGAAAAAAATCGTCAAACAATCATTCACCGCCTGTTCGAGACAGGCCGTCCAACCTGTGAGTGGCGGGTTAATTTCTTTCCATTTAAATTCTGCTTCGAATGATCGAATGGTATCAAATAAAGTTTTTTGTAACTTTGTAGGAGGGACGGCGGTCTCGGAGGTTTCCCACTTGAGCACTTCATAGATCGTTTTGTAAGTATTGAAAAGAAGATGGACCATGCTTTGATAGACGTCGGTCAGCTGACCTCGGACTAACAAGAGTTGTCTAACTTTATGCTCACTACCTCAACGTTTTCTTCTTTATCAAGTACAAAGTACCAGTTGTTATTGTATTACGTGTATAACATTGGATTAATTGTGCATCGCACAAATGTCACAACGCAGCCATGCCCACGTATGGCTTGTATGGGATTGCATTCTTCGTCTGAGGGCAGGTTACATTACTTTCGGTTGTTTCTCTGCGTTGGACGGAAATGTCGAGAAAAGAACTGGGCATTCGAACAAGTTTTTTTTAGGTTGTAAATGTAGCTCCATATTCGATTAATTAATTAAGCTGAATGTGTACATACAATGTTTGATATGAAAAATAAGTTCGAAACGTTTTGACTGTTTGCTACTATTATTACTATTAGTCATAAGGTTTTAGTGATAAAAATTTTGTTTGTTCTAATTTTTTTTGTCTGTTTTTTTTTTAAGTGATTGTCGGACAGGTTTGTTTTATTATGGTGTTTTAGAATTTTATGTTTTGTCAGATATCGCGGCCTTCTCCATATCCGGTGGATCACATTGTTTCACTATATACAAATATTAATTTCTAGTGTGTAACATGACCAAAGGATTATCAAGTTTTATGTAATATGTAGCTTTGATGGTAGAAACATGTGCCTTGTACATTGTATTATATATTTATTAAATGCCTGTTTTTATATTATATATGAATAAAACGTTACCACGCCATCGCAATCTGCAATTTACTATAAAAATTATTTACATTTAATTGAAAATTTTAGCGAACTGAGGAAACGCTGTTAACAGTATTCAATGCGAACGTACTGTTGCTGGTAACTTAACTACTGAGAATTGGCATATTTTGTGTAATAAAGAATTAATATTTTTAACAATGTTTTTTTTTAATATATGTATATATAGGTATATAATCTTATAGAATATACATCAAAACAAGATATATTATATATTGTATCTACTTTGCACACCTAAGGTACTCGACAAGCATAGAATCATGTAAGCTTTTTCATAAATTTAATAGAAATTCATTCAACAATCGTGGGTATTGAAAACTATGCGAAAACTAATGTCGATTTATACATTATACATGTATCTGAACATTAAATCTTTCGCTTTAATAATAAACATTGAATTCAGAAAATATTTTTCCAGTTTCGAATGCGCGAAGAAGACTAAACGCAATTTGATCCAATTACAATGATAAATTATCATTGACTGATCTCTAGCAATATTCAAAATTTACATGTACATATATTTGTCGCTTTTCTGAGTATTATATACATATATACATCAGGTATGATAAAAAATATATTACGGCCATCTAAAGCTATTCACCTATTTAACGTTTTTTTTCAAATACACTAATATATGCTAGAAGACTATTTGTTAAGGCTTTCTTGGATAGACTTTATTGTGTTGTGTGTAAACTTGTGACTTAAACAACTTCAACATATACGATCATTTGTTAGTTACTATAAAATATTCTATGAAGTTTTGCATAAGATTTGAGGTATATGTAATATGATCAAACCAGCGGAGACAATCTAATACTTGATTGGTACAAATTTGTCATACTATAAACTTTACTTGGGTTTTGTCAGAATTGGAGCCTATACACTTTTAATTCGAAACGCAAAACAAGCTCTAGTTGAGTGAATTTTTATCAACGTGTGCAAGTTGGTTGTTTAACACAACTTTCTTCACCCATTATAATCATGGCCTAGATATACTGTACAAATCTTTTGGACCGCAAGAGATTACGAAATTTAAGAATTGGCTTAGTTCGGTTTGGACTTAATTCAAAGGGATGAGATTCGCACCTTTTTATCAATATAAAATTGTTTTGTAACGTTTTCCTCCCAAAAAGCAGAGCTAAGTAAAACAAACACCAGTTTTTTTTCTCATATGAAAGAATTTAAGTATATTGTCATTGGAAGCTCTCAATATCCATTAAATTATTTCAAGTACAACTTTTGTAAACACGAAAATTTTCTTGATATTTTAAGAATTGCACAACACAACCCACTGCTTGTGTTCATGAGAAAATACTGGTATAAATTGTACTCATCTTCAGTCCAGTGTCACTAAAAAAGTCAATTCTGTTACAGCAAAGGCAGAGAATCACCCCTCAAACTGAGCGGTTACCCATGTTTTCGTATAGAACATGCATCTTTGAAATTAGTGGCATTAAATGGTGCAAAATAGTCGTCGTGTAATTGTCTGATGATAGCTTCAATCGGACAAAGTTTAGTTTCTGCTTTGATTTTATCAGTTTTATCTGGCCGATTATGAACATTAACACTGAAATAGTTTACGTTTTTGCAGAACGGTATATCCTGGGTAAAATCCTTGCCATTAATGACGACCCGAAAGTAGAAATCGCTCGCTATGTGATTCTCATTCTTCGGATTCATTTTGTACACCTCAATAATGAATCGAGAGGCGTAATGCGACATAGAAAATCGATCGGTGACCAAGCCGAGTGCCGTTGCAAGGTATTCCAAGGTCTTGTCATGTCCCGAATACAAGACTACTTTCGGTTTAGCATCGGAGACGATTCGCAGCATGTGAGACACGATGTCCCTCAGTAAACCATAGGCTCGTAATAAACCGTACTTTCTTTGGCTCCTGCTCTTTGCATGCTGCTTTGCCTCCCATTCCGTATATGCAAAAAGACTCGTGACATGTTCTGTTTTAACGCAAAATTGTTGTACTTCTAGGTCTATACATGGCAGTGGCGCGTTGTGGCAGACATAAGTGAGCAGAGCATCCCTCAGTGAATTTGGATCGGTGCTTTGAGCCTGCTCAGGCATTTCGAAGACAACGTTACCAGCCTGCTTAATGAGGTTTGCCACTGCAGGATGAGACCTCAGATGTTCAGCCATTTCCTTTGAGTGCTGTTTGCTGAATTTATCAGCGGCAGAACAGGCGCAGTCTGTATTGCAGAAGGTGAGACTTTGGCTCTCTTGCAAATTGATTTTGGCAAGGTTGCCAAAATTGTCATACTCCAGAAACGTGTAGAGCAGGGCTACCGCGCTTTGCACTGTTCTCCTGTATCTTGTACTGTAAACTATGACGTCTTTCGAACTTAACGTGCCATTGTTCAAGTTCAGTTTGTTGTAGTAAATATTCCTCAGCAGCAATCCAGTTTTGAGCAGTTGGTTTACACCCAAACCGGTCAACTGAGCTAGTTTACATTCCTTCGAATCTGCCGGGAGCATAGGAAACCCATGAAAAGGTCCCAGAAACTGTGTCCATGCTGTTCTCGAGTAGCTTGATACATTTTGCAGGAAACTTTGGTAAGCCAAGTAAACACTTTCCATCTCGGAACTACCGCCGAAGTCCTTTGCACAGTTCACTGTTGTGATATTCCGCACGTGAGTCAGGGGACCTCTGTCTCCATGTCTAATGAATACCAGAATACCTTCCAGAGTCAGGTTGCCATCAACTTTTCCTGTTAAGCAAGAGAAATACATTTGTTAATCAAGTGCAGTTATTTGTAGAACATCAAAGTCTGGATTGTTGCAGTACGTCAGTTGTAACGTCTCTTTAAATGGTATAGATACGAGAATAGATGAAATTTGATACACCAGAGATGATTAGCTGGTGTGAAATGTGAAAGTGGTGCTGAATTGAAAACAAGGTATAGATTTTGTACGTGTGCCAGCGTGTATTTGTACATTTGAATATAAATTGACATTATACTCAAGGTGATAGTAAAACTTTACCTTCAGCTCCGGAATTGATATCATCGGGTGAATTGCAGAATCTGAATATCTTTTTGGTTTTCAGATCGAGCTTGAGGTTCCTTGGAAATTCCCTGAGGGAAATATCGCTCGGAGGACGTCTACCCTGGGTGTAAGTTTTCTCGTCGACTCCGATGTATTTGTACATACCTGGAGAACGAACTAGGATTACCGACGAATAAAACAAGCGTAGCCGCGGCAAAGGTGCGTTGGAATTAAGTTGAACAAATATAATGGACATGAGATACCATGATTACGAAAAATGATTTACTAGAGAATCGATTATGAAACGTGTCCGTGGTCCTCACCAGCGACCAAAAGGAAGATCCATACGCTGAGTATCACGTAACAATAGAACGCTCGATGCTGATAAGAGAGCCGTAGCATTTCCGGCAGCATCTTAGGACGTTCTTCGGAGGTGGAGAATCAGCGGAACGGCGAAATCGCGGTTCGTGGTGGAGGTCCAGGGAGCGATCAGGCGTTGGGATCAGGACCGGCAGCGATAAACGCATCGTTGCGTGCTTCGCCCCGTCTGCATACGATGATACGCGTTAGCCGCGCTCGTCTCGACGAGAGTGATACAAATTTCGTTCCGCAGCCATTTTCGCCGACGAGTTTTATGCGACGTCTGACGCGACGACGATGGCGCCGCGCGTCGAACGGCCACTCCAAGAGCCCGCGGCTTTTACACGGGCGTGAAAATGGACTTCTCGACACTCGCACGGATTCTTCTTTATTTGGAAGGGGTTGCGGCCGCCGAGCGACCCTCGATTCGGCGCATGCGTTCTCCGTTCCCTCAATCCTCGTAGCCCACGAGACACCTGAAATTCCAATTTCTCGATTGCACTAATTTCTTTTTCTAATCGTGGGAGGGGGATCCAGATTGGTGGTTTGGATCCGGAGTTTCGAGCGATTAGATTCTGCAGCAGCTTTGACCGTCATCTTGAATTTATCCCTGCCGAAAATGTTCACGTGATAAATCATAAGACGTTATTACATGATTTAGCCTGTGAATTCGAGAAGGTACGGTTGATTACATGATTTTTTATCTAGTATATCCGATGATTCGCGTTTTTGTGACTTCGTTGCGTGATGTTTTATATATTTTTCTAAAATTTACAAGATAAATCGTGTAATAAATTACACGTTGATTTTGGTCATAACGTTATATGATTTAAGACATGGTCATTTTCAGTAGGTATATGTGTTTTAAGTCGAAAAATATCGTTCACAGTTCAAAAATTGCTGTGACCAAAGTTGTAGAGAATTGAATATCCTACCTTGGCTATGAATGTTTTTAGTGAAAAGTTGAAAATGGACAAGTTATTTGACGAAAACAAATTTCGCTATAAATTCAAGATGGCCGCCGAAGCTACCGCAGAATCTGGTCGAAATTCTGGATTTAGACTACAAATTTAGACCATCCCTCCAACGATTGGAAATAGAAAATAACGGTATGGAAAAATAGCGATTTCAAATGTAAATTCCCGATTAAGGGAATTCTATTAGAATATTAATTGACGGTTAGAAATAGATGAAAATTGATACATGCGTAGCTCAACATGTGAAGATAACTCGGATAAATTTTTGTGATTCGAAGTCGCCTTGGGCCCCAGATATCATTATACATACTCGTATATATTTCCCATCATTCAACGTGTACTCTTTCAGCAAACTTCTTTTTCATAGTGTTGAAAATGTTCATTAGATATTTAATTCACTATCAAAAATGGTTCCATTGTCATCTAACCGTCAATTCGTTTTATGCGATAGAACTCCCTTAACGCCTTATGATCTGTCTAAACGTCATTTCCAACTTAACGCGAATAAATTCCACATGGTGGATTGATTTTCATCATTTTGAACAGAACAATATGGTATGCTTCAAATACTATAATATGATACAGTTGCCTGCTAAATCAGAAGTCGAAATTTTTTTTTTACTTTACATTTGTATAACAATGATCATCACTTTCGAGCCTCCGGCCCAGTGAATTGTTTTCAAAGATTCTCATTCTGCGCGTTTAATTTTTCTACAACAAAATTTAATCATCATTTTTGATACATTCGTGGACGAAGCTACGAAATAATTATCTCTTCTACGTCGTAAAAATGTCAAGTCGATACGTATCTCCGTAGTTGATCCGAGGAACAAATGGTCTATAAGAGGTGAACGAGTCCAGATAACGATATTTTATACAGACCATTCCCGTTTTTATATCGCGTTAATAAAACATATAAGTAAAAAACGTGGTGCGATATACATAATTGACTGCAAAAAAAGATTTGCCAATTATTTCCGTGATTTATGTATTTGTGTATGTGTGTAAAATGCAAAATGCATCGCGTCAAGAGAGACTGAAGAAGTTCTTAACAGGAACCTTTTTGTTTGACGACGATATTTTGAATACATTATTGTTTACAGAAATATAAACAATAAGAATACAATTGGTATTATGCTACGATTGTCGCCGTTGTCATCCCAATAGTGCAGAAATTATTAAACGAGCTGGACGACTGACCACGATATAAAAGCTCATCACGAAGTACGGATACATATTTTCTGCGTCATTATACGCGTGTAAAGCCAGATTTGCGGGACCTCGCTGACTCGTAGAAAGAACCGATAACGTATAATGAAACCGAATTACGTGTCCGACGAAAAGCCATTTCCCAAAGGAAATGTGTATTTTTTCATGAAAACCGAAGATTCGTACATCCATGGTTAGGGACAGCAGGTTTTTTTTTCATTACCGCGTTACTTGCTCTCCTTTTCGAGAAAATAATTAATTTTTCGCAATTTCATTCACCTTTCTTCACTGAATTTTTTTCTTTGGATTGATAGTTAAAATTTAATGAAACAAAGTGAAGTAAAATCCCTGGTTCGATATACTCATCGTATAATAGGAAATCATATTATATCGAACTATGACATAATAACGGTCCATTCGGCGTCAAACGAATCGTGTCGATAGCCAGTCACGCCGTTAAAATAGGCGAGGTGGATCGAGATGGATGAATAAATTCGGAAATTAAAATTGACAAAGCATATGCAGAAGAGAATCACTTTTAGGATTGATCGGTCGGACCATCTGAATCAAAAGTTAGGAAATTAGATAAAATGAGTAAAAAAATGTCACTGTTGTTATTTGAAGAAATGAATGTGAATTCGAATTGGCTCGAGATTTTTGAATCGGTTTTTCTTTCTTCCGAACTTTTCTGACTGAGACAGTTTGACGGATTAATTATTAGTTTCTAAAGCGATTTTTGTCATTGCGAAAAGTCGCAAAGCGTCGTTCAAGCGTATAAATTACGTCGACATATGCATGCGCGGTATCGTTGGCAATTAGGAAATTTACGAGGTGTTATTTTTACGGTGCGAGTTCCGAGGGTGAAGATTCTATTTCAATTATTCATGACTTATATCCCCAAAAGGCGTATCGATCTCGTACGTCATTTGAGAAACCGGCCAGAGGCGCATATCCGATTCATCATCGGACGCCGTCGCGTCATCAAGCTTCCTTTTTCAATCCCCTCGATGCCGGCTCGCAGACTCGAATTTCTTCGTCAGCTCATCTGATCTGCACTCCGTTTTATAAATAGAAATTTCCATCTCCTTGATTCGGGTATAATAATACCCACCTACGACAAATTCGCGGACACAAAGACGGCTTTCACACGATTCCGATATTGATCGAGAACCAAAAATTTTACAAATCAAAGCAAATCGGCGACTCCCAATCTTCTCAGGACGCTAACGACGTCTCTCTTCCCGAAGTTGTATAACACCTATAAATGTCTTCAAATTCAATTTTTTCCCTAAAGATCGGCAAATGTATTACATAACATATGTTATTACCACAAGCAATACAAAATTCAAAATAATTCATGTAAACTTTCGATCGGATTTTGCATGTATATAGTATGCATGTATACGATTATATTATATATACCGTTGAATTTTATACTGCGGTATATGCAAGTATCTGAAAATTTTTATTCGGGCCAGTCTGCAGCCTCCGTAAGGGGGGTAAAACGTAAAACGTCCGAGTTGCGTGGGTAGAACAATTCATCAGATTCTGCGGGGGATGAACCATATACGAGAGTAGAATATATTTCGTGACGAGTTATACGCGAAGGGTACTAGAGGTTTGAAAATAGCGGATTTTGTTCGTGTTTTACTATTTTTTTTCTTTTCTTTTTTTTATACTTTTTATCTTTTTACTTTTTACAATTCATTTTTAACTTCCCGTTTCTCTGGTTTCAGAGAAAAAAGGAAGTTATTGTAATCTCCCTGAAAATGAAAAGTTGAATTTTCACTAGATGTCCACGTTTTGAAGTTCAGAGAATCATTTCCAATCGTTTTTACAATTAGATACGTGTGTATGTATTTGATCAATTTTTATTTGTTGGATGATGTCTCGAGAACAAGTTACCGGATTTCAACGATTTTCGTCTCAATTGTCGCGGTTTTTCAGACTTAGAACTGATTAGAGTTTGGATTTAGTCGATTCAGTATTTTTCGATTTATTTTAATAATACGATCTTAAAAAATCAAATAAAAATCATGGTATCTTGAGATCGGATCAATGGATTTTGATAAACCTTGATACCCCGAAGTTTTTCCAATTGCCGATGACGAATGCGAGGTTAGATTACGGATAGTCCAAAATGGCGGATCCAATACGGTGGACCAAAATCCAAAGTAAATCGATTTGGCCGAAACTCGGTATTTCGAAGTTTTCGGGATCACTGATCACGAATATGATATTGAATCTTCAAAATTTAAGATGGTGGATCCAATATGGCGGACAAAAAACCAAAACGATGGTCTTTGACCTTGAAATTTCACGTCATTTCATAAACCTTGATACCCCGAAGTTTTTCCAATCGCTGATGACGAATTTGAGGTTACATTACAGATATTCGAAAATGGCGAATCCAATATGGTGGACCAAAATCCAAAGTAAATCGATTTGGCCGAAACTCGGTATTTCGAAGTTTTCGGGATCACTGATCACGAATATGATATTGAATCTTCAAAATTTAAGATGGTGGATCCAATATGGCGGACAAAAAACCAAAACGATGGTCTTTGACCTTGAAATTTCACGTCATTTCATAAACCTTGATACCCCGAAGTTTTTCCAATCGCTGATGACGAATTTGAGGTTACATTACAGATATTCGAAAATGGCGAATCTAATATGGTGGACCAAAATCCAAAGTAAATCGATTTGGCCGAAACTCGGTATTTCGAAGTTTTCGGGATCACTGATCACGAATATGATATTGAATTTTCAAAGTTCAAGATGGTGGATCCAACATGGCGGTCAAAAAACCAAAAACATGCTCTTTGGGTTTGAAATTTTATGTCACTAAAGAATTTTCAGGGTGTTGATCAAGAATCCGATACCCAGTTTTTTCGTTCCGTGAACTTGGAACCTGCAGTGTGAAAACGGGAATTTCGAAGGCTGATGGCTCACGGTCAGCCCAAAGCCGCTTGTTGTACTTTCGAGCGAACTTGCAGGGCAACATGCCGTAATAACCCTGCCGAATATTGCACGGCGAGCAACAGTCCGTGGAAAATTGCTAACTCACACACGGAGAGGGCGAAAACGCGGCGCGAGTGACGCTGAGGACGCTTGCGCCCCGGCCGCAGGGGGTGTCGAAGACGTCGAGCCCCTATATAAGGGCGCGAAACCCGCGAAACCGCTACTCGCAACGGACACCGCGTTCCAGTTTAAAGCCCTATAAGTCTCGAACGAGTCGGGAGGAGTTCTTCCAGTTATTAACAAAGAAAACATCGGCGAGCCGCTCCAGGGAAACCAGGACGCCATGGCATCCTCCGCCAGGAGCTATCTCATCACTCTGCTTCTCTACGTCTCGGTCGTAAACGAGATCAGCCTGCCTCTGGTGAGTTCGATATCATATTTTGTCCCCCGATAATCGTCCCTTTTAATAATTTGATCGAGAGTTTTTTTTTCATCTTTTCTTTATTTCCGTAAATTTATCTTGCCAACTTTTTTGCACGGTATTGATGCACGAGAATAGTAAATATAACAATTGTTGGTACGTACCTTGGGGAAAAGAAATTAACGGCGAATTTATTTTGGTTCCGGAATTGGCGATACATAAATTGGCCGCGGGAAAAGAATAAGGAAAAGGTCTTTTTCCGTTCCTTCAGTGTAATTAAAACCGTAATTTTGTCGCAGTACACCATTTATAATGCCTAATTTGGAGTTTTGTAATAACAGTTTTTTTTTTTTATTGATATAACTTTATACGTTGTAAATTTAACGCGCGGTAAAAAAAAAAAAAAACTTCCCCGCAGGGCTCAATTATTATTTTTTACCACAACTGAGATCGGGTGTATCGCGATTTATGTCTAAAATAATATCCGTCTCATTAATTTTTGTTTTTGCAATATCACTTTTTTTTCCGCGAAGAAAAGTTCTACTACGGCGGATTCGTGTGAAAACTTGAGACTACATCAAGGTTACGGAAAAACAATAAGAACATGGACCGGAAAGTCCTGACGTCGCACTCAATTTTTCACTATAAATCCTTGCGTTTTGATCCCTCGTATTCGCGGAATAATAACCTGGCCATGCACGGATCAGCGTGTGGAATAAATCGCAAGCTCAGCCGTTTGCAGCAGTGAAGCTGGGATCTCGATTCAAAATCCCTGAAACCGAATCTGTAACCGCGCGCATTTTTACTCCGCGAAAGCTTTGCGGG
Source organism: Neodiprion pinetum (assembly GCF_021155775.2). NCBI lineage: Eukaryota > Metazoa > Arthropoda > Insecta > Hymenoptera > Diprionidae > Neodiprion > Neodiprion pinetum. Next base: position 38,121,114 of record NC_060232.1, read on the forward strand.
AAATATTCGCGAAAGTTGCGTTATAATTCAACGTCTTGACCTGCGGATAAGAATTGACCAACAAATGACGCGAAATTGCAAAAATGAAAAATCACTCCTCGCTTATTAAAATGATGGCAGGCGGTTCGCGCTGCGGCCAAGTGCAGTCAATGGCAAACAACCATTGAAAACTCCGTCGCGAAATTCAGATCCGCTCTATTCGCCCCCGCAAATGTCGGACTCACGTGCTGTCGTAAATTACACCTACATATGTGTGAAATTCCGTTCCGAATAATTAATTACACACTGTTATGATTGTCGTTGTAGCTACGAAGACCGCTCCACCTAATGTTCGTCGCATTATTATACAATCAGCGTAAAACTGTGATATTTCATGTAATTTCGTCAACCTGGCCATATAAGAGTCTAATTTTGAGTTGCGCGATTTTTTCGCATGTGTAATTATAAAACGCTTTTTTCCTGGCTCCTCAGGAGCAGAAAACATAGTTCCTGGAATGCGAAATGCAAGAAAAAATAAATCAAAATTACAATGAAATTCGAGGCGAACGAAAAAAACTAACGTACAACTGGTTTTTTTTTTTTTTTTAATTTTAATATTCTCGGTAACGAAAATTTGTGCACACTTTCTCAAGCTAATATGACATAAACTAGAAAATAAAGGAAGCAATAATATTTTCAGATTCTGATGGTAATACACTGAGAGAAATTTTTAGTTCCGGTTACCGTTCAGTCATTAACTAATTTCATTTTTTATGACAATCGAAAAATATAGTTCTAGGTAGAAAATGAAAATTACTTTTCTAGCTGTTACCGGAAAGTCTAGTATCCGTTGTTATTCTTTCTCATTACGATCGCTGTTGCTATATTTTCTTGCAACTGTTGCGAAAATTTAATTCTTGTGCAACAATAAATTGACGTTAAATCCTTGTTTAACTAAAAAAGTAGAGTAAACCTTACAAACTGATTTTGCGTTGCAATCACCAAAAAAGAATCGACAATAACGCAAAATTTTAACGCGTACCTCGTTTTTCGTAATTCCAACAATGTTCAGTTTTTTCAACGATACCTGTTTCACTGAATCTTTCTAGTTACTGTAAGAAATGAAATTTTTCTCAGAGTATAAAATTGAATAAGTTCACCTTGATCAACAAGTATTTCGAGAATTTAATTATTATATGATTAATAATAACAACAACACAGTGACGGATGAAAATAGAAAGATTTTGCGAAAATATGACGAAGAATAAAATGAGATGGAAAAATTTGAAGAATATTGCGTCTTATACAGTTATTATTTGTTCACTCGACGAAGGACCGTCGGCTAAGTCCTGCTGATTGGCAGGTCGGTGAAAGCTTTACGCGTACTTTGATTTTGGTTTAGTGGAGTCCAATTAGAGGAGACTTTTCGGGGGGAATTCTAAAAGTAGACACAGAAATAGGTATGCATACATAGGTCAGCGTGAAAATATCAATCACCCGAAACGTGCAACGTGGGATCGTTTATACAACTTTCCGCAAACTTTTACCCTTAACAAGATGATCAATTAAAATCCTGTCGTTACCCGTTCGAACGGTTTCGGGATTTGCCATTCGGATTATACGTCAAACCGATAAGAACCTGTAGCTTTGAATAAATGGGAAAAATCTGCCAACGAATGCCGAGTGAATAAACGAGGGGAGAAACGAGTGATAAAAAAAAAATTAAAGGGGTGAATAAAAGTCAGCTAAACGTTTGCAGATTATACACAAAAATCCGGAACCTTTGCGGTAAAAACGTGCAGGATTTAATATTGCTTGTATTCAATTTATCCGACAGAAGTTTTGATTGATGATCGTAAAATATAACGTTCGCTCCGCTGCGGAGGACTTTTTATCTTTCAAATTGAATCGATCTGTTTTTCAGAATAATTGTTAGTAACTGTATAATTTTGCAAGTTTGTTAAATAAGTACAGAAAAAGGTTTAAATCGATATTGATCGATTTCTTTATTTCCTTCACTGCAACGGACGTTTTTCTTCAACTTGTAAAATTTTTGATCGTACACAGTCGTCAGAAATGGGATGCCGATAAAATGAGGAAAATGCTGAGCATCCAGCGAAATTTAAGCTCGCAAATTGGCTGCAATCGCAACGATGCTTAGACCTACTTACGGTTCTGCGTATACCGTATAACAAATACATGCTTCACTCTGATCCCGGTTAATTACGGGCATTAAGGATTACAGCGAAAAGCTCTGCGAGCCCAAGGCTCGAGCTTTGACATTCTAACGGGGAAATAAAGGCGCGTAATTGTCCCGGTCTGTATAAACAGTTGATCGTTTGATTCTCTTCCAATTTGCCTGTTTATGCACAGTGTGTTTGGATAATTGCGCAAATAGAGCGAATTGCTTCTATCGTAGTTTTCCATGGCAAAGCGATTTCCATTCGGACCATAAAATCCAAACTCACATATTGCGGACGAATTAGGCAAAGAAAACTTTCCGCGATATCAAATCGATATTAATTGCAAAATGAATATACACAGGCACTTAATGTTTTTTTTTTTTGTATATCTGAGATTCCTTCTTTCCTATGAGTTTGCTAAAAAAAATTTATTAAAAATTGTTCAAATTGTGTATCGATATTTTAACCAGACTCTCTGATTTTCTTTCAACCGATCAATTATCAGAAAGTCGGCTAAGAATTTTCAAAAATTTTCTTCACCTTACGTTAAAAAGAAGACTTTCAATTTCGCTAATTTAGTCTAGTTTTTTTTTTTTTTTTCGGTATTTAATTCAATAAATAACAACCCTCGGAGAAAAAATTCGCGCGAAATGCGGAAGACAGGTGAAAACGTTCGGACGTTTATTTTTAATTCAGCGTCGGCTGTACTTTAATGAAGAGAAATTTTGTCGCGACATTCCTTTCGCTCAGCGAGCGTGCAGAAAAATTATGCGAAAATTTCTTTGGAGCGGTTTTGGAAAGAGGAATTTTAGCAAAAAATTTCAACCCTCCGAAATCTGACCACCTCTAAATTACGCGTTATTTCTTTACGCAACACGTCTGTTTTGCATCACGCGTCGTTGGATCTTTGCAACGGTTTGCAAATATTCGAGACGAGCAGCTTTTGCCTGCAGCCGCCTACCGCAAAGAAGAATTCCAGTGTCGGGTTTAACATTCTCTGGACGGAATATCCTCCGTGGCTTCTTTGACACGGGATCGCCTTACCCAAGACTCAAGTTTGGACTTTAATTATCGCAGGTTTTTTTCAACGGTTTATTTATTTATTTATTATTATTTATTTATTTATTTTTTTTTCTCGCCGCGGTGTTTTGAAAAAAACGAAACTGCGGACAGAAGCACAAGAAATATGAGAAAATGTTGAAATTAAAACGAAAAAGACTGAACGACTCGAAATGTTTTGTCTCAGTTGAGAAATTTAAATTTAAAGATTGAAAAATTCATTTCTGGCATTCAAACGTCTCACGAGATTTGAATCGAACGCTGGAGGAAAAGAATATATTGCACCCAGACACAAACCAAAAAAAAAAAAAAAAAGAAGAAGTATTTACCAAACATCAAATAGAAAAAAAAAAAAAAATAAATAAATGTGATTTCATTCACAATCAGTAACTCGATTAAATTATTGTTTCGGTTGTTCTCTGTTAAATCAAATGATATTTATTATACTCAGAAAATCGATTTTATATATCCACAGCTGATATTATATTACGCTCCTGCCGATTCCGTCTGCGTCGAGTTTTTATTCCATTCGTGTTTCCGACGTTTCACATACAATTTGATTTACCTGGAGATAAAAATGAACGACTAAGAATTTCAGTGGTATATGTAACACACGTGTGGTACAAAATATGAGGATACATTCGGTCACTGTTTTCTCGATTCCCATTTTTGAAAATTGGGTAAAACAAAAACAACTAATAAAATGAATTAACCGTCAATTTTAAGATCCGGTCTGGACTGTAGTTACACGTATGTTTTTTTCAGAGTAATTCCTCTTATTAAAATCCCGTGTTTCACGGTCCTCGCCGATGAATTTGTTCGTTTATTAGTTTCCACGCGGCAGGAGTGCAGCTGAGAGAAGTGAAAAGTTTGAATTTCCAAGGAGCGTAAGGAGAGCGACGATAACGTTAATCAGCAGCCTGCACAGAATTTCTAGTCTCTCTCTCTCTCTCTCTCTAACTCTCAGGTGATGGATTAAGTCTATCGATTCGCAAACACAGACGAGCACGCAGAGGTCCCGTATCGTATATGTCGGGTCATCAAGCGAGAGAGAGAAAGAGCGGAGTTAATTAGTTTGATAAGTATATTTTCAACTCGTCATAGACTTGCCGCAATATCAAACACGGAGGTGTGTACACACCGGGATAAGCCTTAATCCGAAGCGATTATCCTCGGCAACGAAATTATGCTAACCGCGAGGTCAAAGTTAATAAAGCTGCGGAGGGGCGGCAAAAAGCTCGGGACGTAAGAGCCCCGAGACGCAAGATTCGAACTGGAAAAACGTGCCCCACCCCTGATAAATCGGTAGAAATTTTAAACTTCAGACATTCCGACGCGTGTTTTTCCCCGTCCCGAGGACTTTCGCTGCTTTGCTTTATGTCGAAAGCTTTTTAGCTTTTTCCCTGTCTTCGATAAAAGCCTGTGCACGATGTACCCTCAGGGCTATAATCGATTTTAACGAGCCACGGTGCGGAGTTTATACCTACGGTATTCTTTATCAGCGTTTTCACTTTCCGACCTCGAGTGCTTGTCGATTTATTTTTACACTTTTCCCCCTGCGCCTTACACGCGGTATTTCCGAACAATAAACATGAGCCTGAAATCCTGAAGATCGTGGCAATTTTTTGAATCTCCATGTCTTTGAATCATTTCACGTATTAGGTATGGAAGCGAAAAACGAAATTCTTTTTTTATAACTCTCACGCCTTGTGAGAAAATTATACTTTTTAATGGGAAACGATGTCGCGCTGAGAAAAATTTCATTTGTTACAGTAACTGGAAAAATTCAGTAAAACTGGTATCGTTGAAAAAACTGTTTGAATATTGTTGGAATTAGGAAAAACGAGGCACGCCTAACCATTTTGCGCTATCGTCGTTCCTTTTTTGGTTATTGCAACGCAAAATCAGTTTCTGAGGCTTACTCTACTTTTTTAGTTAAGCAAGGCTTTAACGTCAATTTATTTTTGCACAAGCGTTAAATTTTCGCAACAGTTGCAAGAAAATATAGCAACAGCGATCGTAATGAGAAAGAATAGTAACGGATACCAGACTTTTCGGTAATAGCTAGAAAACTAATTTTCATTTTCTACCCAGAACTCTAACAGAAAATAGTCAAAGACTGAGCGGTAACTGAAACTAACAATTTCTCTCAGCGCGATACATATTTTATTACTCTGCTATCCCTGCCCATTGAAACACAATCGTACAGAATTCTATAAACAAAAATACAATTGACTACATAGTGAACAAAAAAGAAAATTCATTCCAACGAGTTTGCAAAGAACAGTCTTTGGAATATGTAAAATGAATCATCGTACAGTAAAATCCCAAGAACCTGTTGAATATTCAATCATTTTAAAGCGATTTAAAATGAAAATCCGATACCGATAACGTTTTTTCGTAATTGTATTTATTTTTTTCCCTCTCGTAATGTAAAAAAAATTCAAATTACCGAAAAGTATTCATAAATTTCGATCCACCAATCTAATCTTAAAGTATTAATCGATATTAAATATATGTCTATATACGTTTTCACGAATATACAAACACCTCTCTCTCTCTCTCTCCGAATTCAACTTTGCAATCAGGTAAATAATCTCGTTCCCGAAATTATCGAGAGCGAGAAAGGAGAGAAGAAGTTCTCTGTCATCCTCGTCCCCCTCTTTTCCACTTCATGTTTCTCTTCGTTCTTGATGTCATCTGATTATATTTAGTCGGTCGGGTTTCATCGTCGCATCCTTACATATACGCACTCACACTTAAATACGTGTATGTATTACATCAGATCCCTTGTCAGAGTTAGCGGGAAATTATTTCCGCAGAAAATTTTAATTGCCGAGTGGTGGGACAAAGCCGTTTTCCATACACGGAATATCGATGAATTTGGCACGTTCCAAACTCGCCGGCTTTGGTATATATATATATACAATAAAAGCGTTGCGCGTCAAAGAGAATCAAACTTTAAACTCATAGAAATTCGAAGAATTTTCTACGGCGTTGAACGAAGAAGTTGTAATTGCACAAGATCTTCGGTTTCCGGGATCCTGCGAAATCCGATTACGCGAGAAGTTGAAATCAGTGTAATAAAAATGTCTCTCAGATTCGTCGATCGATTATAATTAGCAAAATTGTCAACGATAATTCTACAGGTGTGAAAAATTGTCGCGGAAATTTATTTCGCTGACGATGAGTACGGATTATTTTACAACGAGTGGGAAACTTGAACGAACGTTGTAAAATCTGAAGTGAATTATGTGTAATTTAACCCGTTTTGAAAGTCGAAATTACGCGGCGTACTTTCAGTGACAAAATCGCCCTTCTGCTGACTCCAGATGCGATTTTCCTGCCCAACTTGCGGAATTTAATAACAATATTTATTTAAATTTTGCGTTTATCATTGCGTGGAATTTTGATCAAGGATTCATTTTTTCGGTTGTATTATATAATTTACACAACTCGGTCTCTCTTTTATACAGTCTTCTTATAATTTTGCGAGTGCCGAAGACGGCGAGGCGTCACTTACAATTAATTTACCCAAATCGTCGTCGGGCTTCCTGCTAAAAAGCGACAGTATTTTAAGGGCTTTTCTACTTCGTGCAGCGTTTAATCAACTTACGACCCTTTCTTACGGCATTTTAATTGAAAAGATCGTTTTCTGTGCCAGAAGCGAATTCCGCGATGCGAAAGTCGTTGGTGAAATTCTTCGTTCAACGGTGAACCAAATTTAGGTATAATTTTTTGAAATTCTCGTAATACAAACTCTTGCGTGAAAAAGTTTTCTCTCGTCGTCGAGCTTTTTCCGCGTTATAAACTCGGCACGTATTTTATTTCCAAACAAAATTGATGCGTTCTATTTACAGAGCGAACTTTAACGTTTGCCGGGTGAGCTTTTTTTTTCTTCCGAAATAGAACTTTTTCGTGACAGAGTCATTTTTCGTTCAGTTGTCGTTTTAGAAAAAATTAATTTCCGTCGGAGAGAATTCTGTTTTTGAGAAAATATTCGCAATGTTTGTTTAACGATCGTTAAAATCAATTTGTTCAATCCTTTCGGTGCTTGAAAGAATATTAATAATTGATCGAGAATTTAGTGTTTCATTGGTCGTTTTACTTGACTACAAATTGTGAAAAGCGAAAGCCAGAATCAAGTTTCCAAGAACGAAAGTCATCCACAGATGATTTAACATTCTACAATTTTTAGCTGCCACCAAAGCTTAACGGAAGCTCAGAGTCATATTGTACGGATGTAAATGTTTCAAGCGCAAACGAAATTCAGCAAAAATCCGTTGTTTCCATGATTCTGCAAGCGTGTAAGCGCTTCTACGTTACACAAAAGCAGCTGGGTTCGTGCAGTTGCATATAAATTAGAGCTTTTTTTTTATGAATTCTGGTTGTCCTGCAGGATGCAAAGCCGTCCAGCAATATTTAAAACTTTCTTCTTTTACAAACCATTAATATCTTTCAACGTTATATATAATACAAGTATACATGTATATGGGGCATTCCATGCCAAATAAAAAACACATCTTACTTCTTTCGATCATTTATCGATTTTCTTTAAATTTTTTCAGTTAGTCAGTCAAATTTCGATACCCGACGAAGGATTTTTTTGATCTATTCCAAATTTTTAAATTGTGTTCATCAATATGTTCGTTATTAAAAATTTTAGATAGTTCGAATCGATTCGCAATATTTTGAAGAAAACATTGAAAAATATTGAATGCCGTTTGAGAGTCAAAACAATCGTGTAAAAAATCGTTAGCCAAATCAGAGAGGTCAAGGGTCGGACTTGGAGAGATTGAGTTGGCACGGAATGCTCTATACATATACGCTATGCGTGGCGACACGCGAGGAGAATACAAATTTCTCCTCTCATCTATCTTACAATTCCGTGTTTCCGCGGTTTCATCCCTCTTATTTTCGCGATATATTGTAAATTATTATTGTTAGAAATAAATTGATTGAAAAAAATCGTGAAAATTAAAGGATTAATTCATTTCCGAAAAAGTTACCAATCCACACATATGCTTTTTTTTACATAACTTATAATTGTTTGGGGTCGCTGATTACGAATCTGAACTCAGATTTAAAAATTTCAAGATAACGGATCCAATATGGCGGACAAAAATGCCAAATACGATCGAATTTTTAGAAAAAACTACGTCCAGAGGTTACTGGAGTCGCTGATCACGAATCTGAAATTAGATTATAAAAATTCAGTTTGGCGAGTTCAATCAGCGAGCCCGAAAGTCTCTGCACAGAGTTTTTTGACCGGATTCGATCAAATTTGAGATTTTCGTTCGCCATATCGGTTCCGCCACATCGGATTCGCCATCTTGAACTTTTGAAATTCGATTACAGATTCATCAGAAAATCTTGTTAGAAAAATCGACTCGGCGCAATAACGTGTCACTGAGTGAAAGGGTTGCCACCGTTCGCCGAGCTTTTGTGATGCGAACATGACGCGTGCCAGGCAGCTTCCGGTATCGGGTAGCGCACGCAGCTTTTGTTCGCGTTTCTCACCAGAGCAGAGTGCATACACCTCTATGCATGCGCGTAGACTCGATCAATTTAAGGACAATGGGACGCAGGAACAAGGTGCATTATACCTTACATGTGACCCCCGTTATACGCATGCAATGGAAAACCGATTTACAAGCAGTTTGAACCCGATGCGATACTCTCTGAACAATTGTTCGGCCATGGATCAATATCGGATCTGAATTGCCCTCGTTTCGTTACCTCAATTGGTACGCGTGCGGAATTAAGGCGAAATAGGAGAAAATTAACACAGTTGAAAACGGATTTATTTCTTAATCAAAATTCGTTTCACGTTCGGGAAATAATTGGAATAAAAAATTGTGTCGCAAGGATTTTCTCACACCGATAAACCCGATTCGTCTTTTCGATGCCTTGTATCCTATACTGTAAACCATTTCTTAACTTACGAAGATGGAGAATTGGAAAGCAAAATATTTTAACCAAGTCATTTTTCACAAGTTAAGGAATTTTCGTTGATGAAAATTTCGTTAATTTGTTTTTAATTAAAGGATATCAGGCATCGAAAGGATGAATTGGACATCCGTGTGGGAAAATCCTTGTAACGAAATTATTTTTTTCCAAACATTATTTTGATGTGAAATAAATTTTGGTCGAGTAATAAGGCGATTTTTTTACTGTGTTAATTTTCTTTGAAAGAAGTTCTGCCGGTTCTCTCAATAAGAGAAACTCACCCTTATACCCTGCGGGCGAAATAATTTGATTAAAAAAACCGTTGAAAAGTTCCAAAAAATTTTTGCTATTCCATAATTCAAATAATGACCAAAAATTTCTGGAGATCGTTGAAATGAAAAAAAAAAAAAAAAAAACAACAATTCTACACGATTGCAGTAGAGTTTCACGAAAGCAAAGTTAAATATTACAAAATTACAGCAGGAATGAAAGAAAACTACAATACTGAGAGTTTCTTGAGATTAGAAATATTTCACATTAGGTATAAATTCGTAAAAGCTTTTACTATAGAATTTACGAAAGGATGTGTCTGTCAATTATTTCACCTACGATTGTCACAAAAAATCTCAGTGTTTGGTTCGTTTTTAATGCCAAACCATAGTTTTAGTATTTTATGTCGATATCGGATTGACAGTTGCTCGCAGCAGCTGATTTTCCAAGAGATTCGCTAATTCCTTAGAAAATTTATTCCGTCAACGGTATGTCCTATGTTTTTTTTTTTTTTTTTTCGTGACGAAATTTAACGAGATCATTGAGCGATTGCACGGTATAATAACCTAACCAAAGAAAAAAAAAAATATCCTGACCGAAAACTTAATTCTATGTAAATTATCCTTGGAACAATATCCATCCTTAGACTAGCTTAAGGGCACAAAATATAATTTGTTGAAACATTCGTAGGTATGAAATTTGTATAAGAACTGAATTGGAGGTCGGTTGTTGGGACTTAATCTTGACGATGAGATCAAGTCCTTGATAATATGATGGAGCGAGGATTTCTCCAGTCTACTCAACCACGAAGCTTCTCGCTCTCTCTCTCTTCTTATTTCTCTGTCTTGTATCTCCGATCAGTAATTTCCTACTCCTGGTAGAGCCGCGTCTGTGTAAGGAACATACCGAGAAATTTTATCTCGAGGATTGGCAGCTGGGGCTTTTTGTGAAAAGCTGCACAGCGGGCTGGGTGAAAACACCTCGAGCTATTCGAAGAACGGAACCGAACAGAACGGAACGTTAATGTATATCTAATCGGGCTTGTAAGAGAGTTGGACGAAGTGAAGAAGGAATTAAGCACATCTGTAAAAACGGAAAAACATTATCATTCTATGTAAAAATAATTCTGGCCTTCTCTAAAACGTCTTTCTAACAATTGTTCTACATTTTTTTTTTTTTTTTTTACTATATCTCGGCGACATTTTCCGATTATCTACATTTTTATAATTATTGGAGGCTCAGAGATCAGTTTCACAGAAATCGCCGAGGCATTATCGACAGGGCGATTTTTCGTGAAGATAATTACCCATTTACTGAATAAATCCGCGTGTCCCGAATTTTTCAATACTTTATACAAGCGCTTTTCAGGTTCCCTCGGAACTTTCCGCTAATGGAATTCTTCGCGAGCTTGGAAATACTTTTCTCCTTTTTTATTCTCGAAGTGAACATGCAGCCTCAGTCGAAGGATCGGGCCTGTCAAGCGGAGAACGGACAACGGCGGGTGATAATCCGGAGTTTAGAGAAAGTTTCTGTCAAGGATCGGGACTCGGGTATTTCTCGAAATAAAAATTCTTCCCCCGTCTCCGACTCGACGTATTATGTCAACCCCTGGGTGGATTTGCCTGCTGTTCCAAATTAATTCGAGCCCATGTAATCAGATCAGAAATGCAATCGCGGTTGAATAAGGAGATTCAAAGGACTCGGTATCCACGTGCCAAGTTCTCGCGTATTGTTAATTACGATCCTGTTCTGAGCGATAAGCCGTGTATTTTGGAAAGAAATTTTTCATCCAGATTCAGTCTGCGGCGATGGAGCGTCCGGGTTTAGTAGTCCAGTCAAAGTAGTAAAAACATTCAGGATGTGGCTGCATTTTTGTGCAGACGAGTTTTTGACAGTCAGGAATTCAAATCTGACGTCATTTTTTAGCTGCGTAGCCGGCGTTTTGAGAAAACAGCAAAAATATGACGTTTTTCACGTTTTCCTTAAAAACCGCCATCGATAGATGAAAAATGACGAATTATGAAAAAAGATATTGAATCACCAAAATTCCCCAGATGCCGTCGATAAGTAGAATTCCTCTTTTCTAAATTTGTTAATACGACTCCGTTTCCGACATATGAGGTTATAATTCGATGTAGAATTTTCCGCACTACACGATGGTCAAGTCATTTTTCATCTAGCGATAGCGGTTTTTAAGGAAAACGCAAAAAACGTCAAATTTTTGCTGTTTTCACGCAACGCCGGCTACGCAGCTCAAAAATGACTTCAGACTCGAGTTCCTCAGGGTCGAAAACTCCTCTGCACAAATATGCAGCCGTATCCCGAATATTTTTAATTCAGAAATATTTCAACTGGATTAAAAGGAAAAGAGAATGAATCGAGTTAAAACAGAGTCATTTCAATATGTCTGCCAGTCCAAAAAACTCACTCAGAAAAATCATTTTATGGTACGAAAATCAATTCAAATTATTCATTCCATTGCTTTATATGTGTGTTTAAGAAAAATTCAAGTACTTTCCACTTTGTTATGTTTGAATTGCAAGGCTATTTATTAGTTTCTGTGTTCATTTCCATTCGATACTTCTGTACAAATTTGAATTTATCTCGAATGAAGTTCAATGCGTCGTAAAAATTAGCGACTTCATTGTTTTTCAGCGGGCTCCTTTATTTCCAAATCTAGTTTAATCCGTGACGAAAACTTCCGAATATTTTCACATCATGCAATACAGATTGACAGACACGAAAAAATGTATCTTTACGTTTCCTTTCAATAAACTTATTCCCCGCTACGTCAAAGAAGTGCAGATTCAACGAAATCTCAAATACCCAGCGATTTTTTCGAGCGGTTATAAGGCGCTTGGTGTATCACAGAATAAGATTTTTGTATACTGTGCATACAATGAATAACATTGTGATAGGCTGAAATTTAAGCACGGATATTCGAATCCGGACGTCTTATATTTGCAACAAACTCCGGAGATTTTGCGTGACTTGTTGTCAGACGAAAAAAAATTCACACTCGGACGAAAGAGAGAAAGGAGAAAGTGAAAATCTGTCGGCTTATCTGACGCGAAAAAAACCTGACTCTTGCTGCTCGAATTCGAATCGCAATTTCATACAAGTTGAAGCAACGTGTGTTACAAAAGAAAGTCTTCTTCCTTTCTACAGATAATTTTTTTCCATATGAAATAAAATTAACCTTCGTTTTATCGTGTTATTCAATTTTAAGTTTGAACGTAAGTAAGTCATAATTTTATGAAATATGTACGTAAAGTTTAAATTAGCTAGATTAGTAATATTAATTATTCTTACTCAACTCGTAGTTTTTACTAATTTCGACCGGTTCGAGTAGGTACAATTTTCACAGACTCGAAACAAGACGTTAAGATTGCACTCGAATATATTATATACATGTATTTCGTTCATCTCTCGTTTGCGAGAAACCGATTCAACAAAATCTCTTTTACAATGAATATGTTCGTGAGGTTTTCTCTGATTATTCGCTGATGCGCTCAACCGATCAGATGGAACGATATTGAACATCTATTCATCAGATGCTGGGATAAGGCGAGGAGAATATCCCGATTATTCCGGCTTTCCAGTTTCAATGAACCCCTCACGTGGATTCTATACGCTGTGATTATTCTCAGAAACAGAATTGTTGTCTGCCGAATAAGTTGAAACTTGAATGAGTAAAATAATTAGGAGCAATTTGAAACTTTGTAAATTTAATCCCGCGAAGAGATCTTGCAGTATTAATACCACGTGTATTGTACACCATGAGAAACATGTTTGAGGGGTAAATTTGCGGATATATTGTCTCTAGTTTCGAACCCTTGAAACCGAAGGAATATCACACTCAAATAACACCCGTTGGATTTATTTAGTTCGAGGATTTTCAAAGGGAAAAGTTTTCATTTGTTTTTTCTCTTCACGTATTTTTACCGTTCCTTTTCGATTGAATTTCTGGCACCTTTATCACTGTTTTTTTTTTCTTGATTTGATCGAACAACTTCTCAGCCCTCAGGACTGATTCGAATTTCCCGATTTCCAAAGCCGCGAGGGATGAAATTCCTCGCGAAAAGTAATAATCAAGTTCAATAATTTCGTGGAAATATTTCAGATATTCGACGAGACTTAATTTTTTCGGAAGAAAAACAATATTACAAACCCAATTTTCCGAGATTATAATTCCACGATAAATTTCTTCGGCTGCATCCAAACGTCGAAGGTCATTCGAACCTCCGTCTATGCGAGGTAAATTTAATTATGATCGCGCAGCCCCGATTAATTGTAAAGTTCATTACAACGCTGAGTGGTTTCCGATCATGTTAATAGAAACAAACCAAAACCTTGTTATAACGTCAGATATTCGTGCGATGCTCGCAGAAATAAACTAATTTGAACCAATTAAAATTTTAGGTACAAAAAATAGCTCCGGTGTTTTACTCGATTTGTAAATATTTACGATTTAAACTTCGGGTTCAATCCTCAAAATCCATTTTTTCAATTGTCCGCTTTCCCAATTTTTACGAAACGGTGAAATTGACTTTGCAAAAATTAAATTGTTTCGGTAGAATTGAATGAATTCTGTTAAAAAAAATAAAATAAAACTCAACCGTATCGAAATTTCTGCGATTGAAAGTTCGAATGGAAATCCTAGGAGCTTATTCAAACTTGGGACTTCATAGACTCCGAGAATTTCCGCACATCTTCAAAATTTTATCCTTTCCGTAACTATGATTGTTAAATAGAAATAAACCGCTAAGCTTTGTTTCCTGCTTCGTTAAAACGTATAACTTTAAAATTAAATCACTCACGCGATCGATTCGAGGAAACTCTCCTGCATTTTCCGATATTATTTCACGCTGTATCTCCTTTTCAACAGTATTGCAAACTCTAGTCATTGTCTGTACGTGACGGGTTGTCCAGTTTTTCGCGTGACGATTAATTCAACCATCACTCAAACCCACATCACGGTAAATTTTTCAATTACCAACAAGTACCCACATCTGAATTTTATCCACGTTCTGCAGGATAGTCGAAATATAATCAGTCGGGGGCTGAAGCTCGTCGTATTTATACGCGAACACCCGTACACCGGGAAATCTGATTTATTACCCGGATCTACTTTAAAGACCTCAGAAAATTCCTACCGCGGTTCGAATCCCGCTAAATCCATTCGCGTAGATTTCCTACACGCATGTGTATAACGCGTGTTTGCTCAGGCACGTCGCATTGGGGGAAAATTTATTCGTCTCACCGACCACGTGATTTCGTAATTCTGACGGGTTTCGATCGAAGATATTGCGAGTTTAAGCGCTTGTAACACGTGTCATTCGTTTCTTGATCTGGCCGGGAAATAGAAAACAAATAAAAACAAAAGGACGCGGAGGAAGAAACGCAAGTAATCCTGTCGTCAGGGTGTGGATATCAGATTTTTCCTACCTGTATGAAATCGCGTATTTGGCCAGAAAATCCGGAAGCTTTGTCGCGTGATCTTACATCCCGGTCCCGTGAGACGCGTGGGATTGAAAACATGTTCCCAAGTTTCTTTCGTTTTCCGTCACGCGGAAAATCGATGGACGGGAAATTTGGCATGTATCGGAGTGTGTATTTATACACGTACCTTGGAGGTGAAACTACAGTGCGAAGAGAGGATTTCGCGGCTTTTGTTATAGGCAGCGACACGAAAAGGGAGAGTCTCATCCTCCCACGCAAACCGCGAACAACAAGTCCTCCGGATGTCTTTCTTCGTCCGATGCTTTCCCGCTTTTCATTCACGCCTCGTTTCCGAAACCCGCTATTTCGATAATTGACCCAGAGTTCCGGAAACCAGAGTTACCCTCAAACTTAACCGAGAGAATCGGTTTTCGGAAATTAGTAATTCGAAGGTTGTGATAGGGGTGAAGGTGAAGAGACTAGAATTTACTTTAGACTTTTCCGGAAATTTCATCGTATCGTTGTACAGTTATCGTAGCAAATTACCTTTGCGTAAAAAATCCGTCGTCGTAATTTGGGATGCGGTTGAAATTTCAAATTTAAAAAGCTCTGACAGCGCCAAATTCGGAATTATTTTGGTGGCGAATCCTAAAGTCAAGAAATCAAACTGTCACGAAACATCAAAGTTTCGAACGGTTCGAAATCCGACGCTCAAAGTTCCGAAAGTGAACTTGATGAAATTTCACCACCTTGATGTTTCTTTGTTTTGGATTTTCGATAGTTTTACGTTCGGAATTCTGATAATCCTGATTTTCGATTTTTTCTGATTTTCCACAGCCACTCGTTCAGTAAACTGTGCTCTGTGAGTAAATTTTAATTTTCGTAATTTTACTCCATCGAAACCTTATTTTTCAGAACTTTGCTCTATCGTAACCTGAATTTTGGAACTTTGAGCCGCCTGGTTTCCAAGCATTCGAAACTTTGTCGCATCGTAAAAGTTTGATTTCTCAACTTGAACCCCGCCCCCATAATTGACATAAAAAATTGTCTTCAGCGACTAAAAGTAAAAGTATTCACACCGTCTAGAACATCGAATAAAAATTCACAACTCTTGTAAAATGCGGAGCTCGTTAAAGTTCACGAAACAGAAACGAAGTAGAAATAATTTTCACGCCGCACTCGCGAAGTAGATCAATAATTGCCATCCATGGGTGAAAGAGCCCGGTAATTTTCTCCCAGAGAATCGAGAGCCGAGCGATATGACAATGGGAATTTGATTTTCTGCGGAGCGGGTAAAATGATCATTTTTATCAATAGACCAAGCGAGCTTTGTGCAATGCTGGCAGGACCAGCTTTTGCGATCACCGTTCGAGGGGCGGAGATCGGGTGAAATCGGAAGTAAAAATATTGGTAAGTAGCTTCCGCCTTTATTCCCCGCCCTAATTCTGCTCCGGCGTTTTGTCGGAACGAGCTCTTTTACATTATATAACCATACCTATTATAGACGTGACGCGAATCGAGTAATAATACCATGATCGTCGTTGCCTCTGCACGGAGCTTTTGTACAACCGTCTAAATCCGTTCGTTGTGCTTTCAACTCTTCGCCGCACAGACAAAAGCTCTCATCTTTCTCTCTACGTTTGTATTTTCGTTCTCATTGTCCGGAGGTCGGTTCTACGGCTAGGTATATTCTCAGATATCACAAACACGAGCTCTTTGTGCCCCGCAAATGTGAAGCTATAACATCAACGCTCCTCTCACGCCTTCGATTTTCTCAGCTCTTGTCGTCTTATTCTACTACTCCGATTCCCGTTTATTGACCGTTACTTAATCATTTGGTCAAAACCAAAAATCGAAACTCTCTGTTATTTCTTAATCACTAGATTATAGTCGTACGTTGTATTTAGATATCTGAATTATTGTATTCGTAGATTGCAAAAAAAAAAAAAAACATCAAAATTATAATTCGTACCGGATAATTTGTAGAAAATAGTCCTCCGAGTAAAACGAACCCTCGTAGACTAAAAGCGAACAAATCCATCATACTTTTAACCATTTCGATGTGATTTGAAATTAAAAACATCGATTTCTAAGCTTTCTTTAGTAATTAGAATATTTCGAACAGCTCACGAACCGCACGAAATGTACGATTCTCTCAGTATAGAATTAATAAAAAGTATGTTTTTTCACGCTGATAAAAAGTTTTGTTTTTCGCAACAATTGAGCCAAAAAATGTATAACTGCAATTGAATTACAATTTATTGCAGGAATACTGAATTTTCTGACGTTATTCTCGCAACGTAAGAAATAATTTGTCTGAAATATTTGTTCGGCATTGAATGTAGAACGTCACTATATTCGGAATATTTATTTTTCGTCAGCGATGCTTAAGCGTGGCTAATCGTAAAAATGAGTAAAATTTTACTCGGTCGGTAACGAGGAACTATAGCATCCTCTTAAGGACCTGCGGTTGGCGTTTGGGACACGAACATGGAAGCGGTGGAGTACAGCAGCTGTTGCCCGGGAAACATGGGCCCGTCTCCCTTCGCAAAGCGGCGTCAATCGGCGATTTAATTAGCCCCCATCCTCTGATTGTGACTGAGTTCAGAATTTTAGGGAGGGAGATTTTCGGACCGTATTGTATCGTCGATGTGCTTAAGCTGACTTTTAAACGAAAGGTCACGTTTCGTCACACTTATTCTCATCTCGTTGATCGTTTCCCTGCATCATCGGGATTATATAACCAAACATCAATCAGGTTAAGCTTTTGCGCCGCTTCGATATTATTATTATTATTTTTTGATTTTTATTGCTGTGCTATTTAATGTAACTACTTAATCGTTATTCAATTTCCTCGTTTCTACCGCCATATCCGTTGAATTGTTCACTTTCCAAGTTAAGTCTCTAGATAAAAAATATTACCGACCGAGTATTACGTCACTATCGGACTTGGAATGAGATACAACCTTTTTAGCGAAAGCTTGGTTTCGTTAGACGCGTTGCGACTATTTTCTTCGGAATGGGATTTTTCGCATTATATATTCCGTGAATGATGAAGAGGAATCGGTGAATCGGAATGGGCGCAATTCGGAGTTATTATTTTCTGAACAACTATTTTCATTTTTTACCACAATCGAAAAATATAGTTCTAGGTAGAAAATGAGAATTAGTTTTCTAGCTGTTACCGGAAAGTCTGGTATCCGTTACTGTTCTTTCTCATTACGATCACTGTTGCTATATTTTCTTGCAACTGTTGCGAAAATTTAATGCTTGTGCAACGATAAATTGACGTTAAAGCCTTGTTTAACTAAAAAAGTAGAGTAAACCTCAGAAACTGATTTTGCGTTGCCATTGCCAAAAAAGGATCGACGATAGCGCAAAATGGTTAGGCGTACCTCGTTTTTCGTAATTCCAACGATATTTAAACAGTTTTTTCAATGATACCTGTTTCACTGGATTTTTCTAGCTACTGTAACAAATGAAATTTTTCTCAGTGCTTGAACAAACAATGGGCAATCTCGATCTATACAAACACTGCGAACGCGAGTAGCATTTGGCAAACTGCAGACGTTGGACAAACGCGTGCGAAAAGTAAATCTAAGGGTCTTTCAGAGCATGTGGGCTACTTTTGTTCTTTTGCGGGGATCACTCTTTTCGCTGTTTGATCAGTGGCTCGGTTTGGTTCCCGGACCATGTCTGCAAATAACTCATATCGAGGGTTTGCTGAACCGAGAGTGCACTGATGGAGAAATTAATTTTTTTACAAACAAATGTATTCACTTGTGTTCTCTGATTTGCAACATTCGATGAGTAATTTGTGTGGTTCGAATGAAACGCACTTAAATTCGCCAAAATGTCTTAGGATCAAGGTGTTTACTGTTTAATTAAATTTTTTTTTTCTCCTAACAGAAACAAATAAATATCGACTGAGAACTATTCAAATCGATCAAGGCTCTTCGAATCACCTGGAAACTGTTCGCTTGATTCGAGGACCGTTTAATCAAGTGATGTAAAATATATCCAGATGGAGAAAATATAAGTCGAATTAGGTAAAGTTGCGTATCCTCGCGGACGAAGGTGAATCAAAACGCTGTCTTTCAGAATGTCCTTAAGCGCAGGGTTAACTGGTCACAGTAGATTTGTCGGAGACCGTTTCGAGGTATGCTGGGAACCAGTTGCTCGACGGAAAATTGAACCCGTGTATGTTGGCGTCAAATCGTGCAGAATCCCGAATGGAATCTGAATCCGACAGAAAGTGGAGCCTGAAAGACGGCGGAGGGAGAGAGAGAGAGAGAGAGAGAGAGAGAAGAAATGGGAAAGTGGAGGCCTCGGGTTAAACTGACAGTTGCACTCTTCACCTGAATCACGATTTATTCACGCTACTTTGACTCCTTGATCCACAGTTTATATCTCAACGAACGGAACGTTTGACGGTGTAGGAAAAATAGAAACCATGAGCCGTGATCGAGGAAATCTTCGAGTAAAATATCGAGGGTCAAAAATTTCGAGCAAATCACGTAATGTGAGAAATTTACGTCAGACGATGATTAAATTGACCTTAAATTCAGGCGATTCGACTGATTTCAATTTCTGGATCGAGGAGATATAGTTTTTAGTTTAACGATTTTCATCGCCATCTTGAACTTTGTTATATAAGGTGGGATCGAAACTCGTAAATAATACGCGACGCTCGTATAATGTATAAACGTAATGCGAACTTTGCTAACGTTTAGTTTTAAAGCCCGACGCTATTTACAACTTTCCAGATTTACGAGGCTTATTTCCGCGGAACAAACGCTTTATCGGCTTTAACAAATCGCAACTCGCGTCTCTGTTTTGGTTGAGAATTCTGCAGTCGATCTCACGTTTTGGTAATGGCTCACTGGCGCAAGCGGTAAACACCGTCAATTTCCGGGTGTAGGAATTTAATGCACATGACACTTCGTACTCAGACTGCAACGAAATTATATAATCTAACTGTTCAACAAATTTGATCGTAAAATATTACGGGATTTTCATCTATAGCAGATTCAAATTCAATGCAGCAACTGTTTGATCGTTGTTTTTAAACTAAAACGCCAATTAAGCTTCCAATTATTCTTACAAAAAACTTGCCTTCTTGAAATGAAAAACATTGTGACGTACAAAGTAAAGAAAGCTTACAAAATACACAGTTACGTATAGTTAGGCGACTATACAATTTGTGAAAGGCCGTATCGTCTATCTATGTTGGTCTAACTCTATTTTAATAAAAATATATTTTTGAATCCTGGAAGAAAAATTAGAATTAAATTCACCAATCTCGAAATTTTCTTCTCAAAGTTTCTCGAACTTGGCGAACAACTTCGATGAACAATTTCTGATATGCGGCACTGTCTAACTGTATCAGTGTAACTCTATTTCAATAAAAATTTATTTTCGAATCCTTGAAAATCAGAATCGAATCGGTCGATCTTGAAATTCTTTTTCATTCCAAAAATTCGAACAAGGCAAAAATTTTTTTATTTCAATGCTTAAAAGAATATTTACGAATGGTGAATTCGATTTCGAAGAGTCCTTTTTTTTTTAACAGATTTTGAATCTTTTGTCAAATACAATATCCTTCGAAACACGTCAGTAGCATTTTGGGGCAATTTGAGGATTTCGAGGAAAGCTGCGATAAGGCATAGGGGAGGGGGGTTGGGGCGGATGGACGGATGGTCTGGCAAACAGATATTCGGTAAACGAGGCACGTCACGTCCGTTATACTTGACTGAATCACCGACGCGGAGCAACACTGTATGGGTAGCATGGGACATCCCAGCAAATGAAATTCCCCCTGAATGGGTGCGTGTGTGGATGGGTTTGCTGTATGAGACGTGAGCGAAACGCAAGGACGAGAAAGGACCTTCAAATTAATTCCGGTCTAGGTAAAACCGAGTATTCGTGCATGTCGAACAAACTTTTAGACCCATTCGCCGTGTGAAAAATTTCCGAATCGAAACAGCCGGTGTAAAATTGAGTCTTATCTTTTTGTTTCGAGGCAACTTTTCGATTTTTTTTTCTCACCCCGTGGTCGTGAAATAGATATTGAAATTCGTAACGTACTGCAAAAACTGAGCAGCGCTATCGAGAGCGAAAATATTTTAGCTCGAGTAATGAATTAATAACGCAATGACCGAGAGGGTGGGAAAAAAAAAAAAAAAAATTAAAAGACTTCGCCGACAAGATAACCGAGTAGATAATTTATTCGACGTGGTTTACCGACATTAATTTACGATTCACGTCATGACCGTTAGACGATTTTTCTTTCTTGTTTCTCGGTTCTCAAAGCTTTCGTTTCTTGTATACTTTTTGCTGTCCTTCGCTTTTACTCCTAGTTTTTTCGACCCGCCAGCGTAAATTGTTCAAACTTTTTCTCCAACGTGTGCAAAATGAGCCGCGATCATAAAGACGGACGAGAACAAGAGCTCAGTTTCTTTGTTAGATCGTGCGATGAAAAAGTTGAGACCAAAAATCGATGGATTAATTCAGCTCTGAAGATGTTTGAAAAATTTTTTTTCAAAACATCAAATTACTAAGAAAACGCAGAAAATTCTCTTGCACTATATTTAATTGAATATTTACAATATCTGCGTTATTTACCGTTTGAAATTTTTGTTTCTCACGGAAACGTGATAAAATTTTTGTCACGTATCGCGATTCAACGAAACGCAAATTCGCTACAGATATTGAATGTTAGGAGAAATGGGTTGCAGGGTAAAACTTGCGTTACTAGAGTGTCGCCGCATTATCATCTCGTCAAACGTTGTTTTATCTTCTTTTTGTCGCTCTTCTTGCGCGGCGATTGTGGACAATTGTTTCTGTGTTTTTCTTTCTTCCCGTTAAAGTACCGTACAAGTTGTAAAGCAAGGTTGGCAGTGGCTGCTGCAGTTTGAAATTTCATTGCGAGGCAGCCCCGTTTATACATACCTATACATATATATACCTTGGTAGCATACATGCATATTAGAATAACTTCTCTTGCGGAAATTTCAGGGCCACTGTAATGTTCACCTTATCCAGAAGTTTCCACCCATTTGAAGTTAATGAACTGCAGGGGTAGTAAAACGGGGAATTCGCGACTCTACACTGGGTTTCGTTTATGATAGTCGAAGGTTTTCGGAAAATATTCAACGAAAGTGTCGAAGATTGTAGCGAGTTTCGCGTGCGGTTCTCTAATTTAGTTTGGTCAAATTGACGGATGACGCGGCCTCGCTTGTCCTGCAGAAATTATCCCGCCTATCTGCATGTAACTAAATTTGGCGAACGCGAAATCGCGTTTCTCGTGATATAACGCGTTCGCGTAATTTGCGTTCGAGTCAATTCGCCCCGTCAGACGTTGTAGCGCGTGTGGCTTTCAGGGTTTTCACAGTAATTGAGACGGAGCTTCGCGACGGCAAATTCGGGGGGAATTATGGCGAATAATACGAAGAGTTGATAATAAATTGGGAAAAATACCCTGGGAAGAATTTTTACCTCGAAATCAAGCGTCGTCGCTTCTCCTATTATGTAAAAAATATACACTTTCCGCCTTCTTTTTCCAACAGCTTTCAATTTACTCTCCGACGTTTCAGTTCTTTTTAATCTCTCTCGCTACTCCGCTTACGACTTTTCGCTCTTTGACTTCGTCGAGAATTTCAAAGGATTCCTTTTTCCTGAAGAAGAAGAGATAGAACGTCGAACGCCCAGCTTCTTAGGTATACCTAGGGGAATTACCATAAGATGGGTATTACGTTTACATGGGTAAACGTATTCGCGTTATACATCCTTGGTTAGGTATTAAAATACTCAAACAAACTCACAGCCTCTAGAAATTGCCGGGATTTCTCGAGAGACGGTAATGTCAGTTGATTAAAACCACTCAACAGGTCTGCTGCTTTAATACACGTTATTTTTTCTGCACGGTCGGTTATTGCCAAAGATCGTTTTTCACTAACCGGAAAAAATTACACGCTGCTCATGTTCAAACTGGTGAAATGTCCGTTTGTTTAATTCTTCTCCAATTTATACACGCCTAAACACTTTGCATTTCATATCTTTCTGGCTCGCGCCATGTGTACTTTACGCAAACATACCAAATATCTGAATAATTATCAACATATGGGGCGTTCCATGGTCGCAATTGATCGGTCACCGATAATGTGATACTATCAAATTTGAGAGAAAAGATATTTTCGACGTTGATTCACATTGGTGGTTTGAAAATTTCAAACTCTACTTACTTCGTAAAGATTCAATTGTAGGTGAAGATATTGAGAAAATGAAGTTTTCAATTTTGCGTATTATTATTCTGCGAGAAGACATGTTAGACAAAATATTTCATACACCCTGATAAAAATGTGTTAGGAATTTTGTCGATGAAACTTGAAAGTCATCAAAAATTAGGTATACACTTTTTGAACAAGAATAGATATAATTTTGCAGAAATTCCATTATGTTATCTAGGGTAACATTTATTGAACCAACATCTGTTTCTCTTTTGACGAAAGATTACTTGCTTCATTTTTGTTAAAAATAGAAATCCTGGAATAGCCTATACGTAGAGAGAACCGCATATGGGAATAATGTGCGCGTGTTCTGGCCCGCAAAAGTATCTATATATCTAATTCAGGTGGTGCTGATCGAGCGTTAACGCAACTCCGATGACATTTCAAAACGTGTTTCCACATTACTTTTCAAGTTACAACGTCCTGCATTTTGGACCTTACAATAAAATGAGTTGTAGAATTTTCGCGATATGACAATACATGAATCGTTTGAATTTTTTATTTGCGGATCAGTTTGCCGTTGTATCGTTTATTTGTTCAGTAGTAGAACATTCAATGTCCACGTAATGAGCCCCTTACGATAGGCAATCCATCTGGTTGCGATCGATTCAATTTCATCAACGTAATTTTCCAGTTTCAGAAACTGACGAACGGTGGATTTGCTCTTACAATATTCTTGCCATTACTTAACTTCGCGTGAAACAATGTTTGATGCCTGGTGAATGCCACGACTAATCTAACAGCCGAAAGAAAATGGCAAGTGATTCAGCGAAGGTGGCCATATTGAATTTGTTTGTTAGATATTGAAGAAATCCGTCCTTCGTAACTTCATCAAATCTAGTGGCTGTTCCGTAGGTACGTTCTTCTAGATGAGATATTTCGATATATGAAGAATCATTTCTGTCCTATCGGGACCAAACTTTATTTCACGTAACGAATTGAATATAATTTATACTCTAAAACATCGACGTCACGTGGAATTGATTTCATACGCTAGGCGGAAGAAAGAGGGTTGAAATTTTTTGAATTCGCATATCTGTATCCGACGTATCCTGTCATGAGAGAGTTTCGTCATACAAAAATCGATGTTCCTGGACGTTCCATCAGTTCGATGACGCGTCGATGCCACGTGGGCACGTGAGGTGCACACTCCTCGAGCTCCGTTAATTCCCCACAATATAATAACCCGGCCGTCACGCGGTATAACCGAACCGCGAAATCGGTAGCACGCATGACACCGTGTGCGGTTATCCTCGTCTAAATTGCACCTGTCGTTTACCGGACGTTCGTCAAAACCGGGCGTAAATTTCATGCGACGGAACGTCCAATTTAACGCCGAGTAGGTAGGTAAATGCGATGCAGGATCAGAAGCATATCGCTGCCGATACCGGTACCGATGATTCGCTGATTCGCTTCCTCCTGAATAATTCCGCTGCTAGAAAAATATTAATTTTCTTTCGCTTTCAGGTGACGTGCCAGGACGACGAGGGCGAGCAATGCCTACCCCGGAAGACATTCTTCGCCCTGCTACGCCTGCCGGAAGTCAGTTCAAACCTTGCGGCGTACTCGCGAACGGCGCGGATAATCCTCGACGCCAAGAACCGAAACGAGCTCGTTAACCTGAAGACTACGTCAACGGACGACGCGGAGGACGGTGAGGTCTGCCTTCCGGTCGGCGTCTACCTCGAGCTCTTCAGCTACCCTGCTACGAGGGGTCGTCTGGCAGCCATGACCAGTGCTCAGCGGCTCTTCGAGGAGCCGGCAGCATCGAGAATGGACGAGGCCGATGAGGGGGAAGAGGAGGACGAAGTCGACTCGGAGAAACGAAGCATCGCGACCCTCGCGAAAAACGGTGATCTGCCGATATCCATCCAAGACAAGGCGGACGAGGAGGAGGAGGATCAAGAGAAACGGAGCCCCGCGGCTATGTTGAACAGGGATGAGCTCGAAGCGCTCTACCGATACTCGGAGCTCGGGAAGCGCAACGTTGCCGCGCTGGCTCGAGACTTCGCGCTGCCGTCGGGAAAACGGAACGTAGCTGCGCTGGCTCGTGACTTCGCGCTGCCGCCGTCTAGCTCGGGAAAACGGAACGTCGCCGCGCTGGCTCGTGACTTCGCGCTGCCGTCGGGAAAGCGGAACGTCGCTGCTTTGGCGCGTGACTTCGCGCTGCCCTCGGGTAAGCGCAACATCGCTGCGCTGGCTCGGGACTACAGTCTGCCATACGGGAAGCGGTACTTGGACATTTTCTCACGCGGCAGCGCGCCGCGCTTCCAGCCCAGCTACGGCGAGAAACGGAACCTCGCGGCTCTCGTTAGGAACGGCGATATGCCCGTTGGACTTAAGCGCAATATCGCGGCTCTGGCCAGGGGATGGACTCTGCCGATTCAGAACAGGTTCGGACGCTCGTTGGACAACATCGAGGGGAGGGCGAAGGGCCGGATGAAGGATGCTCCGAGACCGGAAGAGCAGCGCAAGAAGGAGGAGGACGCCAATGAGAGGAAATTGGAAGCTTTGGCCAGCTCCGCGGCGGTGGCCGCGAAGATTTCCGGGGATAACGAGAAGTTCAAGCTCGATACCGAT
This sequence comes from Neodiprion pinetum, assembly GCF_021155775.2. NCBI lineage: Eukaryota > Metazoa > Arthropoda > Insecta > Hymenoptera > Diprionidae > Neodiprion > Neodiprion pinetum. The sequence goes on from NC_060232.1 coordinate 38,146,864, forward strand.
ATCAATGGCAAGAATAAATCAGCGAAGAACGCCAAGCATGCTGGTGAGAAAAGGCCGAAGCGGCAGATCGAATTCTCTGACGAGTATCCTCTGCCCGTTATGCAGAACAACAACGTTCTGGATTATGAGGAATTTATCGAGGCACTTACAGGCGATTATCCCAACGCGGAGAAACGATTCATGGGTATGTAATTATTTCGTGGACGTTGACGCGTATCGATTGACGGGTTAGGATTATCATGATATAGGGAAGAAGAAACAACAAATAATTCTTGGTTTTAATTAACGGTTCAATATATTTATCCTCCCATTTCGAACAGAAAAAATTAAACGGGTCTCATAAAAATTTTACCTGTTGATAATTTTTTCTATTTTTTTCTAGTTCATTGTACGGATATACTTAATAAATTTCGATGAGATTGAAACGCAGAGGATATTAGAAAAATTGTTTTATTCAGTAGCGTATAATACTGAAAATATTCGTTGTCATTTCTACTAAGATCTTCTTTTCCAATTACGGTCTTTGACACTTGTTTCTTCGATTGTTCGACCATCTGAATAAAAATATAGGGGAAGAAAAAAAAAACCGTTCAAAAAATCTCCAGCAATAATGTAATTATTTCAGCCAATCGACAACGGTCCGGTAAATTCATCCCTAATTCACAAAAACTCGTTTAAAACACGATGAAAACGGTTTCCCTATACTTAAATTGCAACAAACAAGTGATAATTAACATATATATATATGTATATATATATATGCATACAATGTTATACAGCGTTAAGAATACCGTTATATTGTATATAAACACGTTTAAACCGTGAGCTTTTTCATGCATTACAAAACAAACTGAAAACAAGGCGCAGGACCGTAACTGATTGTGAGACGAAAGTCTGTTGGCTGATAGAACGGGCAACCGTTACTTGTCATTTAACGAAAAACAAATAATAGAGCAAAGAAAAAGAAAGAAAAAAAGAAAAACAATTCTTGGGTATGAATCTGCACATGTAGCAACGGACCCCAGGGAGATGCAGGAAGGCGAAGAAGCCAGCTTCTACATGTCGCAACCCTCGAAGAAGCACATCGGGGCGCTGGCTCGCCTTGGGTGGCTCCCCTCGTTCAGATCCGCAAGGTTTTCCCGCTCCCCACGGTACCTGGTGAACAGGTCAGCCCAGTAGGATACGCTCCTCCGCGTCCTCTCTCAACTCTTCGTATGTGCTGTCGATGTGTCTCTGTCCCGTAGAAGTCACCCTCAATACCACCACCACCACTGCTACTAACACTACCACCACCACTATGTCTATTTGTCTAACGTCAACCGCATACCCACCGCACAATATTGCGGTCACCGCACCTTTAACGGACGACCGCTTTCACGGTAGTTCGATAGCCGTTTGTTCGATGTACTGTATTCACATATTCCTCGATGTTTTTTCCAAATGTTCGTTATAGATATTACACACACGTATAGTTCGCACATAGTGTTAGATTAAATATCGTTGTACACATAGATCAAGTAGTGAGATGGATGTTAATGTGTTGCGGACATAGTCTGCGTTGCAGTAGCCCTCGTTACGTTCACCTCGCAATCAACGCAGTACTCGGTATATTTCGTAACGGATAAGGGAAGAGCCAGAGTTTCTGTAACCGTGCAGCTGATTCGCTGAAACTTATGGTATGCACCAAAAGATGCTGATCCGAAGCTGCGGGCAAGCCTCCAATTCAATCTCGGTGTGAAGTTTTTCATACGTTTCAGCGGAGCTTCCGATTTTCCGGGTCAATTTATCGAAGGGATTCTATAGGATCCGGTATGGAAGACGCTTACAGTGATAATCATGTGTATAAAATGATTCATGTGGTTTGAATCGATTCGTTTTCTTTACTGTTTACTATACTGTACTTGTTTTGTGTCGGAATAGAAGCTCGAAAGAGAAAACAGAAAATGCACGAGCTTAAAGCCCAACTATCATCGAGGATAAACGCGGTTTTCTGGCAAAAGTGACATTTATGTTGGTGTAAAATCAGCCACGTCATGATTCAGACTTCGACGTGAGGTATTTTCGGTTGTTCGACAATTTCTAGCCGTTTTCGAATCGAGTTGTGAAGTTTCATGGACATTGACTTTGAGTTTGAATCACCGATTGGCCTACTTTTGGCTCTTTGTCGCCTCTTTTTCGCTTCTATTCGTCAATATTCCGCATTATTTTGTTACATGCAGTCGTTGGTCGTATCAGAAAACACGGCAAATTGTGAACGGTGGGATTTTGTTTTTCAGGGCGAATTCCGCAGATGGGACCTCGGCCGACTACCCCGCCGACTCGGCGTCTAGGACGTTAGGATTCGGCGGCGCGACCCGTTACTCCAGATCCCAGAACTTCGGAGATTGTCGTCACGGTTTCAAGAGATTTCTCCTCTTGCCAGCAGTCGACAAACTTCTACTGCAGAAGCTTTACACGACCCCAAGAACCGTATAGATTATAACATATTCACCCCTTTCCCCAATATACCAGCGTTGATTATACCGCGCAAACAGTAATCAATTAACCCCCATCACCCACTGTCATTATTGGTATACCTATATTAACGTGTTACGATAAGCATGCGATCCGCGAGGGATTGTCAACACTCGAGAAGCAGAAGAAGAAGAAGAAGAAGAAGAAGAAGAAGCATTTATCCTTCGTCAGAACCGATGGAGTATAGTAGTTGCAATATTGGCTTGCTTTTTGGCAAAAGTTGTTGAAGATGAATTTTAGTACTGGCTAATATAACTTATTCGGATTCAAATTTATAGCCGTCTATATTATGGGATTCCAGCAGAAAAAGTAATTATCTGTGTACCTATGCAATGTTTCGCCGAAGTTATAGACTCACGTCCGATCTTCGAAATCCCAGATATTTTAATTCGTCCCCGTGCTTTGATGTATCATATTTGAATCTATAATAAAGATACTCGTCAAACTTCTTCCAGCAAGTCAGCATGAAAAGGAAACACGAAGAAAGAAAATAAAATCAGGAACAAATGGATGCAAAATTTGCGGAACGTTGGATTTGTAATTTATGCTGATTGCGACGTAGATCGTAGAATTTAAATCCCTAGTTGTTAGTCTGTTCCATGAAATCCTATATTCATCATTTATTCATGCTAAATAACAGAGTGCAGCGGTTTTGTTCTTCATTCCGAACGCGGTGATATACATATGAGAAGGGTAAAAGAAGAAAATAATAAGAGAGTAGAAAGAATAATTAATATCATAACTCTGTATCAAAATATATAGCTATAAGGTGGCTGGAACGGCGGTTTTCTATTGGAGAATTTTTCTCAAATTTCCTATGAGATACCGCCGGCTGAAATTGCTGTGGATGACATATAATTGAAGAAAAAAAAAAAAAAAATCAAAGAAAAACAAGAATTAAAATCATGACAATAATATGTAATTATACTAATATAATAATAATTATAACATAAAAAATATAATATATATATACATATATATTATATATACGTATATACTATATACGATATGTGTTTAACTAGACAATAATACTATACGAGTAATATAATGACAATAAAATGATATTAAATATATTGAATTGGAAATTAAAATTATTATTCTCAATGTTTAGCTCGATATCGCGCGTTTAGATCCTTGATTTTACACACGCATGCAGGCGCATAATCATTCCTATATTCATGCGTGTACAACGTATAATAATGCGTGATTGTACCTGTGAAACACGTTTATTTCTATTAAATCTAACTTGAACGCAGTATTATTAATTGTCTTTTTATTCAAACTCGAATGTACGAAAGCAGTTTGAAAAGTCACCACAGGAAACAGAGTTTTGACCATGTGGATTTTTTGCAAACCGATGCAACAGTCGATGCCTTAAATCGACTTTTGCGTCCCGAAATTTTAGGCCTATCACCTAAGTGATTATCTTGAAACTTTTTTTTATTCACCGAATCTCATCTATAATTTCCGAATCAGACAGATGGCGCTACCTAGGCTACACGTTTCAACGTGTGCGATCGATCAGTTTCACAGTATTCCACACGCCAGTAATGCGACGTGTATCTACGAGTAAGCGTGTGGTGCGCAGCTCATATTTAACCGGAAGATGACTGGCAGAGGGTAACTTCAGAAGTTTGACCTGATCCATCGATCGCTGCACACCGGCAGCGTTGCCAACGTACGGTGAGTGAAAAGTTTCGTTATCTTTACAGCTAGTGTTATTCGTAGTGAGTAATTTTTTAACCACAAAGAATGATTGAATATTAAGGCGTTTGATGGTAAAAATTATTTATCGGCCAACCGGATGCAAAACACAATATATAACATATCTCAAAAGCGACGTTTCTGAAATACTTCTGAAGTATTTCGTGCCGTATGGCTAATATTCATTAATGAGTTCCCAGTGGCTCACTATTTTTCTGAAATTAAAACTGGAACAAGTTTCTTTTTGAAGCAAATTTTATGTGCCAATGACTAGCGACGCAAGTGACAGGACATACAAACGATACGTTGATCAGAGACACATGAAATTTCCATAGATCCGTAGAAAAAAAAAGTGAGCCACTGAAAACCCATTAATTAACATTACATATGTTCGCTTCGGTTTGGTGACTCCTTGATCAAGAATCAAGGCATTTTGATACATCACGGTATATTATAACGATTGTACCTGAGATGTGTGAACACCATTTTGTAAATAATTCTGAACTGCAGAATAAAAGATGTATGTAAGCAAGATTTAAAATTGTCATTGATGTATCTGATTCTGAGCATGAAGCATATAGTGCCGATGAATGTATCCTGGAACATTTTCATTGACGATCAAAAGTAAATTTTCTTTTTATTAGAACAATATTAGTGTGCGTGCACATAAGTTTTAGGGTTATCGTATGGTTGCGAGACAGAAATTCATTATACATTTTAGAAACGTTCGATTGGTTATCGAATTAGATATATCTGCATGACGTTATTTTCATTGTGCTGTTAGTATCAACATCCAATAGGTGAATTGGAATTCAGGCACAACGGTCACCGACGGTTCTGAGATATTCTCGGGCTTAGGAAAATCTGCATTTGACAGCCGATTTTCAGTATGAACGAACGTTCCCGTAAGTGCGCTATATTAAATTAGTACGTGATATACGATTGTGGTTAATCCTTTCAAGTGAAGTCGTGTTTTTCCTTTTCAACTGCTAATTATCATAAGGAGTAGGTATATGTATTTTTTTAAATCCGTTTCATTGTACCGAGTTACGCAGAATATTATACTGCATCTGTGTAATTCCAATCTTGCTTGATCATATGCGCAGCTCGCTCTCCAATCATGACGCAAGATGATCCAGTATTAGCTGTAGTCGCCTGTAAGCAAAGTTATCCCATTGTCATTCATCGGCCTGTCAACGGTCTTTATAAATGATTAGCAGGGCTCACAGGCGAGGTATATATTTCATCTTGAAATCAACAAATGAATCGAAGTACGTCATCTCGATACTTACCTGCGGCATAATAGAAGCGTCCGCCACGCGTAGTCCCTGTATTCCGTAGACTCGGAGCCGAGGGTCGACAACTGCCAGTGGGTCCGATGATGGGCCCATTTTGCAGGAGCCTGCGAAGTGGGATTCCCCAGTAACATTGTAATGAGCTGCACACTCCCAATATTTTCTGCTAGCAAAAGTGTAGGTTGAGCAGGGCTCGAAAGGTGTCGCGGCCAAGGTCATGTTATAGGCTTTGAAGGCGGGTGCATCAGCCAATTGCAAAGTATACTCGACGGCTTTTACAACCCCAGCGACGTCATCAGGATGGCAGAGATAGTTTACCGTGATTGAAGGATATTCCAAAGGATCCGATGAAGCCAGACTAATTTTTCCTGGAACAGAAAATATCTGCAGTTGGTTTGCGCGCTTGTAGTTCTCCATTCCTCAATTATGGGTGGTAGAATTTTGTTGCGAGAATTCAGGAAGTCAGGAGTACCTCTGCATTTCGGATGCTCGTAACCGGCCGAGAACTCGATTTCGCGTTTACCGTCGCTGCTAAGTAAGCCGATTCCACCGGGTGCGCAACCAGCAGAGTAACCCATGCCGACTATATGATTGTCCGGAAGGTTAGGCGTCGTTATTCCAGATGGTAGGGCGCCAGCCACTTGACCGAGTCCGGTGTTAGACAAGGGTCCGGTCTGGAAGGCGATATACTCAGCAAGAGCAGCCCAGTTGTTGAGGTAGGTGTCAGGCTCATTGATGGTGAACGGGATCGGGAATACGACATGATCATGGAAATTGTAGCCGACGCCAGGTAAATTTTCGATCACTTCGATTCCGTAGGATTTCAAATCTTCTTCCGGCCCAACTCCAGAGAGGAGTAGAAGATGAGGAGACCGAACGGCACCTGCGGAGAGGATGACTTCCCTGGATGCGCGTACCGTGTACAACTTGCCGTTCTGCTTGTAATTATTGCAAATTCGTTCACTCCTCGTTAACGATATTTCAAACTATAGGCTGGTGGTATGAACGAGTAAACGACCAAGTGAGTGGGATAATTAGGGGTGAGGAAGATAGCGAACGAGAAACGGCAAAGTCGGGGAAAATGTGTTAGATATCAGTCGAGATGTGTTGTGTTGATTCCATGCCTAAGACAAGTGCCCTGTGGCGTTACAATTGTGACCGAGGTAAAATGAATGAACGAATGAGTCATGCAGTTTATCTATGCCCAAGTAAAACTGGGGTGAAGAGAAAATGAGATGTCATACAATCTCTTAAAATTAAGTTTAAACAGCACGCAGGGAGAACGAATCAAGTTGCGGATGGTGAGAGCAACAAAAGATGAAGTTGAGAAGATAAACATAAAGTTTCGAAGAAAAAAGTTATTAACACTGAGCATGGA